>NW_027187407.1:250207-303171 GCF_028583685.1 Petaurus breviceps papuanus
ATATTTGTAATCTCTATAGGCATTGTGAATATGGCATTGCTGATACACCCTCCCACCTCAGCCATACACAAAGATGGTCATGTCCTTGATCTTGCCATCACCCACAGGTATATCTTGTGTTCAAGAATTCCCAAATCCCTTTATCCACCTATAATCTATTGGCTTTTCACCTCTTCCTCTGCCTTCCCTTAGAAAACCTTACTCTTTAACTGCACTGTGACCTCTAATCCTTGACTCCTTAATTCTTTCCCAGGCAATCTCCCCTATACCAACAGCTCTCTCCCACTTCCCCATCTTGGTGAACCCATTTAACTCAACATTGTCCTCTCTTGAATCCCTAGTTCCTTTATCAATTCACCAATTATACCTTGTCGAGATTCTGCCTTGGATAACCCTCACCATTTGTCTCCTTTGCTCCTACACACATATTGCTGAATGAAGGTAGAGAAAATCATGTAACTGTTCTGACTTGGTTCATTACAAATTTATATAACACAGCCTCAGGTGGACCCTTATGGCTGCTAGGCAATCCTTCTATACTTACCTTATCAACTCAGTATTCTGCTGTCCAAACCTTTTCATCTCTCCCCAAGCCTCTTTCTTCCCCCACTCTCTCAGCTAAGAACCTTGCCTCCGATTTTACAGAAACCCTTGAGGCCATTCATTATGAACTCTCTCTTCTCTCCTCTTCCTCCTCTTCTTTTCTCCTCCTTCCCCCTTGTATCGCCTTTCTTCCTTACTAAGACTAACCCTTCTACCTGCTCAAGCAACCCCATTGCTTTCCATTTTCTCCAGCAGGTCACCCCTTCTGTCATCCCCACTCTATCATTTATTTTCAATCCCTCCCTCCCTGCTTGCTCATTTCCCATTGCAACAAACATGCTCATGTTTCCACTATTCTGAAAAAAACCCTCACTTGATCCTTCAATTCTCATTGGCATCGTCCTATATCTCTTCTGTCCTTTGTGGCTAAACTTGAAAAGGCCCCGACAATAGATGCCTCCATTTCCTCTCCTCTCTTTCCTTAACCCCTTACAATCTGGCTTCTGACTTAATGATTGCACCGAAACGGCTCTCCACAATTATCAATGTTCTCTTAGTTAGCAAATCCAGTGGACTTTTCTCGATCCTTACTCTCCTCAACCTGTCTACAGACTTGGATACAGCTGATTTCTCTCCTCCTTGACATGTTCTTCTCTAGGCTTTTGGGACACCACTCTCTCCTGTTTCTCCTCCTATCTGATTACGACTTCTTAGTCTCTTGCTGAATCATCTTCCAGATTATGCCTTCTAATCATATGTATCCCACCGGGTATTTTTGGTTATGGGTTCTCATCTCTTTTCCCTCTATACTACTTCACTTAGTGATTGATCTCTTTAGCTCCTGTGGATTTAATGACCATCTCTATGCTAACAATTCTCAAATCTACTTATACTGCCTCACTCTCTCTGCTGACTTCCAGTCTTGCATATTGAACTACCTTTCAGAAATCTTGAAATCCAGTAGTTTTTGTTTTTGCTTTTTGGAGGGGAAAGGTAGGGCAATTGGGGTTAAGTGACTTGCCCAAGATCACACAGCTAGTTTTGTGTTAAGTATCTGAGGCCAGATTTGAACTCAGGTCCTCCTGACTCCAGGGCCCGTGCTCTATTCTCTGCACCACCTAGCCACCCCTCCAGTATTTACATTTACCAAAATGGAACTTATTATTTCCCCCCCCCCTAAACTATCCTCTTCACCCCACCCCCACCCTGCACTCTTCCTATTACTATAGAAGGCAATACCATCCTGGCTCATAACCTAGGAGTCATCCTGGGCTCCTCACTATCTCTCATCCCCCTTATCTAATCTGTCATCAAGGTCTGCTGATTTCACCTTTGTGACATCTCTCCAATATGTCCCCTTCTTTTCTCTAACATTGCCATCTCTCTGGTGTGAATCCTCATTGCCTCCTGCCTTGACTACTGCAATAGCCTACTGGTGGTTCTGCCTGCCTCAAATCTCTCCCTCCTTCAATCCATCCTCCATTAACTCACTAAAGTGATTTTCCTAAAGTGTAAGTCTGACCATGTCACTCCCCTACCCAATAAACTCCGGTGGCTCCCTATAGTCTCCAAGATCACATAGAAAATCCTTTACTTAGCATTCAAAGCTCTTCATAACCTGCCCCCTCCTACTTTCCCGATCTTCTTATGCCTAACTCCCCATCATATATTCTTTGATCCTGTGTCATTGGTTCCATGAACAAGACATCCCACCTCTCATCTTTGGGCATTTTCCTTTGGCTGTTCTCCATGTTCTACCTTCCACTCAGGCCTACTGGCTTCCCTGGTTCTTTCAGACCCAGTTAAAATCCTACCTTCTATAGGAAACCTTTTCCAATCCCTCTTAATTCTAGTGCCTCCATTCTGTTAATTATTTCCCATTTATCTTGTTGGAGCTTGTTTGCATATATTTGTTTGCTGCTTCCCTCATTAGACAGTGAACTTTAGAGCAGAGACTGTCTTTTACCTCTTTTTTGCATCAGTATACTTAGCACAGTGCCTAGCACACAGTAGGTGATTAATAAATGTTTATTGTTTTATTGCCCAGAATAACACTAATAACTGTGATATGTCCATGATCAAAACCCAGATGACCACATTCTTAGTCCATTTTTTCCTATTATAACAATACAATAGTAGGGATAGACTTTGAGTTCTGATTTATATATTTGGGCCTTTTTCACACATGCCTACTTAAAAGCTTCCATGATAGGCAATTTCTTGCTGGTATCAGGACTTGAAAGAAGCCCCAAAATAGTCACAGAACTTTAGGAATGGAAGATACCTCTCCCTTGACATTCCTGTGCTAAAATTGGGATTTTAGAAATATATATAAAACTGCTGAAATAATGAAAATGGATAAAATAAAGCAGACAAAAATAGAAAGAAAAAAGTTCTGTTTGCAAAAAAGTGTTCAGGAAGGCTGAAAATTTACAAGGTATATAAATAAGTCTAAGGTAAAAACTTTAGGCTCATTTATATATGGGTATGTAAATTTATATTTGGGCATAGGTATGTAAATTTATATAGAGAGCATGTACGTATAGGTATACATGTATATAGGGTATTTAAATATGGGTATATAATTGTTTTATACAGAGCATGCATTATGGGTATATATGTATATGGGATATTTATATGTGACTAAATTTATAGATAGGATACAGCTATCTAGGTATATATGTATATTATATAAATAGGATATTTACATATGGGTATATAAATTTACATATGGGATATATAAATGAGCTATTCTGATCAAATGAAAGGGGTGAAATCTAATTAGGGAAAAAAAGCACAAGGACTAAAATGTAAATATGAATGGTCCAGTTAGTAGGAAAAATGGGAGAGAGGAATGTAAAGGGATGAAACTCGGACATCCAAGGTAATTTACAAGAAATAAAAATGAAAAATAGAAAAAAAAAATGCTCTTTCAGAACATTAAGTATACCCGGAGAAAATGAAATGCCACTCCAGAAATATAAACAGCATGTGACTTAGGAAAGATGGAGATTCTTAAGTCTGTTTGTTTGTTTTTAAAGAAATCAGGTACAGAACACATGGGAAAAAGTAAAAGAGGTATAGGTTGTACTGGAAGGTTAGTAGGTTGGAAAACAGTGGGCATAAGAGAAATGAAATACAGATTCTAGCCCTGGTCTTTCTACTAGGGAATTGTGTGACTTTGGGCAACTTTGGGTTCACTTCTGTGAACCTCAACCTTCTCATTTGTAGAATGAACTACTGAACTAAATAATCTTTAAGGCCCTTTCCAGCTCCAATATCATATTAGAATAAATTTGAGTAAGAAAAGAAGACATGACCTCCTGTTTGCCAAACTCATATCTAGACTTAACTAGAAGAGGACCAAATGATGTCACAATGTCAGGGTCAGGGCGTGGCATGTTCAGCTGCAGCCAACAAATCCAGCAGGAGTCTGAACGATTCTACCACAGAATCGGCACATATCCATTATTCTGCATACTACATCATGCAGAGTGAATTATCATATGACACATGTATGTTCATCTGTTTTTTTTTTTTGAAACTGTGTAGTGAAGCCATGGGTCCTGTGCATTTGTGGGTGAGAGTGCTTTTCTCCAACACCACTCTCATGTAATTCCAAAGACCAGTGGTTACCAATGTTTTTTGTTCATTTGTTTGTCTCATGGATGCATTTCAAGAATAACAAAAATGTGTTGTGAACCCACAGGTTAATTTAATACAGTAATCATATACTTTTAGATTTGTTCATTAAGTCTTACAATAGCTACGCTGATGACTTCTACTCTCCTGAACTCTAAATCACTGTTGAAACAAACCTACACTATTTCAAACATGCATGTGTTTGTTGTCAAAGAGGAGAAAGTATATTTGCAACATAACTGGGCAATTACTTACTGCTTAAAGAGCCATTAAGGATTTTTTAGCATGAGCCTCTTGGACGATCATTATAAACTCAGAACCACTAAAGAGAAACCACTGCCACAGACCATGCAGCTTTCCTGGGTTTCTCTCCATCCGCATCCCCAACCCCTAAGAGAAAACCAGACTCTATGTGTCTGGGACTTGGCTTATTTCTCTTACCTGATGCATTCCACTGACTCAGGCCTTGACTTTAGATCCTGATCTTTAGCTGCTACTCCAAAGTGAATTGGAAAGAGTCCCCCAAGAATAATATCCCCCTTCTTCTGTGCTCTCTGGTCAGGGCCATAGGCAGAAGTGTTCCAGGTGAATGCCAAGAGGATCAAGCAGCATCTATAACAGGTCATTGTTTCTCTTTTTTCCAGGAGGGAGATAAAGGGGTACGAGGACACAAAGGGTGTCCTGAGAGCCTTTCACTCTCTCCTTTGAGGGCACATGTCTACAGTGAAATTAATGACAGAACAGTGGTCTCCAGGTTGGTACTTGACACGCTCTCTTCTCCATTGTAGATTGGTTTGGTCAGGAACTCTCAATTCTTCAGAATCAATATCATGTAGAGACCATCTGTCATATTTCTGAAAAATAAAAATGAAAAAGTAACAATCTGAAGCAAAAATTTCATTTGTCATGTCTATTCTTAGTCTTTTCTCCCTTTCTTTGTTCTTCCTTTTATCTGGCCTTAAAGATATCTCTTTTTTCCTATAGTCCATTATTTTGAAATGAAAATGGACACAAGGATTCTATTGAGATTACAGGACAAAAAAGCTTTTAAAAGACCATATTCACTCATTCATTCAAAAATTTTCTTCAGGGGCGGCCAGGTGGCGCAGTGAGTAAGAGTGCCAGCCCCAGTGTCGGAAGACCTGGGATCGGTTCCGGCCTCAGATACTCGGCATCCACACAAAAATAACTGGCTGTGTAACCTTGAGCAAATTGCTTAACCCCGATTGCTTGAAAAAAGAAATTTCTTCTAAGGATCTACTATGTGCAACACATCATACTAGGCACTGAGGGAAGTTATAAAGATGAATAAAATATGGTCAGGGCCTGGCTAACAGATAGTAGAATATAATTTATCAGTAAGAATTTATGGGGTGCCTACTATGTTCCAGTAATTATGCTAAATCCTGAGTATTTACAAAGAAAAAAAAATTGGTTTCTGCCATCAAGAAGCTTATGTGTGGCACAGTGAATAGAGCACCAGCCCTGGAGTCAGAAGGACCTGAGTTCAAATCCAGCCTTAGACACTTAACACACACACACAAAACAACTAGCTGTGTGACCTTGGGCAAGTCACTTAACCCCAATTGCCTTCCAAAAAAACTAAAACAAAAAAAGCTTATGTTCCATTGGGGGAAACAGTATGAACACATTGAAGGAGATATAGGATACGTACAAAATACAAGGTAATTAATATTTTGTAGGAGGCAAATGCTTGCTAGTGGGGAGATTAAGAAACGTCTCCTCTAGGAAATGGCGCTAGAACTGAGCTTTTAAGGAAGCTAGGGATTCTGATATGAATGTGAGAAGGAAGTGTGTTCTTTGTATACAAATATAATGAAATATGACAAATGAGGATCAGGAATATAAAGTGCTGTGACACCTACCAAGTCTTACTTTCCTTCCTCATCATGGTATAGGGATGGTCCTGGATTTTCACGGCCTATAGCTGACCGCTGTCCATGCTGGAAAAGATTTTAATATGGACCTGGCTATAGATTTCCTGGGAATATTCTCAGGATCAGTTTAGCTGAGTGTGGAGGGGCTGATCACCTGTAGTCTGGTCTCTTGGTGATGATGACTTTGACCCCATGAGAACCCATGAAACAAAGGAAATTTCTTCTTAGTTCTGTGCATTCCTTTTCTGCTTTTTGATGGTGGCAAAGTGGGGGGGAAAGGAGGGCAAAGGGTTCTAAGAATACAATTTTTAGATCACCTCAGTGGATAGAGCACCAGGCCTGGAGTCAGGAAGACTCATCTTCCTGAGTTCAAATCTGGACTCAAACACTTACATTCTATTGGGGAAAACAGTATGTACACATAAAAGGAGATATAGGATATGTGCAAATACAAGGTAACTAATAATTTGTAGGAGGAAAAATATTTGCTAGCTGTGTGACTTTGGGCAAGTCACTTAACCCTGTTTGCCCCAGTTCCTTATCTGTAAAATGGAGAAGGAAATGGTAAACCTTTGCCAAGCAAGGTAAAATCTTTGCCAAGAAAACTCCACATGGAGTTACAAGGAGTTGGATATGACTGAAATGACTGAACAACAACAAAAACCATTAACTAATCATTAATACCAAGCAAGGAACAACAGAAGGAGTGACTTGCTCACCAAGGCTTTTCCCACTCTCATGACAGAGATTTAGTGTGGGGTCCAAATTGAGGAATGCCCTGAAGATTCTAAGGTCTTTCAGATGCTCCTATTTGCATATGACATTGTGCTGGTTGACCACATCTAGCTCTGGGACATTACAGACTTCCTAAATAAGCTTCTTAGCCCCTTCAATAATTATAGAAATTTCAGATAGAATCAATATAAATCAATTTAAATCAATAGCTACAACAAGGAGAACAAAACAGTCCAAAAACTGGTGGTCAACAAATACTTAGTTTATTTACCAAGTGGAAAGACAGGGCATTTAGAATGTAAACTAATTTATAACTATCCATATAGGAAAAACCAAGTGGATGAAGAATGACTACAATAGATAACTAAATAGACAACCAAAGAGCTCATCCATCAGAATATATATATATATATATTTACATACACAATCTATTCACATATATACATACTACATATGTAATCAGCACAGTCATATACGTATACGTGTGGATAGATATGTGTATGTAGTCTCAATTCTGCATGTATATTATATATGTACCGGTATGTGTGTGTCTGTGTGTGTAAAATATGTGACATACATTGTAAATGAATGAGTTGTACCTAGATTTGAACAGGAGAAGAAAGAATTGGGTTGCCTTTGGGACACTATAATTTCTTTAACGATTCCCAAACTTCTCCCTGAAACAAAGGGTTTCAATACTCTCAATGTCAAGGGAAAGAGAGGAAAGCCTTCAATTTTCCTCCTGAAGTTGGATGGACTTCTGTGGTGAAATTATGGAAGACAAGGACAAGAGTAGTCCACGATGGACAGGCATGGATGGGTAGAGATTTTACTAGAGGGAATTCCTACAATGAGATCACAGATTCTTTTGAGTATTTTGTGTACTAAATTCATATTGGGGTAAAAAATTCACTTACATTACTCACTGGGGTGCTGGTGTAAATCAAAGAAGGCTTGGCAGGGGAAGTGGCTCTCATAACACTCTAGGAAGTAGGTACCTATTGTTAACACTACTCTACAGATGAGGACACTGATACAGACAGAAGTTAAGTGATTTGCTCAGGGTCATATACCTAATAAGTGTCTGAGGTTAGATTTGAACTTTGGTCTTTCTGTCCCCAGGTCCAGTGCTCTAATGACTGTGTCATATAAGCTGACTTTATATTTAATAATATCTTCTATAACATCTTCAGCCTACAACATATTGCCAGTCCCCACATATCAGGAATAGAGCAGTTTCATGGCTTAGAAAGGAAAATGTTGGCCCTTTTCAAGGAAGAAGTTTCCATGGATGCTTCCGGGCTTGGATGTACTTCCTTTCTTCTCTCTTCCCCATTCCTGGGAGTTAAAGTTGTTTATGGACTAGTCATGTTGTGGTAGCTAATGACCAAGACATTCAAATATACTTATGCATACTACCAGCCATGGTGAGTGTGAATGCTTGAATAGAATGGGGACAATGATTAAATCTTTTCATCCTCTAAGATTCCATTTTCACTGTTTGCTCTAACACTTCTCAAATTCTGAGATTTCCTTCTCTTTTCCTTTCCCCCAACCCTTCTCTCTGTTACCCCTACATCTTTCTTTCTCTTCTATTTTTTTTATCTCTCTTTCCTATGTCTCCTTCTTCATCCTTTTCTCTTCATGCTCCTTTTTCCCTGTTTCCCACTCATTCTTTATGTACTGGAAAAGAAGTCAGGGTACCTGATTTCCAGTCCCAGTGAGACCACACACTAGCTATATGCCATTGAGAAAATTACTTCCTTTATCTGGCCTTCCATTCTATTCATCAATAAGATGAATGGCTTGTTTATTTTTTTGTCTGTATTTTCTTTTGCAACATGACTAATATGTAAATATGTTTTGCATGACTTCACATGTATGATTGATGTCAAATTGTTTGCCTTCTCAAGGAGGGGGGAGGGATAGGAGGAAGAGATCAACTTGGAACTAAAAATTTAAAAAAATAACTGGTACAGGATTAGCTAGGTGGCACAATGAATAGAGCACTGGCCCTGTAGTCAGGAGGATATGAGTTCAAATCCAGCCTCAGGCATGTACTAGCTTTGTGACCCTGGGTAAGTCACTTAACCCCAACTGCCTCAACAAAAAAAAAAGATTGTTACTTTTTTAACATGTATTTGGGAAATATTTAATGAAATAAATAAAAAGATTTTTTAAAAAGATGACTGGGTTGTATTAGATCAACTCTAATATTTCTTTCTGCAATTCCATGGTGCTCTTATGTGCTACTATTTTCAAAACAGCTAAACACAGGAACCTTTGAGTCTACTTTCAGTAAATGAGATATAGTCTGCTGTTAGCCATGCCCATAGGGAACAGAGAGACCTGGGGGAAGGGAGTGACCTGCTGGATAGATGGTGGCTCAGATTCCCAAGTCCTAACCCAGTGCTTCCTTTGAGATTGGAGGGGCTTGTGGAAGAAGTCTGGGGTGGAGGAAAGGGGGGAGAAGATTAACTATAAAGGTTTCTGGTGTTCCTTCAGAGAAATCTAACATGATATCAGACAAAACAAAAAGACTTTCCCCTACCATCTTCCCCCAAACACACAACTTCAAATTTCTCAATATCCTACATCTCTAGACAAGGTTAATAACTTCAATAGTTCTTTCATTCATTCATTTGTGAAACATTTATTAAAAACAATGTGTAATGAATGTACTATCCCAGGTTCTGGTAGGGACATAAATATAAGTCACAGTCACTGATTTGAAAGAGCCTACATTCTGAGAAGAGAAGAGCAGATGAGTATACAAATAAATATAATACAAATTATGTGGTAAGGGCATAAGAAGGACATAAAGTTCTATGAGATCAGGGAACATTTCAGATGTGAAAACCTGAGTCACTGAAGTTTCAGTAATTTCCCCATGCTATTCATCAACCCCATTGTTCAAGAACAGAAACTATGATCTCTCCATTTCTGAGAAATTTGTCTGACATGTGAAGACTTAATATCAAACAAGAATTTATTTAGAGCATAGATTCTGATGGAATTTGCTATTTCATTATTAGACAGAGCTCAGAAAGGGAACAAGTTATCTACACTGAATAGCAGCTATAGCAGCAGCTCTATAGAATATAGGCTTTTTTTGCTTTTATTCTATGTATATGTATATGTTTGTATATACATACACATACAGAGATATATGTATATATTTTATGTGTGTTTATGAAGTCACTCATAAAATCTGATATGAGTGAAAAACATCAGCCACTACCCTACCCCACCCCCTATCACCAGGCCTATACAACTCGCTCTGGCTAAAACTTCTACTACCCTTTACTTGGATGATGATACATTCATGGCTCCATGCATTTCTGGTATATACATGTGTATACACACATATATACATTTGCGCATACATATGTGTATGCATGTAGAGATATACATTGTGTATATATGTGTGTCAGTCAGATAATACGTTTGTGTCTATTGTTGTTGTTCAGTCATTTTAGATGTGTCTGACTCTTTGTGACCCCATTTGGGGTTTTCTTGGCAAAGAAACTGGAGTGGTTTGCCATTTCCTTCTCCAACTCATTTTATAGATGAGGAACTTGAGGCAGACAGGGATAAGTGACTTGGCCAAGGTCACACAGCTAGTAAGTATCTGAGACTAGATTCAAATTTAGATCTTCTTGTTTCCAAGCCTGGTGCTCTATCCCCTATGCCACCTAGCTGCCCAAACACACACACACACACACACACACACACACACACACTATTTATAGCCAAGTAATTATACCATTTGTTGGGTAAAATGGGTGGACATGTATATTTATGTGTGTATACATATATACACACACATGTGCACACACAGACATACACATATAAACTTGGGTCATAATATATTACTATATACACACATATGTGTCATTAACATACACAGATATAGATATGCACATATGCATAAATAAACACATATGTATGTCTATACACACATACATAAACATGCATATGCCAAATAGGAATCTCATTAATTGTCCACGATCCAACCCTGTCTCCAGTCTAGATCAAAGGCTTTTACTGAAAGGAAGGAATAGATTGTTTTGGTATAAAGGTGATCTTTCAGCATGAGGGAAACACAAAAACAGAGGCAAGTCACACTCCACTGGCTCCCTCCACTCCCACTTGCCTGCCAATGAGTCAGCCATGTGTGCTCCGTCTCCCTGACAACAGGTGTGACTTTCAGAGGCTCCATGCCTCATTTAGTTCTGGTAATGGCTTAATTGAGTTGGAAAAATGCAGGGACAGGAGCCGTGATAAAAACTAGCTTAGCTGTGTTCCTGTTATTCATTGGAAAAAGCCATCAAGAAAGAGAGAGGAAGGGATGAACAAGAGAGTAGAGTGTGGAGTTCAACATAAAATGGGGGTAAAAAGAGATGGAAAGAGCGAGAAAGGAGAAATAGAGAACAAGGAATAAATCTCAATTCCATAGTGCTTTAAAGTTTACAAAGACATAGCTGTATGGCATATATGTTCGTCATGGCACATAGTAAGTGCTTAATAAGTTCTCCTTCATTCACAGAAAGTGTTTTTCCCATAAAACTCTGTGAGATAGAACATTGAAACACCCCCATTTTACCTATCAGGAACATGAACTCAGTGAGGTTAAATGATTTGTTCCTGTTCACACAGCTAGCAAATATTGGACTCAGGAACTCAAAACTAGGTCTCCTAATTCCAAATTCAGTGCTCTTTGCAGCCCCATGAAGCCACTTTTGTAGGACAATTTGCTCAATCTTTTCAGTTGTGTCTGACTCTTGGTGACCCCATTTGGGCTTTTCTTGACAAAAATATTGGAATGGTTTGCCATTTCCTTCTCCAGCTCATTTTACAGATAAGGAAACTGAGGCAAAGAGGGTTACGTGACTTGCCCATGGTCACATAGCTAGAGGCCAGATTTGAACTGAGGGTGTTTTACTGACTCCGAGCCTGGCACTCTGTCCACTCTGCCACCTAGCTGCCCTTTCTAGGACAAAGAAGAAGGAAGAAAAAAAAAGAACTAAGCAGGGAGAAGGAAAGTCAGAAAGTCCAACAAAAGGCAAGAAAGACATGCATATTCTTATCTTCACCTCAGCAATGGGTGAAAATATTTTCTCATTTTGGGTTCTGACATTTCATACAGTCCCCATGTTTCAAAACCTGACTAAGAGAATTGGGCACATAGCAGGTAGCTCAAAATTTGGTTGTCTGTATTATTTACCAAAACACCAGAAGGTGATTTCTGCTATGGTATGGGTACCCACAAGGTTAACAGAAGTGTGGTCAGGTTAAAAAACACTATTTAAAACTACTTCTAGATCTAAATTTGGTTGGGGAGGGGAGTGTAGGAGGAGAGTAGAGTAGGGTGAGAGTGAGGAGTTTAACACCAAATGTAGAATCCTCGGGCTGGGAAGGACTTGGGGAGATCATCTAGTCAAGTGGGCTGCCTTTAGGCAGGTGAATGTTTAAGCCAAGGGTGGA
The DNA here is from genome assembly GCF_028583685.1 of Petaurus breviceps papuanus. Classification (NCBI taxonomy): domain Eukaryota; kingdom Metazoa; phylum Chordata; class Mammalia; order Diprotodontia; family Petauridae; genus Petaurus; species Petaurus breviceps. The sequence goes on from NW_027187407.1 coordinate 262,513, forward strand.
TGACCTGACCAGGGATGGAAACCTGAATTCATTAGCACCACTGAAAGAGAAAGCCAGTAAACTTTAGGAATAATAACTGAGAAAAATGCTTCATTGGTTAGAGAATCCTAAGAATTAGAGGATATGTGTTGAAAACCTGTCTTTCTTATTTATTACATATCTCTTGGTTTGCTTTTCTGTGAATATAAAGAAAAAATGATATTTACTTCTATGCCTAAAACTTCTTATATGTTTGAAGACATGAGAAATCACCCTTCAATCTTCCTTTCTCTGGGTTCAACAGCCCCAATTCTCTTAACCTTTCCTCACAGGCAGTGTAGAAGTTGGAAAAGAATACTGAACTGGGGGATGAGGAGACCTTGCTTCAAATCTCAGTTCTTTTTTGGTTTGTTTTTTTTTAAATCAATTATTTATTTTTAGTTATCAATATTCATTTCCACAAGATTTCAAGTTACAATTTTTTCTCCCCACCTTTCCCCTACCCCCACCTCAAAATAGCAAGCCTACTGAATACCCCTTCCCCCAATCTGTTCTCTCTTATATCCTCTCCCATCATGCCCCTAACTTTCTAGTAAGGGTAAGATGGATTTCTATACCCCAGTGCCTCTATATCTTATTTCTCAGTTGCATGCAAAAAACAATTTTTTTAAACATTTGTTTTTAAAACTTTGAGTTCCAGATTTTTTTCCTTCTTCCCTCCTCTTAATTTTATTTTTTAGATATCATCCCTTCATATTCAACTCATCCTGTGTCCTCTATGTATACATAAACATACAAATTGCCCACACTCACATATATATTTGTATATACACACATCCTCCTTTGCATACATATATATATATATATATATATATATATATATATATTCTCTTCAACTATCCTCATACTGAGAAAAGTTTTATGAGTTACAATTACCATTTTTCCATGTAGGAATGTAAATACTTCAACTTTAATAAATCCTTTATGATTTCTTTTTCCTGTTTACCTTTTCATGCTTCTCTTGCTTCTTGTATTTGAAAGTCAAATTTTCTGTTCAGCTCTGGGTTTTTCATCAAGAATGCTTGAAAATTCTCTATTTCATTGAATTGAATTTTCCCCTGTAGTACTATACTCAGTTTTGCTGGGTAGGTGATTCTTGGTTTTAATCCTGGTTCCTTTGACATCCAGAATATCATATTCCAAGCCCTTCGATCCCTTAAAGTAGAAACTGCTAAGTTTTGTTTTATCCTGATTGTGTTTCCACAGTACTCAAATTGTTTCCTCCTGACTGCTTGCAGTATTTTCTCCTTGACCTGGGAACTCTGGAATTTGGCTATAATATTCCTAGGAGTTCTCTTTTGGGGATCTTTTTCAAGAGGTGATCAGTGAATTCTTTCAATTTCTATTTTGTCCTCTGGTTCTAGAATATTAGAGCAATTTTGCTTGATAATTTCTTGCAAGATGGTGTCTAGGCTCTTTTTTTGATCATGGCTTTCAAGTAGTCCAACAATTTTAAAATTATCTCTCTGGGATCTATTTTCCAGGTCAGTGATTTTTCCAATGAGATATTTCACTTTGCCTTCTATTTTTTCATTTGTTTGGATCTGTTTTATAGTATCTTGATTTCTCATAAAGTCATTAGCTTCCAATCACTCCAATCTAATTTTGAAGGAATTGTTCTCTTTGGTGACTTTTTGAAATTCCTTTTCCATCTAGCAAATTTGGCTTTTTAAGGCATTCTTCTCCTCATTGGCTTTTTGGGCCTCTTTTACCATTTGAGTTAGTCTACTTTTTTAGGTGTTATTTTCTTCAGTATTTGGGGGGGTTTCCTTCAGCAGGCTGTTGACTTGCTTTTCATGATTTTCTTGCATCATTCTCATTTCTCTTCCCAATTTTTCCTCCACTTCTCTTACTTGATTTTCAAAATCCTTCTTGAGCTTCTCCTTGGCCTGTAAGCAGTTCATATTTTTCTTGGAAGCTTTTGATGCAGGAATTCTGACTTTGCTGTTTTCCTCCTGCTTCATGCCTTGATCCTTTTTGTGTCCAAAAAAGGATTCTGTGGTCTGTTTGTGCTTCCTCAGCTTGCTCATGTTGCCAGCCAATTACTTGATGTTTGAGCTCTTTGCCCCAGTAGAACTCTGCTTCCAGAATGGACAGAGCTTTGTCCCAAATCACTGGGGTTTTCACAGCTGCCAGAGCTATTAGGAGGGTGCCCTCTCTACAGCCCCACAAGCTCTGGTATCTGGCCACACACCTCAGGACCTCCACCCCAGACAGTAATCCAGATCCAAGCAGGTTAAAGCAAGAGTGATTGCCCTCTGAATGGTCACTTGGTCTCCCTACATCTGCCAGCTAGGAGCTCCTGAGGCATCCATGCATGGCAGCTACAGTGCCTCCACCACTTCTTGCCCTGGGGGCAGGGGTCAGACTGTGCTCTTCTGTCCCGCCCCCTGCTTCAAGAGAGTTCCATACTGACCTTTTACTTTGTCTTTGGCATTTATGGCTTGAGAAGTCTGGAAACTGCCACAGCTGCTGGTGATTCATTTTCCTGAAGTCTGCTCTGGCCGCTGCTGGTCAGTGCGACACTGAAGCTGGAACCCCATGGCTCATGAGGGACTGCGCTCGGCTCCCAGCGTGCTGCAATAGACCTTTCCTGTCAGCCTGCCAGGCTGTCTTCAGCAGGATATTTGTTTCTTTCTGTCACTTTGTGGGTTCTGTAGCTTTAAAATTTGTTTAAAGTCATTTTTTATAGGTATTGGAAGTGGTTAGAGCTAGAACCCATGCCAAGTTTGTGCTTCTACTCCACCATCTTGGCTCTGCTCCCCCAAATCTCGGTTTGATAGTGAGTAGGCATGTGGTCACAGAAAATTTAACTGCATTAAGCATCAGTTTTCTCATCTCTAGAATGGGGATAATAATTTTTCTATCTACTCAAAGAGGCAGGAGTGAGAAGAAGCATCTTATAAGCCTTAAAGTATAATATAAATGTAAGTTATGATTCCATCTTTATTGTGATCTTCATTCCTCTTCTAGGAATTTCCTCCACATTTTTTAACTGTGGTGACAGAACCTAGATATTCATCTAACTGTTGCAAGAAAATGCAGAAGACATACTACTACAGTGAAATGGGTATTAAATTTGGAATTGAAAGGCCCTGGGTTAAAATCCCAGCCTGTTACTCGCTACCTATGTGAATTTGCAAGTAATTTAACCTCTTTGGGTCACAATTTCCTCATTTGTAAAATGATGTGACAATATAATTTGAATATTATTTGGGTCATAATAGAATATAGAAATAATAATAGAATTTGAATTCAAATGAAGTTTGAAGGTCCTTTGATCTTTAAATCTGGGCTCTTAGCCACCTACAACCTCCAAGCCTTTTTTACCATGTTTTTCCCTCCCCACCTGATACATTCTGAAAAGGTACCAGCTGCATGCTTGAGAGAATGGAAAAAAAATCTTACACCTGCCCATGGCTGTGGATTTGAATCGTTTCATCATACATTACAGAGACTATCCCTCTGACAGTTGTGGCAGCAGATTGGGTAATTGCCATTGGACAATGATAATAGTGGTAATAAGGATAGAGACTAGACTAGTAAGTTCATTAATATAGTGTAACGGTTCCCAATTTTTGTTGTTGTTGTTCTGAGAACTCCTTTTAATGACAACAAAAAAAAAAGTGTTGTAAACTCCCAGGGTAATCCATATAATATTCAACAATTACCGCCTAAGGTTCCATTAAGGAATTTTTAGGGTAAACCCTTTGGTCTATGTCCATGAACTGCCAAGGAGTCTGTGAACCATTAAATGGGAACCACTGGTATAAGGAACTCCCAGGTGAGGAAATGCCCTCTGCCAATGTAGCTCCATACCTTTTCTACATCTTACAGAGTTGCCCAGAGCACTGAGAGGTATACCTCATCCAGGATCACAAGCCAGTATGTATTAGAAGAGGGACTAGGATCCAGTTTTTCTTGGTTCTGAGGGATGGTTCTCTATTTACTTTATCACAGTGCCTTTCCAATAATACTCCTTGAATATTTCAAGGATCTATAAGTTTATCGGTATGGTTACTCCCTCTACCAATGTAGAAGAGACACCATCTCCCTACCCTTAATCATTCAATGCCTTAGTAGATCATCTTTGTGATTTGCTATGGTTTTAAAAAATATCACCATATTTAGACTAAATATTTTTAAAATTTGATTGGACCTTCCAGAGCTTTGTGCTCTGGTGGCATAATTCACCAGTCATTTGTATTAGTCTGGGATTGTTAGACTGCTTTTACCTTTATTTTCCTATTGGAACCTTCCCAGAGATTTTTCTCATCTCAGCTGACTGCTTTCCTGAGTCTGAAACTGCTACCCAGGTATTACTCCATCCATTAACTAAACTGTTGTACTTAGCTTATCTAGTTAAGTGATGGCCTTCTTTGATAAGCCTGGAGTAAGGCTCTTTTCAATGTTTCCTCTCCACTTAATTCAAACTAAAGTGGATTTAGAAGTCAATTACTAACATGGTGGTTGTTCCTCTAACTATGGGGATGTATGCAGTGCCTTCCTTCTATGTTTGTCTGTGCCTCTGCTATGTTCTCAGCTTCCTCTGTCTTGTTTAACAAAATGGCTCACTCTCAGGGTTTAATAGGGTTGTTCTATTTTGTTTTGTTAATTACAATAGGCCAGTTCAGCAGCTTGTTTTCCATGGCTTAAGCTTTCTAACCTAGGAACTTCTCTAAAATGACATCTCTATTCTTTAGACACAATATGTTCCAAAAATAGGCTTACATCCCACACACAAAATAAATAAAATTAAAAATTAAAAGAAAGTTTCCCAAGGAAATCAATTCTGTCTTGTTTTCCTGTATCTCAGGATTTAGAACTAGAAGGTACCTTAAAAGTTATCTAGTCCAGCTCCCTCATTTTATAGAGGAAGAAAGTAGGGTACAGAAGAATTTACTGACTTGAATTGCTATTCAAACCAGGTATAATATTCTTTTCACTTCCACAGTGCCTAGAACACATTGATGTTCTAGAACAGTGGTCTCCAAAGTGGGGGGTCATAGAAACACATACCCCAAGGGGACTCTGGCTTGACCACAAGGGGTATGTGGTCCACCAACTGGGTGGGTGGGAAGATAGATCAATTTCCCAATCTCCCAGACAATTATGGGTTTGTTTCCAATACAACTACCCCAATTCCTTCAACATCTCCCCAATCTGCTCTTCCCTCCTTCTACATGCTGTCCTCCCATATTGTAGTCTTGAATGTGGGCTGCTCAGGGAATTTATAACCTAGCTATCTGTAGCACTGGGTAGCTAGGTGGTACAGTGGATAGTCAGGCCTGGTGTTAGGAAGACTCATCTTACTGAATTTAAATCTGATCTCAGACGCTTACTGGCTGTGTGAACCTGGGCAAATCACTTAACCCTGTTTGCCTTAGTTTCCTTATCTGTAAAATGAGTTGGAGAAGGAAATGGCAAAGCCCTCCAGTATCTTTGCCAAGAAAACCCCAAATGAAGAATAAACGGTCCAAAATATCAAGGGAATTAATGAAAAAAAAATACTAGGGAAGGTGGACTAGCTATACCAGATTTCAATCTGTATTATAAAGCAGCAGTCATCAAAACTACTTGGTACTGGCTGAGGAATACAGGAGTGGATCAATGAAATAGATTAGGCACACGAGATTCAGAAGTCAATGACTATAGTAATGTATTGTTTGATAAACCTCCAGACCCTGGTTTTTGGGATAAGAACTCACTATCTGACAAAAACTGCTGGGAAAACTGGAATATAGTATGGCAGAAACTGGGCATAGACCATTATCTAACACCATATACCAAAATCAAGTCTAAATGGGTGCATGATCTAGGTATAAAGGTTGATACTGTAAGCAGTCTCCTAAAACAAGGAATAGTTTACCTATCAGACTTGTGGAGAGGGAAAGACTTTATGACTAAACAAGAATTAGAGAACATTATAAAATGTAAAATGAATAATTCTGACTACATGAAATTGAAAAGCTTCTGTACAAACAAAGCCAATGTAACCAAGATTAAGAGGGAGGTGGGAAATTGGGAAAGAATCTTTACAACCTATGTCTCTGATAAAGGACTCATTTCTAAAATATACAGAGAATTGAGTCAAATTTATAAGAATACAAGTCATTCCCCAAATGATAAATGGTCAAAGGATATGAACAGGCAGTTTTCAGAGAAAGAAATTAAAGTTATCTATAAGCACATGAAGAAATGCTCTAATTCACTATTGATTATAGAAATGCAAATCAAAACAACTCTGAGGTACCACATCTCACCAGTCAGATTGGCTAAGATGACAAAACAGGAAAATGACAAATGCTGGAAAGGATGTGGGCAAATTGGAACACTAATGCATTGCTGGTGGAGTTGTGAACTGATCCAGCCTTTCTGGAGAGCAAACTGGAATTATGCCCAAAGGGCTATAAATACTTTCATACCCTTTGATCCAGCAATACCACTCCTAGGGTTATATCCCAAAGAGATCATAGAAATGAGAGAAAGACCCATATGTACAAAAATGTTTATAGCAGCTCTTTTTGTGGTAGCAAAGAATTGGAAATTAAGGGGGTGCCCATCAATTGGGGAATGGCTGAACAAGTTGTGGTATATGCATGTTATGGGATACTATTGTGCTATAAGAAACGAGGAGCAGATGGTCTTCATATTTACCTGGAGAGGCTTAAAAGAACTGATGCTGAGTGAGAAGAGTAGAACCAGGAGAAATTTGCACACAATTACAGACACAACGTATCTGTGATGACCAACTTTGATAGACTGGACTCTTCTCAGCAATGCAGTGATATAAGTCAATCCCAAAAGACTCATGATGGAGAGAAATATGTGCATCCAGAGAAAGAACTAGAAAGAACTAAGTTTATATCCAGGTGGAAGCAAAATACCTGATTTTTTTTCCTTCTCTTATTTGGTTTTATGTCCTCTTTACCATTTTTCATTCCAGCTGGTACAATCCGTCCTTATAATCTGACTAATGTATAATGTGAAAGTATTTACAGATCCTATACTTGACTATAAGCCGCCATGGAGGGGGAAGGGAGGGAGGGGGACAAAATGTGAAACTCAAGGAATTGTGGAATTGAATCCTGTAAACTAAAAGGAAACAAGCAAATTAATAAAAAGAAAAAAAAAAGAAAACCCCAAATGTGGTCATAAAGAGTCACATGACTAAAAAATGACTAAACAACAACAACAATTCCCAACACCTCTCCCCATGAAGAACTCTCCCCTGGACATACCAGCACAGCTGCAGGTTTTGTGCTCTGAGTCAACGACCAGTGAGTAAGTCCCCCTCCCCCCTTTTCATTTTGGGGTGGGAAAGAGTGAGTAGCATAGGGCATACGGTTATAGCTAAGTTTCCCTTATGTTATCTTTCCTCCCAAACCCACTCCTCTCCTAAACTTCCATTGTTTCTTTGAGGGCACAGCCATCCATCCTTGCAGTCTCCCCTGTTCTCAGCCTCCTCCTTAATCTTGTCTCCTCACTTAAATGAAAATGTTCTGTTATCCAAAAACAAAAAGCCAAAGAAAATGTTCTGTTCTCTTCAAAGTTTCCAGAGATCTCTCTATTGCCACATCTGAAGACCTCTTCTCAATGCTCATCTTTGACTTCTCTGTAACATTTGACACTATTAGCCACCCTCTCCTCCTGGATACTTACTTATTCTTCTCTTTGGGTTGCCATGATACTTCTCTTTCTTGGATCTTCTACCTGGCTGATCTCCTTTGTTGGATCCTCATCCATATCAAGCCTCCTAACAATGGGTGTACCCCAAGGCTCTGCCCAGTGCTCTCTTCCCTCTATATCTTACTCTGTTACTTCCTCAACTCCCCAGAGCTTAATTATTATCTCTATGCAGATGACTCCCACATCTACATATCCAGCCTTTAGCTTTCTCCTAGACTTCAGGCTTGGATCATCAGCCACTATTGGAAATTTTGAATTTGATGACCCACAGTTACCTTAAAGTCAATCTGTTTAAAATTAAATTCATTCGTTTTTCTTCCTCTTCCACACTTTCCCATTTCTGATGAGGTCACCTACATGTCATAAAAAAATATCAGAGGAGAGGACTTTGTTGGGGGACTTTGAACAGCTCCAACCTGCCTCTTTGTTGACCTGTTGCCAACTACTGCTCTCTCTCTCATGTCTCTTTAACTGCTTCTGGCTTCTGTCTGGACAGCTCCTGAAAAGCTGATTGTGTTCATTCCACCTCATTAATTCCACAAAACTAGATGTGATTATGTTAATGAGACTACTTTCCATTGGTTCTTCTCACAAAAAATGACTTTTTCCTCCCAACCCCCTTTCTCTTTACTCCCTCTCTCTTTTGCTTTGTCCCTTCTTTTTCTCTTTCCAATTGCCTTTAAATAGGCCCACTTTACCTTCTCTACCAGAAAAAAAACTTCTTTTCATAATTACACATAAAAGTCTCTCCCTTTTCTACCATTAAGAAGTTCACTACGTTCTGAGGCTCATTCACATAAGATAATTTAGGCAAAGCAATTTGCAAACCTTAAAGCACTGTATAAAATCAATTAATTAATAAATAATGATGATGACTGCAAAAACCAGAATAGAGAAAAACAAATTTCTTTTTCCTCCCATTGATTTCTCTCAGGAAATGAATAGCAAAAGAAAACCTCACCAGGAGTAGTAAAAACAATAATAGTAGTAATAAAATTAAAATAACAACTAATATTTATATAGCATTTTAAAACTGCTTTGTATATCATGTCATTTGACCCTTGAAACAACTCTGCAAATCACAAGAGATGCTATTATTATCTTTTTTGTCAGATGAGGAAATTAAGATCTTCCACAAAATGAATTTGTTCCAGGTCTCAGAATGCCTAGTCATTACTATAGATGATGATAAAAGGTGGACCTATAACTTGGAGTGAGGAAAAATAAGGAGACAGGATCATTAGCACTGTTCATTCTACTGTCTGCTATTAAGTGGTTAACAAGCTGTTCTGAGGCATCTTTCTTGTCTTTTTCATCACCTTTTTTTTTTACCCCAATTCTCAAGGTAAAAAGCTATGATTATGGTAGGGGGACATGGTTAGGGTATGGGTACTAGTTAGGGTTGACAGGAAAGGAAACTCTTTCTCTTTAAGTTTCAGAACCACAAAACCAAAATGAGAGCCCCTAGAGATCACCTAGTCCAGCCCCTCATTTTACAAATTAAGACCCTGAGACTCAGAGATGAAACATTTAGGCAAGGGTGGCTAGGTGGCACAGTGAGTAAAGCACCGGCCCTGGAGTCAGGAGGACCCCAGTTTAGTTCAAGCCTCAGACACTTAACACCCCCACAAAAAAACAAGCCGTGTAACCTTGGGCAAGTTACCCCAATTGCCCTCCAAAAGGCAAAAAAAGAAAAAAGAAAAAGAAACAATTAGTCAATGGCAGAACTGGGACTGGAAGTCAGGTCTCCTGACTCTTATTTCAGTTCCATTTCTTGTAGACCTTTGTTAACCTCAGAAAAAAATCCTTTCCATGATATAAATGTGATTGGAGACTGGTTTATTTTATAATTAATAAAGGAAAAATCTGAATATTTGCTGGATATGAAATGAAATCTCAGAATGTTTTCTTACCATGAATGATTCATAGCAATCTTTTATATAGTTGAAATTTTTCCTGATGGTACCCAAATCAGAATCTTAGAATTGAAAGCTCAGTTGTAACTGAACTCATACTTGAAGAGGAATTCCCAATAAAACATTCCTGATAAGTTGTTATTCAGACTCTGTTTGAAGATCTCTACTGAAGATCACTCTACTTCCTGAGGTAGGACTTTGGGGTTCTGATGACTTTTCCTGACCTTAAGCCTAAATTTACCTCTCTGAAAATTCTGCCCATTGCTACTGGTTCTGACCTATGGGGTCAAAGAAGACAAATCTAATTTTGCCAGAAATCAAAGTAAAGCTCATTGGCCTATGCCCTGGAGTATTCAGACTCTTTCCCCATGTCTCATCCATCCATAAAAAAAAAACACTTAATCCTATTATCTCTGCTAGCTAGTGTTCTACATCTTTCTTATCTTTCATGGCTAAATACCTAAAGAAAGTCACCAACAATCTGTGACTCTATTTTCTGTTTTCTCATTCTCTTTTAAACTTTTTTATAATCTGGTCTCTGACCTCACTATACAATTGAAACTGTCCTTTAATGGGTCTCACTTGGAGCCCAACAAGAGAAGCTTGCTTAGGGGAGGCTTGTTTTTCAGGAAGGCCCACACCTTTTGTTACTTTGTAACTAGGCAGTGGGTCACAAAGGTTGTGATGTCCTCTGACCCTGAAGAAGGCTATATAAACTCTGAGGGGAGGTTTTGCTTTGGGGCTCACTTATGGGAAGACTTATATGATTTAGCCAGATGAGACTCTGGGCAGCCATTGAGCCCCCAAGCTTTGAAAATGCAGATGTTGGTGCTTTTCTCTCTGGTAACTATGTTTGTATGTAATGGTCAAAAAGCTAGAAGCCCTTGTCTGTTGGTCTGTCGAGTTGTGTTATTTTCTCTTGTCTGTAGTTTTTGTCTGCTTGTAATTTCTATTTGTATTTTATATGTTTGATGAAAGTTAGACTGTTAACCCTTTTTGAGTTGTTTTCCTTTAGAAAAGCAGATTGAAGAACCTGTGCTAACAGCCATCCTGGGCATGCTAGGGTGCTTGCTGTTACAGTATCTCAGATGTAACATGTTCAAAATAGAAGTCATCTTTCCTCCAAACCCTCCCCAATCATTCAATGTTAGAAAAAAATAAGGAAAAAAACATGTATTAAATGCCTCCTGTGTGCCAGACATTCTGCTAAGCATGTTACAAATATTATCTCACAACAACCCTGTATGGTAGATGCTCTTATGATCCTCATTTTATAGTTGAGGAAAATGAGATAGACAAAAGCTAGTTCTTGCTCAGGGTCATACATCCATTAAGTATCTAAGGCTGGATTTGAATTCCTATTTTCCTGACTCCAGACCAGCATTTTCACTGTGCTTCCTGGTTGAATTGAAAGAACTGGTTATTTCTGAAGACTGGCCAAGGAGAACATTTTGCTGGATATACTTAATACTATCACTCTGATCCTTCTGCTAGCTTTCTCCTTATTACTTCTACTTTATTACTTCCCTATTTCTGTTGAGGGAACTGCCATCTTCCCAGTCACCCACACCCTCAAGCTCTGCATCATCCTCACTCATTTACTCCACATATCCGATCTGTTGTTGTAAAATCTTTTCATTTCTACCTTCTTAGCATCTCTTGCATTTATCCTTTTTCCCCCACTTAGTTAGCCACAACTCTAGTTTGAGTCTTCATTACCTTTTGCTTGGAGTACTGAAATAACCTTCTAACTGGTCTGCCTGCTTCAAATCTCTCCCCTTTCCAATCTATCTTTCACATAGCTGACAAGATGATTTTTCTAAAGCATAGCTCTGACTTTTCTAAAGCATGAGCTCAGTGAGCTCCAGTGGCTCACTATATCTTCTAGAATAAAAAATAAAATATCCTGAATTTTAAAGCTTTTCATAACAGGGTCCCTTCCTATCTTTCCAGTCTTTTCATCCTCCTCCTTGCTGATGAACTTTGTGGTCCACACACCTACACTGGTTTACTTGCTTCCTTGAACACTACGCTCCATCTCTGATCTTTATGCTTCTGCACTGGGTAGCCTTCATGCCTGGAATGCTCTCCCTCCCCACCCCAATCTCTTGATTTACCTGGCTTCCTTCAGGACTTAACTTAAATCATCTCCCAAAGGAGGTCCTTCTTGATCCCTCTCCCCCTCCCTGTTCCACCCCTAATTTGTAATCAGATTATCTTTCATTTTACCCTTTCAGATTATCTTCCAGCTACTCTCTATATATGCATATGTATGTATATATATGTGTGTGTATAGTACCTAAGTATTTGCTTTTCTTTTTTAAAAAAATTTTGCTTATTTAATTTTTGATTTATGTAATAAAACAAGTATTTCCATGACATAATATAATAAAAAAGATGATTACACATAAAACTGCAAATCTATTGTGTACAACTTACTATTCACTTTAAACATAAAATAAAAATATCACATAAATTTCTTTTTTTATTATTTGCATATTGTCTACCTCGTTAGAATGTGAGTTTCTTCCTAACAGAGACTGGTTTTTGCCTGTCTTTGTATCCCAAAAAGCTTAGCAAATATATTCCTGTTCAATTATAAGCACTTAATAAATGCTTGCTAACTGGGTGACTGACCAGTTGGCTCTATTCCCTTCTCTTTTTTTAAAATAGGACAATAATAACACTTCTCTAGACCTGTTTATCTTTCCCATTCTTCATGATGTTTTAAATATAACAAGCAGCAACTCAGAAATCACAGCTACCCCTTCTCTCTCTCTCTTAAAGATATTAGATTATTATTGGTACCTTTTGTTTCTATATCACCTCCATTTTCAAATATAGTCCTTTACTTCCTAGAGAGACAACCCTTATAAGAAAGAACTTTTTGAAAAATCTTTTCAATAAATCTAACCAACAAATCAACCAAATATCACATTATATAAAGTGGTCCATACACAAGTCTCCTACCTCAGAAACGAAAGGAGGGAGATGAATTCTCATATCACTGCTTGGGGCTAATCTTGATCATTATAGCATTCCCCTCAACCCGCCTTCCATTTACATTGTTGTCACTGTATATGTTGTTTTCCTAGTTCTGCTTACTTTACTTTATATCACTTCCTATGTCTTCCTATGCTTCTCTATATCCTTCATATTCATTATTTTTACAAGGCAGTAACACTGAATTGGATTCATGTGCCACAATATGTTTAGCCATTCCTCAATCACGTATTTTTTTAGTTTCCAATACTCTGCTACTACAAAAAAAATGTTGCTATAAATATTTTGGTATATATGGGAACATTCTTTTTATCATCATTCTTCTTGAGATACGTACCTAGCAGTTGGATCTCTGGGTCCAGAAGTATGGAATATTTTATAAATTTCTTTAGTATAGTTCCCATTTACTTTATTTTTTCCATTCAATTCCCCCCCCCCAATTTGCTTTCCAGGCTGACTGGACCAATTTACAGCTCCACCAACAGAGCATTATTATGGGTATCGTTTCATATTGTTCTTCAGCATTAATTACTCGGGTTTTTTTGTTGTTGTCTTTGCCAATTTGCTTATTATGAGGTGAAACTTCAGTGTTTTAACTTGTATTTCTCATATTATTAATGATTTGGAACAATCTTTCATACAGTTGTTAATCAGTTTTTATTCTTCTTTTGAGAACTGTTTATATCTTTTGCTTACCTACTGGAGAATAAATTTTGATCACACATTTGTGTTAGCTTCCTATATATATCTTGAACACCATACCCTTATCAGAGATATTGGATATAAAGATTTTTTTCCCCCAACCAACTACTTTCTTGCTTATCCTAGTTCCAGTGGTTTTGTTAGTGCAAGAGCTTCTCAATTTCACAGTGAAAAATATCTTTTGAATATTTTGTGTTCATCTTTACCCTTAATTTGGTTAAAAATTCTCTTGTTAACCATATCTTAGAAACGTATCTGATGCCGTTCCCTTCTATTTTTTTTAATGGTATGATCTTTAAATACTCAGGTCACATATTTAGTTTGAGCTTATTATAGTTTATGTATAAGATGCTAGTCTATACCTAATTTCTGTCAAACCAATTTCCAGTTTTTCCAGAAATTACTGTCAAGTGGGGTTTTCCCCCCCACTAATTTATCTTCTTAAGTTCTTCAGATACTGGATTGCTGAGTTCAGTTATTTCTGATTCTTCCTTTTCTAGTCTGTTCTACAGAACTACTTTTTGATTTTTTAACCAATACTAAATAGTGCCAGTTCTTTCAGTATTTGAGGATGCAGTGCATGCGGTCCAGTTTATATGAATTAATCAAGCGCATCAAAGTGCCCCCTCTCTATCTTCTGACTTATCTTGGGTATCAGCTCCCTTTTAGTCATTTTTGTTCTGTCCTTTTCCATGCAAAGGTCATTCTCCTTTGGCATAGAAAAAAAGGAAGCAAAATAAGAATTAAGCTTCTTTGTCTTTTCTCTCTTATCAGTCATCCTGAACAGCCATTCTATCCTTTTGGGATCCATTGCTTCACACACACACACACACACACACACACACACACACACACACACACACACACACACACAGTAAACAAACCCTTTGTATTATTTTTAGCCATTAAGAACAAACTATAATCTAGTTGCAAGTGACAACTAAGCAGGCCAAAGTGCTGAGGTATTTTAAGCAGGTTGAATACAGATTGAATTTGATGATTCTATTTTTCTATCATCTTTCCAGTGATTACTATCTGTATTAAAGATGTGGTTGAAAAGACCCGCGTATGACATACTTTGTAGTTATAGAAACCACTCAGTGGTTGGAAAGTGATAAACATAGCCAATGTTGCTAATGAGACTGTACCAAAAGGAGCATCAGGGGCAGAAGGGTCCTTATCGACTCCACCCACAAGAAAATTGATCTCCAGGGAATTGTTATGATTCATCCAAGGTTTCACCCTTGCCTGAATCCCAAAGCCAATGTCAACACATCTTCTATAGTTTACCATCTGCTACGTATAGTACCCTTATTGAACTCAGAAATCACAACAGTACCCTCCGTAAGTCTCTGATTCATATTTTCTAGTAATAGAATATAGTTATTTCTCTTCAACAGTCTTTTATTCCCATTTTCTAGGCATTTATTTATCACTGATATCTATGCCATAATATCTGATTGCTACCTTGTGTATCTTTATGCCTCTCTCAAAAAGGTCAAACTTTTTGTGACAATATCTTATAGATTCCTAATACCTCAATTTCAATATACAGTTGGATAGCCAGCTCATTGAGCTGGCATATCAGTAGAGATATTTGGGAAGGGAACTACAGATGGATAATGAGTTGTACACAGTTTTGAATGGGAAGAGAATGAGATGGATACCCAAATGCTTTTGTGTAATTATCATTATGCCCATCTTATACATAAGAAAGCTGAAATTCAAAGACGTGAGCTGACTTCCTCAAAGTCCAATACTAATTGGGGAAAGCGGAAGGGAATGAGCATGTATTAAGCACTTATTATGTGCTAAGTACTTTAAAAAATATTAACACATTTGATCCTCACATCAACCCTGCAAGATAGGTGCTGTTACTATCCCCATTTTATAGTTAAGGAAATGGAAGCAGGAGTTAAGTGACTTGCCCAGGGTCACACAGTTAGTAACCATCTGAGGTTGGATTTGAACTCAGAAAAGAAGGCCCAGAATTCTATCCACTATACTACCTAGTTGCCCCAAGAGTCAGAAACAAAATTCAGAACCAAGTCTTCCAACTCCCAAGTTCAGAACTCTTTCTTGTTACACTATAGGAGCAGAAGCCAAAGAAAATACTCTCAATTAATGAAATCCCATTGTAGAAAGGCTTAGTTATCTCGAAGTCAGCCGCCCTTGGTGTGATTTAGAGAGACTTTGTAATATGTTGTGAAAGGAGCAACTGACTTGAGTCAGGAGACCAGGATTCTATTCTTGGCTACGTCACTTACTAGCTAGAAGACTTTGGTCAAGTCACATCATCGTTCCAGAACTCAGTCTCTTCACCTGTAAAATGTGTAGGTTGACTTAGAATCTAGGCACTACCTAATGGTCCAGCTCTAACATTCTAATATTCTACTTCTCACATTTACCCAGTGAGAACAACTTTTAGTTTCACCCATAAACTCCTTTTCCAGAGCCTGGGAGTAGGGGTAGAAGGAGAGGTGCCAGCAAATTATCTCCATGCTCTGGGATCAGGAGCTATTACTGGGCTAGAGATTATGTCTTTCTCCCATTTACTAATATCTTTGTCTCACCATATCCCCTCCTTGCCTCGGAGTTCGTGGTTGATAATGCTTCCTCTGAAAGTGTTTTTCTGGACAACCTGGAAATGCAATAATACTCTACAAGGAAGTAGTTCCTGAGTGGTTTAAAAAGAAAAAGATATGAAGGGTTCTCTCCCCCTAAACCCTTTTGATGCTTTCCAAAGGTTGAGACAATATTCTAAATTATAATATGGCATGATTAGATACATTCAAAAATGGCACAGCTACAGATTAAAGTGAGGCAACTAAGGGGCAGAGTGGCTAGATCACTGGACTTGGCATTAGGAGACCTGAGTTCAAAACTGCCTGTGGACACTTATTGACTGTGTGATTCTGGACAAGTCACTTAACTTTTCTGTTTGCCTCAATTTCCTCATCTGTAAAATGATAATAATAATAGCACCTATTTTACAGGGTTGTGTTGAGGATGAAATGAGTTCATTTATAATTTGTGGAAAGTGTTTGGCAAACTTTAAAACACTGTGTATATGGGGGGGGGGGGGCAAGGGAAAGGAGAGGTCATCAATTATTGAGAGCAGTTGCTTGGCTGTCCTCACCACCAGAGTGAAACAACATCACTCACCTTTCCAGAACTATTTCCCATTTTCCTGTGCGCCCTTGGCCTTCAGCTTTGAGCAGCCAAACTCCTAACTAGGAGAAAGCAGGAGTTATTCTGTTACCACAGTTCTCTTTTCCTTTTCTGACATGTGCTTTATTGAACCCAATCCCAGGAGGGCAAAGGTTCTGAAATCCTAATCTTGGTCTGGTATTGATCCCTTTTGTTCACCTAATGGAAATTAATAAGAAAATGAAAAAAATAGGAATCAGGAAAAAGGAAAGTGTTATTAATGGGGAAAAAAGGTAGAGAAAGATAGGCAGCATTCACCGAGAGGTATTTCATCTTGCACATGTATAATCTATCAAATTGCTGACCTTCTTAAGTTGGGGGTAGGGAAGGGAGAGAATTTGGAATTCAAAATTAAGGAAAAACAAATGTTAAAAACTTTGGTTTACATGTAATTTTAAAAATGAAATAAAAATTAAATGTTTACCCCCCACAAAATGTATTTCATATCCAGAGTCAATTTGGCTACCCTAAGTCTCTGCTTCTTATAGCTAGTTGGCTTGAGTGATGCAAGAGGGGAGAGAAGATGATTCCTCTTGCTTAAGACTCCTCACTCTTTCTATAGCAGCAGAGATAATGGCTAGGAGAGGGCCACAAGGGAAAGGGTGTCAATCAATGGATAAGCATTTATTAAGCCTTGCTTACTATGTGCCAAGCATTGTGCTAAGTAAGAACTAAGGACATCAAAGCAGGAGAAATAGACCCTGCCTTCAAGAAGCTTACATTCTTTATTGTTGTTGTTTTTCATTTTGGAGGGGGGAAGGCAGGGCAATTGGGGTTAAATGACTTGCCCAAGGTCACATGGCTAGTAAGTGTTAAGTGTCTGAGGCTGGAATTGAACTCAGGTCCTCCTGACCCCAAGGTTTTATTCACTGTGCTACCTAGCCACCCAAAAGCTTACATTCTAACAGAGGAACAACACTTAATAAATACACAAATTTGTTCATGCATGATAAATACAGGCTGGATGGAAGGTAGTCTATGAGGGAAAGACACTGGTGTCTGGGAGGAATGGAAAAGGCTTCCTTGCTTGAGCAGGGTCTTAAAAGAACCTAGGTATTGTACAAGTTGGAGGTTAGAGAGAGCACCCCGACCTGTGGGAGGGCAGTGGTAAAAGTACAGAGAATGGGAGGGAAGGAGGGGGAGAGAGACAGAGAGAAAGAGAGAGACAGACAGAGACAGAGAGACAGAGAGAAAGACAAAGAGAGAGACAGAGAGACAGAGAGAAAGAGAGAGAGAGAGACAGAAAGAGAGAGAGAGACAGAGAGACAGAGAGAAAGAGAGAGAGAGAGACAGAAAGAGAGAGAGAGACAGAGAGAGAGGAAGAGAGAGAGAGACAGAGAGAGAGAGAGAGAGAGAGAGAGAGAGAGAAAGAGAGAGAGAGAGATATCAGAATATTTGGAGGTGGTGCCTCTAACAGGGGCTATGAGGTGGAGTCCTGAAGAGGTAGTCTGAAGTGAGAACACAATGGATGCTAAAAGGCAGGGATTCTGGAGAGGCTTCAAGATTATAAACTGGGAGTGGAGAACATTGCAAATGGTGGAGAGATTGAGCCAGGGTACAAAAGCATCTGATGTGATTCCAGGTGCAAAGAAAGGGTGGGTGATGATTGAAAGAAGGTATAATGTACCTGATCATAGATTATATATTTTGAGGTAGAAGAGGACCTAGAAGTGACAGATTCCAATCCTCTCCTTTTACAGATAAGGGAATCAAGGTCCAGGGAAGTTGTAAGTTGCCCCAGGGTTAATCAATGTTTGAGGCAGGATTTGAAGCCAGGTTTTCCTGACTCCAAGCCCAGCCCTCTACCCTACATCATGATGTCTCTGTACCATCTAAAGCTGCCATATTCTTAGGGGGCTTGAACTTCTTGAAAGCAGTTTGGCTCTGTAGTAACCCCCCATTTTGTGAACATCCCCCATCTCTCCCCATCATAGGAAAGCTGCCTAGGAAATCTGCCCCAAACCCAACAAAGCCCAGCCAGGCAGCAAACTTGCCAAGTAAACCTGGCCAAGTCTGCTACCTGAAGCCCATAGCCCATCCCCCCCCCACCTTCTGTTCAGTTCTCGAAATAGATTTGAGAACTTTCCAGTTGTGTAACAAACTGATCCCTAGACAACAATCGTTAAACAATGCTATCCTTTGGCTTCTGTATTTTCCCTGCTTGCTCCCCTTGGTGACATTTATGTTGTGGCTTTTGTCTATATAAACCCCAAGATGTATATGCTTGGGGCTGCCTGATTTGGGTACATGACCCCTGGCAGTCCCCGGGTTAATTATGCTCTACAATAAATTGCATTTAAAATGATTAGTGGTCTCACTCGCTGTCATTTCCGTTACAACAGTTCCAAAGCCTCAGTGCACTTATTCTCGATATTTTCATGTAAGTAGGTTTGGAGTTTGAAAGAATCTTGGCTATCTAGCCTAATCTTGTTTTTTTACAAATGAGGAAACTGAGCCTCAGGGTGGTTAAGTGACTTACCTAAGATCACACAGGGCTGGAATTCAAACCCAGGTCCTTTCGGAACAAAACCAGCACTCCTACAACTGTACCTCACTGTTTCCCTTGTTCCCCTTCCAACTCCCCTTCCCACCCTCCCATGTACACGGATGGACACAATAACACTAAAACGGCCTATCTTCTAGGAAAACAAATAAAAAAGCAAAGTTTTAAATTCCTACAAAATAAGGAGAACTGGTTTTAAGTCCCTTCCTTGAGGGTATAGCCCTAGAAGCAAATGGGACTTTCTGCCCATCACCACCTTGTGCCAGTCAGTGTTTCCATTTTCCACCTGTCCCTACAGGTGAGTCTGCCCCCCTTGAATTTTCAGAGCCTGCTTTTGCTTGGGGGAAGGGGTGGAGGGAAAGGAGGGTGGGCCTCTTATGCCACAATAAATTGGAAAAATAAATTACTTTAGGCTCCTTGAGTCCTGGGAACCTGGGGCATCAGTGTTCTTTCCACAGAAGCAGGTTTTTCCTTCTCTGTCAGCAGCCTGAAGAGGGTAAGGAGCAGATTGTACTCTGTTCTGACTCACCCACCATCAACAAACCCCTATCTGGTCAGGCTCCGGAGGTGCTGCTTTGTGGGCAAGGTTGTACTGAAGCAGAAAGATTTCAGATTGATTTTCAGCACCCAGCAAAGCCTGTGTGTGGTGTCAGCAGGGGTAGAAATCTTGTTTTGACTTCTAAGTGTAGTGAGGCTGACAGGCAGGAAGAAAAGCAAAGAAGAGAGGCCACAAGCCTGCTAAGGTGGGAAACTGCATTTTGAAGGGAAGAGGCCTCTAGGATCAAATACAAATCAGAAATAAACATTTACAACTTTTACAGAATAAGGAGAATTGATTGTGAGAGAAGCCTTTTTTTATGGGTGTAATCCATGGGCACTCATGTACCTAGAAACAATAGTGTGCAAAGGTCCAGCCTAGTTCTAAGGAATGGGCAATTCTTTCTTTCAGACAGCATATGTATATCTGTGTGCTTATTCTTTATCCACTTTTCAAACTTTAATTTTATTTTCAATTAAGCATTTATTTTCTCTCCTACCTGCCTCTTCCCTAAAAAAATGGAAAAAACAAAAACAAAACCCTTGTAACAAATATTCCTAAACAAATTCCCACACTGGACATGGCCCAAAATGTGTGTCTCATTCTGCATTGAGTCTATGACTTCTTTGTCAGGCAATGGGTAGTATTCCTCTGGAATAATCCATTTGTCTGTTTTTGTTTTCCTTTTAGGAGAGTTGAGTTGAACTCTTGAGTATTCATACAAGAGGATGAAGAATTCTTATTGTTCAGATTATAGGATCATCCAGTTAAAGATGGAAGGTATCTTAGAAGTCTTTCAGCCCAACCCTCTCATTTTAGAGATGGGGAGATCAAGGTCCAGAGAAAGTTAAATGCCCTGCTCATGGATTAACAGGTAGCAAATAGAAGAGTTGGATTTGTTGGTGCCACTGATGGAAACAGGGAAATCAGGAGAATCCAACTTATCCATAATGCTGATGAACCCAAAACCTTATGTTTCTTGACTTCTGCTGACTCTTTGGACCTCTGTCTCCATTCTCTCAAGGCCACATACTAGTATGATCACTTTCCAGACCATCCTATTAACATCCATCATTCCAAATGGAGGTATAGCCAGGTCCTGATTAGAGCAAATAATAAACCCCTCTAAAGTAGGCATAAAATTCAAATTCATATTTCCATTGAGCTAGAACCAAAGACCATATCTTACATAATTGCAACATCAAACAGTTTGAATTAAAATTATGCCACCATTTTAAGGGATCAATTATTTGCACTAATCAAGATCCACCTATATATAATATGATGACCCTTTAATTGAAAACTTCTTACTTGACACCTCTTTTATTTGTTCACCCACACACCAAACCGGCTTCTTCTTTGTTGTTGTTCAGTCATTTCAGTCGTGTCTAATTCTATGTGACCCCATTTGGGCTTTTCTTGGAAAAGATTCTGGAGTGGTTTGCCACTTCTCCAGGACTTCTTCATAGTCATGAGAATTTCTGCTAACTTGTTTAATTCATTTCTTTCATTCATTCCCTTCTCTCTGTGTCTCACTCCCCACCCAACCTATACTTCATGGTCAGTCACTTAACTCTGCCCTAAATCTCTGCCATCTGGCTTCACCCCCCTAGCAGTTCACAGAAACTAATAGCTCTAAAAGTTGCGAGCCTGATGCTTATGCGCTGTGTGGCTTTGGACAAGTGACTTTTGGGTCTTCAGTTTGGTTTGGTTTTTTTTCTATCTGTAAAATGACAAGATGATCTCAAAGATCCTTTGTAGCTCTAGATCCTATGACTTCCTAAATACTACATCTTATGGACTTTTCTTAGGCCTTATTCTTAGTCTCATTCTTCTTGATTCTTTTTGACATCTCTGCAGCAGTTGACGTGACATTCTAACTCTTCTTCATTGAAATCCTTTCTTCTCTTGCTTCTATGATGCTAAGCTACATTGGTTCTCATTTTCCATTTACCTCTCTGATTCTCTGTTTCTCTGAATCTTTCTCTTTTTCATTGTGAGTATTCCCCAATCAGTCCTTGGCCCACTGCTCTTCTCTGTGACCCAAATCACAGCCAGCACTGAGGAGCAATGGGTGACAAATTTGTGCCATAAAAAATGATGTCTTCACTAGAGAAGTTATGAGACAAAACTCTTCACCTGCTGATGTCTACCCTTCCCCTTCTCTGAGATGAGGTCGGGTGGCCAGCTTTAGTGCAGGTATATCACTACATACATCTTGGACAGACATAGTAAATGAACAAGGTTCAGATCCCAAAATTATATGAGAGAGAAGGCTGGATTACTTTTTGAGAAATTTGCTGTGTGTTAAATAACCTTGAGCTTCTCTATGGAACAAAGACCCATCTTTCTAACATCAATATTCTTCTGGTGATGGTTGTAGGCTTGCAATTCCTGGAATGCTGCTATCTCCAAAGAATTAAAGCTGAGGGTCCCACACAGAGAAATAGAGAGGTACATGGGGGGTGTAAGTGGAATGCAACACATTACAAATGCAGAATTGTTTGAATGTAAGTTCCTTGAGGGCAAGGGACTATTTAATTTTTTTTAATATTCCCAGCATCTAGCATAGTGCCTGGCATATAGAAGATTTTTAATAAATATTTGTTGATTGACTGATTGAAAGGACATTCTCAGAGGCATGTAGGATTAGGGGGAAAAAAAGATGAGTTATGTGGCAAGAGAGAGGAGATAATTAATGAATAGCCCTTGTATTCTGTTGATTTCTTTTTTTTATAAGCAATTGGGGTTAAGTAACTTGCTCAAGGTTACATGGCCAGTTATTTCAGGGTGTAGTGCTAAGTATCTGAGCCTGGATTTGATCCCAGGTCATCCCGACTCTGGGGCCGGTGCTCTTACTCACTGTGCCACCTGGCTGCCCCTATTCTGTTGATTTCTAAACAATATTGAGACACTTAGACACTCTACCTTCCTAAGAAGATAAAAATTATCCATAAAACTTAATGCGATATACATATATAAGGTAGTAATAGTAATACATAAAATTAGCAATTAGGTAGTAGTAATAATAATATTAGGGGTGGCTAGGTGGCACAGTGAATAGAGCACTGGCCCTGAAGTCAGGAGGACCTGAGTTCAAATCTGGCCCCAGACACTTAATACAAAAACTAGCCATGTAATCTTGGGCAAGTCACTTAACCCCAATTGCTTTGCCTTCCCCCCTCCAAAAAGCAAAAAAAAAAAAAAGTAATAATAATATTATTGTTACTACTAGCATTAGTATTACTAATAATGCTATTACTACTAGTATTAATAGTATTACTATTACTAAGTGACTTGTCTGCAATAGGTTTTGTATTTCATCTTTTCTCAATAAGGGGGAGTGGAAGGAGGAAAGGAGAGAATTCAGACTGGAATTTTTTTTTAATTATGAAAAAGAAAAGTCCCTTCTCTCAAGATTGTGGACAAAAAGCATCCAGAGGAACCAAAGGAAAAGAGGGTCAAAAAGGGAAAAAAAGGAGAAGAAAAAGGAAGATGTGGATGAAAAGGTGATGAAAAAGCCTCAAAAGCACTGCAGTGGGAACCCAGTCCTGGCCCGAGGAATCGATCAATATTCCATGGATGCAATGTATTCCTGGAGAGCCGTGTACAAGCAGAAATACACTGCACCAAAAACCCAGATTGAAAGGAAAAAGAAAGAAAAAGTGCCTGCTACTATTTCAAATCTAGTTGGTGGTGATTAGAATGGAGGAACCTGTGTGGTAAAGATTTGCAAAATGCCTAGGTATTACCCTACCGAGGATGTGACTAGAAAGCTGCTAAGTCACGGCAAAAAACTCTTCAGCCACCGTGGTAGGAGACTTCAAGCTAGGGTCACCCCAGTCACCCTTCTAATCGAACTCCCTGGTTGACACAGGGACAAGCAAGTGGTTTTCCTGAAGCAGCTGGCTAATGACTAAATTATTTGAAATAGCTAAAAAATATATAGGAAAAAAGAAAAGAAGGTTATATCTGTAGTTAGATGAATTGGATTTGAATCTCATCTCTTGTCATTAATTATTGTGTGATCTTGGGCAGGTTAATTCGCTTCTCTGGGCCTCAGTTTCCTCAAATGTAAAATAGAAAAGATGGTCTACATGATCTCTGAGATACTGTCTAACTTTAAATCTGTGATCTCCTACTTAACTAGACCAATGTTTGGACAAATGGCATGCAGTTCACCTCCAGGTTTGTCTGAAAGCCTGGCGCTCAAGAGCACAGGATCACCAGGACAGTGCATAATAAACTAGGAAATACCAATAAGTAGAAAGACAGTATATGACAAGTTGATTATATAACACAATGACTGCAAAAGAATTTAAGACAGAATATATCCATATGGGCTTGAGATATCAGTGAATGGTTTGTTAATTTTAAAAAAAAATTTAAAAGAAATGTAATTGAAAAGGAAAGTTGGATTAGATTGTGGAAAGCCTTAAACAAGAGGTTGAGAACTATTCATTTTAATAGAGGCTACAGAAAACCATTGATGGTTTCTGGAAAGAGCTGAGTGACCCAGAGCTGTGTTTCTGAAGACTATTTTGGCAGCTTCATGTCAGACTGATTAGAAAGGAAGGGTATTAGAAGCAGGGAGACCATAAGAAGCTATGATAATAGTGTAAGGCAATGGTTCACTTTATTGTTTCTGTTCTATAAACCCCCCTTGAACAACAGTAACAATAACAGCAACAATGTAAGTGGAGAGAAGGGAAAAAAGGTGGAGAGAGAAAAGACCTGGCAAACCCTTAATAGTAAGGGAGCAGATGAGTCAAAAAATGACCCTGATGTTATAAACTAGAGGTTATTAGGGATGATGGTAATACTTTCAACAACAACAAAAAAAATACAGAAAAGACTGGAAAAGGAGGGGGTAGGGTGGTGCGGTGTAAAAAAATTCTAGATTTGAAGGTAAAAAACTTTTATCCAAAACAGTCTTGATTCATATCCTGGCCTTGGACTTTACTACTGGTGTAACCAAGGGCATCAACCAATAAATTAACAGACACTTTTTTAAGTGTCATTCAAGTGGAGAGGTCTAGCAGGCAGCTGGTGAAGAGAACAAGTTCAAAAGGAAACAGATGCATTTTGTTGTTTGAAATCTCAGTTATCTGAGATTGTCACTGGTGGTCTTCTTGCAAGTACTCCCTGGGCTCTGTAGTATTCTTGTTGCTTTGGTAGTCTCTGATCTCACCAATGTGAACATTGTCTCCTTTCATTCTGATCAAAACCCTTCTCATCTCGTGCTGTGATTTTAACTAATAATTATGTAGATGACCCCAAAATTTATATTTTCAGCTGTGATTTCTCCTTTAAACTCCAGTTTTGTGTTTTATACTGCATAATAAACATTACCGTATGGCCATCGTATTATGATCTCAAACTCAATATGATTTCCTCTTTGATTTGAAAACCAGATTGTTGATAATTCATTTAAGGCTGGGAAGAACTATAATGAGCTTAAACTCTATCCCTGGTAGACGTCACATTTTATAGCAATTGTTTTTGACATGATGATAATGATAATGATGATGATGATGACAGCATATTTTTAAGAGAGAACAATTTTCCATGTCATTATCAAATACTAGCATTCTCACCCTGCTTGGATCTATTTTATATAATTGTAGTACACAACTAAGCCATGAGTACAGAACTGAGTCAAAAGCTTTGAGCTAATCAATAAAGGCAACATAAACAATTGCATCCTTTTGGGCAACTTATTCAAAAATCACTGAATTGAAAATAAGTTTTTCTTTACACTCCTATGACTTTTTACTCCTCAGCCAATATATTCTTTTCTTGTAAATGCTTATAGGCTTTTAAAAATGTATGTAAACAATAAATATTTTGTATGAAGTCCAGAAACATATAACTGGTCAGTTTTGGAGGAGCTTATTCTTATTTTTATGGTAATAAAATCCTTCACAGCTTCAGGAAACACAAAGATCTTGTTTATCACCCTGGCTAGACTTTATCATTGTCTGCAAAAACTCATCTTCCTGCAAGATCAAATCAACTTTGAAACTCACAGCTCCACTCTCTGACTCTTGGGAGCTTTGATTGGAGACCTCCCTCTTACTAAAGGTGAAGGCTGGACACTGAAAACACAGTGTCTGGCACATAGTAAGAACTAAATAAATTATTTTTATTGATTTATGGGTACTTCTAATTACCTCATTCGGCTATATTTCTGAATCTGTACCAAAATAACTTGAATCGTTTCTTCTGCTAAGTCACCCCAAGAAATATAGATTTAAAGTTGATGGTGTGTAGAAACCTATCTCCTGAGAGAAGGGGAAATCAGAAAATGAGTGCTAGGAAAGGACACTCAGAAATGGAAGCCATGGCAGAGGAAAATGGGATAGGTAATTATGATTCAGGAACAACAGATCTCTGGGTTCAAGGTAGCAAGTAACCCAAGAGATCAGGAAGGCCTTAAAGACTAAGACCCTTAAGGTAGTATTCAAAGTGCTTGGAAATTCTAGTAAAGAGTTTAAAGTAAAGAAACCCTGGGAACAAAAGCAAGGTTCCCCCAGATTACTTAAAGGATTACTTCCTCCTCTTCCTCTCTTTGGAATCTCTAATGTCTTCCTGTCTACTAATTCCTCCCCTACTTCTTCCAGGTCTCCTCCATCTTTAAAAAAAACCAAAACTTTAAAAAAATCTGCTAGAAACTTCTGGTTTTCTATGATTCTATGAACTAACGTCAGAATTATGTGTATATGTGTGTGAGAGAAAAAGACAGAGAGAAACAGAGAAATAGAGAGAGAGAGAGAGAAAGTATGTGCCCATGTCCATGCCTGTAACACTACTTTTGAGTAAAAAGTAGAACATGGGTCAAGCCTGTAAACATCATAAAGATCATAGTTTCAGAGCTGGAAGTGATTTCAGAGGTCTATTTATTCTATACCCTTTCTTTTATAGTTAAAGAAATTAAGGCCCTGGGAGGTATAGTGACTTGCCCAAGGAGATGCCTTCCCCCACTATCTCTTTCTTCACTTCTGTCTCACATGAAGAGGTGACCCTTATTTTTGCCAAGGCTAGCCCCTCTACATGCACAAGTGATATTGCATGTAGTCTTCTCCAGTAGATTGTTCCTCTATTATCCCTACTCTCTCACTAATCTTCAGTTCCTCTGTGTCCACTGGCTATTTCCCTGCTACCTACAAACATGCATGTGTCTCCCTAATCCTTGATCTGGCCATTCCCACTAGTTACCATCTTATAGTTCTCCTCCCTTTCACAGCTAAACTCATTGAGAAAGTTGTTTACAAATCCTGTCTCTTCATATCCTCTTACTCTTTTATTAACTCTCTGTGGTCTGGCTTCTGACCTCATTATTCAACTAAAACTGGACTTTTCTCAATTCTCAGTTTTCTTGACTTCTTTAGAGCTTTTTATACTGTCAAACTCCCTCTTCTCTTCGATACTTTCTTTTGTCACAATTTTTTCAGCCCTGCTTTCTTCTGGTTCTTCCCCTACCTGTCTGAGCACTCCTTTTCAATCTCCTTTGCTGTATCTTTATCCAGGTCATGCCCTAGTAACCAAGGGTTATCTTGCATCCTCTTCTCTTCTTTTTTTCTTTTTTTTTTTTTTTGCTTTTTGGAGGGCAATTGAGGTTAAGTGACTTGCCCAGGATCACACGGCTAGCTTTTGTGTTAAGTGTCTGAGGTCAGATTTGAACTCAGGTCCTCCTGACCCCAGGGCCTGTGCTCTATTCACTGTGACACCTAGCCGCCCCTTCTCTTCTTCATATATACTATTTCTCTTGGTAATCCTATCAACTCCCATAGATTTTGTTATCATCTCTAAAAAATATAAGATCCATTTATCTAGCCTTAACCTCTCTCTTGATATCCAGTTTCACATCTCCAAGTGCCTATTGGACATCTTGAACTGGAGGTCCAATAGATATCTTAAACTCAGAACATGTCCCACACTAAACTTGTTATCCTTTCCCTAAACCCTCCCCCTTCCTATCTTTTCTATTACACTGGAGGGTGCCATCATCCTAGTCACCCAGGCTCAAAACCCAAGTGTCATCCTCAGCTCCTCACTTGTTCTCACCACCTTCCAACACCAATATGTTGCCAAGTCTTGTTGATTCTACCTTTGCAATATCTTTTATATGCAGCCCCTTCTCTTCTCTGACACAGTTCTGCTACAGGTTATTATCACCACCCACCTTCATTACTGCCATAGACTGGTCTTCCTTTCTCAAGTCTCTCCACTCCAGTACATGCTTTCCTCATCTATCAAAGTCATATCCCTGAAGTGTAGGTTTAACCATGTAGTCTACCCTTTTCTCTACTTCTCCAGGCCCATACTCAATAAATTACACTATCTCCCCATAATCTCCAAAATCAGATTTAAAATCTTCTATTTGGTTTTTAAAACCCTGCATAACCTGGCTCCTACCTACCTCTCCAGGCTTTTTATAGTTTGCTTCCCTCTGCATATTTGGGCATCTAATGACACTGGCCTCCTTGCTATTCCTCAAACATAACACTCCATCTCTCAACTCCATGCAGTTTCACCTGCTGTCCTCATCCCTAGAATTTTTCCCCTCCTTACCTTTGCCTCCTGGTTTCCCTAGTTTCATTCAAGACTCAGCTAAAATCTTTATCTTCTGCAAGAAGGCTTTCTTGAACCCCCTAAATACTGATGTTTTCTCTCTAAGAATCATTAATCCTGTCTATCTCTCATTTGCAAATAATTGGTTGCATAATGTTTCCCCCCCTTAGACTGTGAATTCCTTGAGGGCAGTGACTGTTTTTACCTTTCTCTGTATCTTTGTGCACAGTGTTTGGTGGTAGCAAGTTCTTAATAAATTTTTGTTGACTTGACACAGGAAAATGCCAGAGGTGAGATTTGAACCCAAGTCCCCTCAGTACAGATCCAGTGCTTTTTTTTTTTCCACTGGGTTAAACTACCTTCATATAAGCCAGTCAAATCCAACAAAGATTGATCAAGCACAACATGCAAGTCACTGCCAGGTGCTCTGGATACAGACAAAATAAAAAGTAGTCCTTTCTCTTACGGTTGTTGTAGTTGAGTTGTTTCAGTCATGTCTGACTCTGTAACACTAATTTTTTTGGTAAACCACTTGAATGAGTGGATTGCCATTTCCTTCTCCAGCTCATTTTGTATATAGGGAACTAAGTCAAACAAGATTAAGGCACTTACCCAGGGTCACACAGCTAGTATGTGTTTGAGGCTAGATTTGAACTCAGAAAGATGAGTCTTAGACTCTAGACTTGGCACTCTATCCATTGCACCTCCTAGCTGCCCATTCTTCCCTTAAGAAGAATGCATCAAATTGCTAGGTTATTCTCTTTAATGACTACATCCTAATTAAATTCATATGAAAATGTTGCAGAAGAGAGGAAGACTGATGTTGAGCCAATAGAGTTTTCAGATGTTCTCTTTTGTTTGAGATAGTTGACTCATAACCTGTGAAACTGGGAAAATTCAGTTGCAAAGAAGCAGTGAATCAGCAGTGTCTACCTTCATTTGGTCAAACATACATACTTGGGAGCCTGGCTCTGTCACTCAGACCTTAATGATAAAAAGCAATTCTAGAGCTGACTAAAATCAGACACAAGATAACTTGTATGTTAATCAGAGCAGGTCATGGTCATACAAATAAATACAAACTTGGCTAAGCGAGTTTGCTATGTGCACACATAAAGTCTGATTCTATTATAGTAAGTCTGGCTTGTATAGGTTGTTTGTGGATCAATTATTTTATAGTCAGATTTCATAGATATATACAGACATAAATTGATAGATCTGGAGGATGGTAGAGGACAAAGTCTGAATGCTAGGTAGGATAGCTGCCAGGATGGGAATAATGGGGGAATGGGAGAGAGCATCTTTAGGAGATAATGGAGTAGTACTTGACAAGAGAAAGAATGAGTTGGGTGGTAGAAAAATTAAATCCCAGCACATCTTTTTCTGCCTCACCCCAGCCTATGATTACCCACTTGTGGGTCTGAGACCAAATGCCCACAGCAGGAAGTATATTAAAAAAGCAAATATCAACGATCCCCTTCCTCCCATCCTGGGACCAATGTTTACATGTCATGTGTCAATGTTTTTACTAGCAATAACAATTCTTTTTATCAGACTTGTAATTTCACTGGTAGAGGGAGCCACCCCTCCTACCAAGGCAGGTCTGGAACAGTTCTGAAATTCATTGTCTTAAAGAGCTTCTTGTGGGTACTGGGAGGTTAAGTGACTCACCTGGGAACACATTGCCAGAATGTTTTAGAGGTAACACTCACAGCTAGGTTATCCTGACTCCAAGTTGTTTAGTAGTTTTCAGTTATGTCCTACTCTTTATGACCCCATTTAGGGTTTTCTTGGCAAAGATACTGGAGTGGTTTGGCTTTTCCTTCTCTAGTTCATTTTATAGATGAAGAAACTGAGGCAAATAGGTTTAAGTGACTTGCCCAGGGTCACACAGCTAGGAAGTGTCTGAGGCCAGATTAGAATGCAGGAAGATGAGCTTTCCTTGATTCCAGGTTTGGCACTCTCTCCACTGTGCTACCTGGCTCAGCTTTCTATCTACAATGCCATGCTAGCCCTCTAAAAATTGATGTTAGCCATAAAAAACGTATCTTAAAGTTGTAAGGCAGCTTAGAAGTCATCTAGTCTAAGTTCTCTCTGAATTCCTTTTACAACATTATTGATAAGTAGTTATTCAGTCTCTATTTGAACATTCCAGTGATGGGGAATCAGCTATTCAGTAAGGTAGCTCTTTCCTTGTTTTCACAGCACCAGTTTAAAAAATTAACTCTTCCTCATATTGAACCAATAACTACCTCCCCAAAATAACTTCCCTCCATTGATATGATCTCTTCCCTCTACATCAACATGAACTAAATTTTAGCTGATCTTTCATATGACATAAAACTTTTGAACATTTTAACATAGGTATCATGACCCCTCCAACACAAAGATACCAAAAAAAATCTCTAGACCAGGGCTTCTTAAATTTTTTCTATTCACCATGCTTCTTAATCTGTTTATACCATAGTCTAGACCACAGTCTAAACCAAATACATCTAGTTTTTAAAAATAATTTTCTCCTTAAAAATATGAATACAAATATCAGCAAACGTGAACATTTCAATATACCAAGAAAAGAGAGCTGCATATGAAACTATGAAATTTTACACACTTGGTTTAATATACTTGGCATAATACTAACAATATTGCCATGCTTATCTATCTCCTGTTCTCTTCTGTGAATTTTTTAGTGTTTCATTGATGATCTCTTTCTTTCTTTTCTTCTCTTTTCCCCCATCACTACCAGTGTCTACTAATTCCATTTGTCCCTCCCCTGCCTGAGCCAACAGAAACTCTACCTTGTAACAACTAAATACAGTCAAGCTAAACCAATTAACATCTTGGATATGTCTGAATATGCATTTCTCTTTCTATACCTGTAGTTCATTCATCAGTTTTCAGTTAAAAGGTAGGAAGCATAATTAATCATCAGTCTTCTGAAATAATGATTGGTCACTACACTTATCAGAATTCTGACATCTTTTTAAGTTTCCTTTCATTATTGTGGTCATTGTGTAAGTTGTCCTAGACTTGCATGTTTCACTTTTTATCTGTTCACACAAGTCCTCCCATGTTTCTTTGAATCTGCAATAGTCATCATTTCTTATGATGTAATAATATTCCATTGCATTGATATACCATAATTTGTTTAGTCATACTACTTTTGATGGACACCTACTTTGTTTCCCATTCTAGCATTACTAGAAGTATTTTTGTGCGTAGGGGCCCTTTTCATCTGTCCTTGACATCATTCAAAGTATATGCCTCGTCATTTTATCTCTATGTCAAAGTGCACCGATAGTTCAGGAACTTTTGATTATGGTTCCAAACTAATTTCCAGAATGGTTGGACTAATTCACAGTTCAACTAACAGTGTGTTAGTGTGTCTCTCTTCTAAAACCTCTCCAACAATTGTCATTTTCTTCTTTTGTCATCTTTATTGATATGATAGGTGAGGCAGAAACTCAAAGCTGCTCACATTTTTCTTATTATTGGTGATTTCAAGAATTTTTTCAATGGTTGTTGATCGCTTTCATTTCTTCTTTTTCAAAGGGCTTAGTTATATCCATTGATCTTCACCTACTGGGGAAATGGCGCTTGTTCCTATATATCACTTCCCTATGTGTCTTAGATAGTATATCTTTATTAGACAATTTTGCTGAAATAGTTTTCCAGTTACCTATTCCTCTTTAAATAACTTATTTTTTCATTTTATCTTTTATAATTACTTTTTTAAAGTTGCAAATCCTTCCCCAACTTTAGATTGTGAAAGGTATCTCCTTCCCTTGGCCTCTAATTTTTCATGGAATGACCTTTCATAAATTAGATTATTGATCCATTTGCAGATTATTATGGTATGTAGCAAGAGATCTTGGTCTAAGCCCAGTTTCTGCCCAAACTGTTTTCCTGTCTCCCCAGAAGTTTTTGTTGAATAGGGAGTCATTTTCAATTTCTTCAACCATTCCTAATGGCATGGTTCTAGATCCTTTATTATCCTGGTTACCGTCTTCTGCATATACTATAATGAGTCAATGTTTTCATTCATTGATTCACTGATTCATACCACATATATTTATTGGGTACCAACTAATACAACCACTGAACTTATACTTCAAGTTATCTGTAATTTTGTCAGTGTGAGTACTTCTTCCAATGAAACAGATTGAAACCCCTCTGTATCTTAGAGGATCATCTTTGAGAGTTGCCATGGCTGAAAAATTCATAAGTCTATGACCAACTAAATGATGAGCCTCTTAATACTTAATTAGGCTGACCCTTGGAGAACAGACAGAGAGTCTATCTTCAGACCTATCCTTGATACCTTTCTAACTTAGAAGGGCCTGCCATGGCTTGCACTCTGTTGGCATAGTCTTTGAGAACTCGGGGTCGGTCACCTCCTTTCCATACTAAGACATTAGAGTAGGACTTTACTGAGCATAACTCGTCACTAAATCTACCTTAGATTTAATGGATTTTAATATGTCTTCTATAAAATCTTCCCATCAATCCTAGTACTTCTCTCTCTTCCTTCAGTTAGAGTCAAGATGCACCTAGAGAGGGGTGGCCAGGTAGCACAGCGAGTAAGAGCACCGGCTCCAGTGTTGAGAAGACCTGGAGATCGAATCCCGGGCTCAGACACTTAGCACCCACCCAGAAACACCTGGCCGTGTAACCTTGAGCAAGTTACTTAACCCCAATTGCTTAGGGGCGGCCAGGTGGCTCAGCGAGTAAGAGCACCAGCTCCAGTGTCGCCAAATCCGGGGTCAGATACTCAGCACCACACCCAGAAATAACTGGCCATGTAACCTTGAGCAAGTTACTTAACCCCGATTGCTTAAAAAAAAAAAAAAAAGATACGCCTAGAGATCTAATGCTTTTCCTGACTATAATTAAATATATTACACATACATATACATAGTGTGGGCCCAAAGTTGCCCTCCTGTAGCAGGAAGTATAAAAGAAAGTTGAGAGAAAGGAACAGCTGACCTGGGACCAGCACCAATGTCAGTACTTTTGCTAAACAGTGTTACTGCTTGAACTTTCTGACCTGCCAGGCTTGGTACCATTGTACTCTCATATATGCATTCATGCACAGCTGCAAAAAACTGTAAATAGCTCAGCAAACAGCTTTTATTGTCTGTTCACTCTTGAGGGCAATGTAGGCAGCCCTAGACAAACTGGAAAGTAGCTAATTCATTGTCCCCAGCTGTTTCTGTACTTTTTCTCCTGTTGGTGGCTTTCCCATTTTCTTGGAGATGAAAGTAAGTCTGTATCTTATGCTGTTCAGGTTGGGGGAATGGCTGGTATTTTCAACATTAGATCCCTTGATTGTGGGTCATACTGACAGTGGCAGGGGAAGCGTTAGGATTATAAAGGAAAAAATCCTAGAGAGATTGTGGGCCTGGAATGGATTCATATCAGGCCAAGAGTACTAAGCATACCAGAGCCTTCCAGTCCTCCTTCATATATAGCAGAAAAATAGAGAGAAGCCCCAAGAAGTAAGTAGGCTCCTTCACTCAGCACATGTCTTGGGCAAAGGATGGTTGGGGGTGGGGAGGTAGGGGCTAGAAAATGAGGTTCCTGACCCAGGAAAGTTGATGAAGAAACTATGGAATAGGGGTCATTCCCTCTCATTATTCTTATCAGCCAGGTACCTTAGTCAAGAAAGAAAACTTTATCTAACGATGGGCCTTTTCCAGTCTGGTCTCTGAGAAACCTGGGGAAAAAATCCAACCCTAATCTGTCTTTGTCTTTGTCTTCTTGAAGAGCAAAGGTCTATGGAAACAACGCAAGGGCTCTTCAAGTGATGTGTCAACCCCAGAATAGAAATGTTAAGGATAGGGGTGGCCAGGTGGCTCAGAGAGTAAGAGCACCGGCTCCAGTGTCGGGATGACCTGGATCAAATCTGGGCTCAGATACTCAGCACCACACCCAGAAATAACTGGCCGTGTAACCTTGAGCAAGTTACTTAACCCCTATTGCTTTAAAAAAACAAACAAACAAAAAAGAAATGTTAAGGATACAGTGATCTGATTATAACAGTATGTTTTTCCCTCTTTCCCTTTCATGGAACCTAAAGTCCTTATGCTCCCTCTCTACTATCACATACAAAACTGATCTGATACAGTTTTCTTAAATTAATGTTAGATTGGATCAGATTTCTTCTGAGATCCTTTCCAGAAGTAATATCCTATGATTCAATCATTTATAATTTGATAAGGATGAACCTGAGTTGGGTTTGACCCAGACAGAGTTGCTAAAGAACAATATCAAGGAATTGTTGGGGTAGAAGGTTGTGGGTTTAAATATGTCCATGAAGATGTTCCAATAACAGCAGAGACAAATAGATCGAGTTGTAATGGTGATTGGTTGGGGGTGAAGAGTATACTAGCATTTTGGGGTATCTAAGAAAGCATCAAAGAAATAGAAAAATGTATTTCAGGATAAGCTAAAAGACTGTAAACATTTATGCTTTGGCTAGCCATATGCATATATGAAAAGAATACGGCTAGACAGTTAAGGAAGAAAATGACCTTGCTTTATGGGTTTAACTGAATCTCAATACCTTTCCCCCACCAACTCATTTAGACAGAAGTAGAGGGGGCTCTGGAACTGAATGACTGAGGTATCCAAATCCAGAGCTTTTTGGACATTTTTAGGTGAGTAGCCCCTACATGGATGAATGGATGAATGAAAAAGCATTTGTATGATACTTATTACATGTGAGGCACTGTGCTAGGTGGTAAGGGTACAAATATAAAAGTGAAGCAATTTCATTTTTCTAACATTCATTTTCTAACACAGGGAGACCACACAAAAAAAGAGTCGTGGCCAAAAATGAGAATTTTCTTCTGGGAAGTCAGGCTAATGGTATGAGTGGAATCAAAGGGCAGTACGTTGTCATATGCTTTCCGGAAGAAATAGCAACATAGATTGTATTACTGTTTTCAGAGCAAAAGCAGGAAGCAGAAATTGTGTGCTGTGGTGTTATACATGTGGTGGCAAAGCAGATGGCAAGATGTATAGAGCAGATAGATGTAAATCATGGACTGGAGTTAGCTGATGTCTAGTCATCAGAGGTTAAACTTTGAAGGCGCAAGGAATGCTTACCGTAAGCTAGACCAGAGTTACAGACAATAAAGATTTAGTCTAAGGGCACTAACTAGCTGGGAAGATCCTTCTCTGTGTCTTACTCTGATAAACTTGGAGCAATGAATCTCTTTCTACACATGTGTAATGGGAATGCAAATTTGGAAGATCTTCCCTGCCCCTAGGCTAAAATGCACCTGAAGCCTGGGGAGGGAGGCTTGTTTTTCAGTAGATACTTCTTGATTGGCCAGTGGGTCAATAAGGTTGTTACATTCTCTGAGCCAGGAGAAGGCTATATAAGCCCTGATGTGTAGCTTTGTTTTGGGACTCACTTTGAGAAGTGTTCTGTGATTTGATCTGAATTCTGGGAAGCCGTTGTTGAGAGTCCCCCGGCTTTGAAAAACCCAGATGTGGAAACCCAGATGTTGACTGGGTATGGATGTAATGGTTGGACAGTTTGGAAAGCTGTCTACTTGATCTGTTAATGTCTTGATAATTCTGTCTGTGTATTTTGAAGTTTGGGGTGCTGACCTTTTTCCCCTGAACAAGGTAAAAGATATATGTCTGACTGATTAAAGTAAGCTTGTTAACCCATTTTGAGTTGCTTTCCTTTAACAAAGCAGATACAAGAACCTGGATGGGCAGCAAACCCTGAGGACGCGCTTGGGGTGCTTGCTGCTACAACATGCAAGATCTTCTCATCAAGATTTTAGAAAGGAACAGATACCCATCATTGGAACAGCAACCATTGGAGAACAAAAGAGCCATAAAGACCAGTGAAAGCAGGCCCAACTGGAGCAGCAATCTAACAATAAAAGACCTTAATAGACCAGCAG
Source organism: Petaurus breviceps papuanus (assembly GCF_028583685.1). Classification (NCBI taxonomy): domain Eukaryota; kingdom Metazoa; phylum Chordata; class Mammalia; order Diprotodontia; family Petauridae; genus Petaurus; species Petaurus breviceps. The sequence continues at coordinate 298,612 of NW_027187407.1, forward strand.
TGTTGTTATAGATGTGAGTTGCCTCTCCAAAGGTGTACTGTGGCCATGTGTAACCTATGTGTATTTACTCTTCCCTCTTATAGTGTATTTCTGAGATAGTATGATTTCAACTTTAGGGAGAAATGATTTGTTGATATTTTTCTTAACATACTATTTTACTGAATTAATGCTTTGAATTAATTATGTCCTCTGGCTAACTACTAATAGCAAACACATTGGTGAGGGCTTATGAGCTATGGTTTAGCAGTAGATATAGAACCACAGAGTATCTTAAACATGGGTAGGCCTTCTCATGGGAACCCATGTTACAAGTTAGGGTGCTTCTCATATATTACACTAAATTTAGTTAGAAAAAAAAAACAAATAAACTGATGCCTAAATATGGCAATGCTAGCTATGGAATGGGATTCTGAATAAAGATGTTGACTCTTAATCCTCATTCAATCGATTTTATCACTGTTTTAAAAAAAATAACTTTCATGAAATCACAGAATATCAGGGTTGAAAGAGACCTTGGAAGCATCTAATCCAACACATAAATAACAAGAATTCCTTTTACAACATACCCAAGAAGTCATCATCTAGACTTTCATTGAAGACCTCTACTGAGGTTCACCTCCATGATATCCTAGGAAAACCACTCTATTTTTGTATCATTCTTAAAGTTCAAGTTCAGCCATTTCAGTCATGTCTGACTCATTATGACCCCATTTGGGGTTTTCTTGGCAAAGACACTGGAGTGGTTTGCCATTTCCCTCTCCAGATCATTTTATAGATGAAGGAACTGAAGCCAACAGGATTAAATGACTCACCCAGGGTCACACAGCTAGTAAGTGTCTGAGGCTTGATTTGAACTCAGGGAGATGAGTTTTTCTGACTCTAGGCCCAATGCTCTATTCACTGTGCCACCTAGTTAACTGTCCTCTTGTATAGCTCTAGTTGTCAGCAAATTTTTCCTTGCATTGAGGTGAAACCTTTCTTTCTACTACTTCCACAGCTCGACCCAGGTATCTTAGTCCTAAAAACTATGTGACTATGGCCAAGGCATCTAGCATCTCTAAGAATCAGGGTTTTTAATATGTAAAAAAGGGTAATAATCTTTAGTTAACTTAAGAGATTTTTTTTTCCTTTTGTAAACCTTCAGAAATTATTTCACCTATAATTCAATTCCATAGCATGAAGACTCAGGGCAAAAACATTTTTTAAAAAAGGAAAAATTGCAAATGTTGGAAAAGTTTGAAGAAAACATATTAGTGAACTTTTGAAGAAGCTATGAATTGGTCAGGCTATTTTGTAAAGCAAATTGTAACTATTTCCCCATACCATGAATAAGCTGGAAGGTACCTCAAAGGCAATCTAGTATTCATTTTATAGATGAGGAAACTGAGGCTCAAGGAAATCAAATGATTTGTCCATAGTTACACTGGTACTAAGAGGCAGAGGTAGGATATGAAAATAAGTCCTCTGGCAGCTAGGTGGCACAGTAAATTGAGTACTGGGCCAGGAGTCAGGAAGACCTGAGTTCAGATGTGACCTTAGACGCTTACTAGTTGTGTGATCCTTCGCAAGTCACTTAACTCTGTTTTCCTCTGTTTCTTATATGTAAAATGAGCTGGAGAAGGAGACAGCAAACCACTCCAATGTCTTTGCCAAGAAAATCCCAAATGTGGTCACATAGAGTAGGACATGACTAAACAACAACAACCACTTCTGACTCTAGAGTCAAGGATCTTTCCACTGTCTTCTTTAATATGTCTTCTTATATTAAGAGCCCAGTGGTAAGTCTTTAATGGTAATTAAAACTCTCCCTCAATGTTGGGATTCAGGAGCAGAGCACACTAGCTCAGGCAACCTCAAGAACTGGATAATTAACAATGGCAGGACCCAGGACAGCTCCTTGCATTTGCTTTCCTGCCTTCTACAACTCAAAACTTGTAACCTCTTATCCTGTGAAGCGGCAGTTAAAGGTGGGGTGAAGAAGTAGTTCTATAATTTCTACTATGTGAACAAAGGAAAATTAGGAAGGATACATGAAAAAATAGTTCCTTTAGGATACCTGTGTGAAAGAAAGGGATCTACCTTACATCATCACAGTTTCAGTCCCTAGTCACAGCACTGTCAACAAAAGAAATTAATTTTTTAGGAGTTAGGACCAGCAACCTATATGAAAGTATACTTTAGAGCATGATGAAGGTTCACAAAACTAGTGTCCACAGGAGAAAGCAACCATGCAAACAAAACAAATAGAGCTAAGATTTAGAAAGGAAGCAGATAACTGAGAGGGGAAAAACAACTTTGAAGTAAGCTTCTTTTACAAAGTTCTCATTTCTTAGGTATATAAGGAATTGATTCAAGTTTAGAAGAGTAAGAGCCATTTCCCAAGTGATAAATGGTCAAAATACATAAATACCAGTTCTCAAGAGAAGAAACCCAAACTATCATTAGCCATATTTTAAAAATGTTTCAGAGGGGCAGCTAGGTGGTGCAGTGAATAGAGCACCAGCCCTGGAGTCAGGAGGACCTGAGTTCAAATCTGGCCTCAGACACTTAACACAGAAACTAGCCTGTGACCTTGGGCAAGTCACTTAACCCCAACTGCCCTCCAAAAATAAAAATAAAATGCTTCAGATCACTAATAATTTGAGAAATGCAAATCAAATTACTTCACACCAATTACATTGGCAAAGATAACCGAAAAAAAGGACAAATTGCAAATGTTGGAAAGGTTTCAAGAAAACATATTAGTGAACTTTTAATGGAGCTAGGAATTGGGCAGGATATTTTGTAAAGCAATTTATAACTGTACCCCCCAAGTCACTAAGCTATGTATAGCCTTTGACCAGTAATACCATGACTAAGCCTATAGCCCAAAGAATCAAAGAAAGAGGAAAAGAATTCATATGTTTAAAAAAAAGTTTTATAGAAGTTCTTTTGTAGCATAAAAGACATGGAAACTAAACAACTGGGAAATGGCTGGACAAATTATGATAACTGATATAATGGAATAGTATCATGCTTTAAGAAATGGCAAAAGCAACATATTCAGAGGAACCTAGGGAGACTTGCATAAACTGATGCAGAGTGAAATGAGGAGAACCAGTAGAACAATACCAAGATTGTAAAGAGAAACAAATGTGAAAGACTTAAGAACTTTAACCATGACTCTGAAGGACTGATAAGAAACTATGCTTCCCATAGACTGACAGAAAGGTGTTGGACTCAAGATGCAGGAGACATATTTTTAGACATGGTCAATGTGGGAATTTGTTTGCTTAATAATGCATTCTTGTTATAATGGCTTTGTTTTTCTTTTTTCTTTGTTTTATTTATAGGAGGGAAAAGTGGAAGGGAGAAAAGATAAAGTTTTGCTAATTAAAAGAAAAAAATTTTAATGTAAAAAAAGTGCTACTATTATAGTAGTCTAGACACCATCTCTCTCTCTCTCTCTCTCTCTCTGCTTTTTTTTTTGGAGGGGGAAAGGTAGGGCAATTGATGTTGTGACTTGCCCAAGGTCACAGGCTAGTTTTTTGTGTTAAGTGTCTGAGACCAGATTTGAACTCAGGTCCTCCTGACTCCAGGGCCAGTGCTCTATTCACTGTGCCACCTAGCCACCCCAACACCATCTCTCTTAAAGAATAGTTTGAAGGAACTAAATGCCTTGATAACCCTGCCAGACTTAGGTCACCATTGTAGGAGAATTAGATATTGGAAGTTGTCTTTCCTGTAGGGAGTGATATTCCCATAAAAAAAAATCCCCTGTTCAGTCCTGACATGAATCTGGCCTAATACGAATTCTATGCAGCTAGGTGATGTGATAGATAGAAAGTTAGGCCTGTAGTCAGGAAGACCTGAGTTCAATTCCTGCCTCAGGCACTTACTAGCTGTGTGTCTCTGAGCAAGTCACTTAAGCCCTGTCTTTCTCAGTTCCCTCAACTGTAAAATGAGGATAATAATAGCACCTACATCCTAGGATTGTTATGAGGATGAAATGAGACATTTTTAAAGTGCTTAGCACAGGGCCTAGCACATAACAGGTACCTAAAAATGCTTATTCCCTCCTCCTTCCTTTTTCTTCTCCTTATGCTGCTAAAAGGAAAATGATTCTGGTAAAGCTAGCAACGTTCAAAAGGTACCCTTGGTGGAAACTGTCTGCCTATCTTGTTGTAGTGGGTTATTCCTGCAATGACACCTGAACCATATTCCAAGAGTGAAGACTTGGGGCAGCTAGGTGGCACAGTGAATAGAGCACTGGCCCTGGAGTCAGGAGGACCTGAGTTCAAATCCGGCCTTAGATACTTAACACAAAACTAACCATGAGACCTTGGGCAAGATACTTAACCCCAATTGCCCTGCCTTCCCCCCTCAGGAAAAAAAAAAAGAGTGAAGACTTGACTGTCATAAATTATTGAATTCAGACCCAGTAGAGATTTTAATATCATTGTTGTATATAGTTTCAGAATCCTTAATGACTAATTTTTTTGGTAGGAGAGTGTAGCTATGTAGCCTCACTCTATTATAATGTTTGACATCAGGAGAATGAACCCTACCAGGAACATGTAT
>NW_027187407.1:308171-342652 GCF_028583685.1 Petaurus breviceps papuanus
TATATGTTGCAGAGTGTTGTCAATTTTACATTCCTAACATTTCTTGTATAGGCTTCCTTCTCTCCTCTGCCACCACCTGGTGCAATCTGTAATCCCCCAAGGCCCAGACTACTGTAATAACCTGCTATTTATTTCCCTGACACAAGTCCCCCCAGAACCTGACAGGGATCTTCCTAAAATGCAGGTCTGACTATGTCAAACCCTTACTCAATAAACTCCAGTGGCTCCCGATCGGCTCCAGGATCAAATATAAAATCCTGTGGCATTCAAAATCCCTCATAACTTATTCTTCCCCATCTTTCCAGTCTTGTTACATCCCTCTGCTTATTCCTCAGTTCAGTGACACTGGCTTCTGCTAGGCTATCCCTCAGACAAAACACTCCACTTTCGGGCTCTTGGCACTTTCACTTGCTGTCGCCCATGCCTGGGATGCTCTTCCTCCTCATCTCTACCTCCTGGAGGCTTCTCTGGCTTCCTTCAAATGCTAGATAAAAATCCCACCTTCTACAAGAAGCTCTTCCCAATGCCCCTTAATTTAAGTGCTTTCTCTCGGTTGACGAATTCCAACTTATCCTCTCTCTATCTTGTTTTCATGCACTGGTTTTTAGGTTGTCTGTCCCATTAGATAGTGAAATCCTCGAGAGCAGGGCCCGTCTTTTGCCTTTCTTTGTGTCTCCAGTGCTTAGCACCACGTCTGGAAAATAGTAGGTACATAATAAATAAATATTTAATGACTGACATGTACATAAATTTACCATTGAGGATACTGGAACTTGGGAACAGACCATCAGTGGAGCTTATAAAATATCTATCCTTGAAATCAAAAATGGGAGAGAAAGGGTGAAAGGAAGGAAAGAGGAATGGAGGGAGGAAGGAAGGAAGGAAGGAAGGAAGGAAGGAAGGAAGGAAGGAAGGAAGGAAGGGAGGGAGGGAGGGAGGCAGGGAGGGAGGGAGGGAGGGAAGAAGGGAGGGAGGAAGGAAGGGAGGAAAGAAGGGAGGAAGGAAGGGAAGAAGGAAGGGAGGAAGGAAGGAAGGAAGGAAGGAAGGAAGGAAGGAAGGAAGGAAGGGAGGCAGGGAGGGAGGGAGGAAGGGAGGAAGGAAGGAAGGAAGGAAGGGAGGGAGGGAAGAAGGGAGGGAGGAAGGAAGGAAGGAAAGAAGGAAGGAAGGAAGGGAAGAAGGAAGAAAGGGAAGGAGGGAGTGAAGGAAAGGACAGAAGGAAGGAAGGAGGAGTAAAATATATACACAAACATCTATAACAGGGACTAGACCTGTGATTTTGTTGACACTGGGAATTCTTTGGTGAGGAAACTCCCTCTATTAATGCAAATCAATACCTTCTCTGCAACTTATAGTCTTGCTGAGTTGCCTAGAGTCTAGACCATGGCAAAGTCTTCCTGGATCCAAATCCAGTTTTCTATTTGGTACCCACCCATGCTACCTCTCCAACAACAACACCAGTTAGAACATAAGTGTACAGAGTCTCAATAGACAGTGACCAAAGATTTGGAGGAGGAATCATTTCAGGCTGAGGTGATCAGGAGAAATTTATGAAGAAAGTAGCACCTGAGTTTGGCCCAAAAGAAGCATTTTTAAAGAGGAGGGGCAATCTACTTTAGTGCATTAGGGAAAGCATTTGCAAATATAGAGACAGGAGAAGGCAGGATGAGAGCAAGGAATAATTGATAGTCTAGTTATGTAGGATGCATTCATTATAAGATGATTATTTAAAAATTGGTTAAATTATTTTATGGCTACCTCTCATATTCAGCATACAGATTTCTTTCCTTTTGCTTTTTGGAGGGGGGGAAGGTAGGGCAATTGGGGGTAAGTGACTTGCCCAAGGTCACATGGCTAGTTTTTTGTGTTAAGTATCTGAGGCTGGATTTGAACTCAGGTCCTCCTGACTCCAGGGCCCGTGCTCTGTTCACTGTACCACCTAGTCATTCCTCTACAGATTTCTTAAATGATCCATATTTTAGCCTGTGCTATTCTTACAAAAAACAGGGGACTTTGCAATCTAACCTTTTCCTATATTACTATGATTTCAAGAGTACCTTATCCATTGATCAAAAAAATATGTTGCAGATATTAATGGCAGATAGGCCTTCAATAAAAGCAATGGTAATGAATGATAATCCTGCAGATACCTTTCTTTTCCCTCTCCATCACTCTAAATTCCAGTTAATATTCTTTCAAGACCTGGCACAAAATAGCATAGGTAATGTATTTCCATGCTCTGAAAGTTAATAAATGACCTTGAGAAGTAAATTAACTTGCTTGGTAGAGTTTATTTGTGACTCCCAATGCATTCAATGAAAAAAAGATCTGGGCTCAGCTAACACAATGAAATTAATTGGTACTAATCCCATGTGCTAGGGACATCATCCAAGGGACATAGGGTGTTCTTGATTACTTTCATCTAAAGGCATCTCTAGCTGCTAAGGAAGATTTTGGTTGTCTCCAGTGCTTCAATGGATCTGTGATCTCATCAATCTTGGCAATGCCCCCAATGATGCATTCATGCCTGCCCATCCTATATCACTCTCATCCATGTCTTCCCATAAATCCTCCATGGAGGACCTACTCAATATGATAAGGGGGAGGGGAGGTGTCTTTGAGTTCTCTTGAAATCAGTAGGATATTAACAGAATAGCTATCCATTGGTTATTTCTTGCTCTTCAAATAATTGATTTATCTTATTGATTGAAGCTTTTTTAAAAAGCCAGATACTTAGAAGGTGGTGAACAACACAAATGCATAGTGACTAACAGTGAAATTCATTTAAGTTTGGGACTTTTCCCATTGCTAGAAGGAACCACATGGATAGAATGAGAAATAGAAGTCTAGTATCTTAGCAAAGATCAAGCAGCAATGCACATCTCTTGGTGCAATTATTTTATAAATAAAACTGTTATGATTCCCTGATTTTCAGACACATGCCACAGAATCACAGAATGTTGGGGTTGGAAGGGACCTATGAGATCTAGTCCCATTCTTCCCTGTCTGATCAAAGAAACTAACACTTGGAGAAGGGAAGGGATTTGCCCAATGTCACATGACAAGTTAATAGCAAATGCAGTCTTGCAGATCCCAATACAGTGCTCTTTTATCTATAACACACTCTCCTTTTTAACCCTGGAAGGTTGCCTGTGTTGACCTGTGAAGTTATACATTGAGGTATTCTGAACTAAGGGGAGAGAGGGACAGAGACACAGAGAGAATTGTTAATAATAATAGTTGGCATTTATATAGCGCTTTAAGGTTTGTAAAGCACTTTACAAATATCGTCTCATTTTGTCCTTACAACAACCCCGGGAGGTGGGTGATATTATTATCTTCCCCTTTTTACAGATGAGGAAACTGAGGCAAACAAGTCTTAAGTGACTTGCTCAGAAATGTAGCGCTGATAAGCCTCTGAAGTTGTATTTGGACTCAGGTCTTCTTGATTCGAGGTGTTCTGTCCATTGTGCCACCTAGATGGCTTTAGAAGACAGTTCCACAGTCCTCTGTTTTTGTTAGAATATCAGGCATCAGGGCAGTGTGCCCTCCCAAGGCCATACACCTGGAGGAATACACCACTGCAGGCATTCTGGGAATAGGGGGAAGAAAAGGGTCAGGAGAAAGGGATAAATACTTGTATAGTACCTACAAAGCACCAGGCATTGAATTATGTACCTTTACAAACACTGTCTCATTTGAACAGCAAGAACTAATGTGGTAAGGGTAGTGTTGAAGCCAATGCTAAGAGCATGTCAAGGATTAATGAGATGGGGAGAGAGTGGAGGAACAAAGACCTGTTAGGAAGCTATTGCAATAATCCATTTTGGTGATAGTGAGGACTATCTTAAAGTGGCAGCAATGGAAATAGAGAGGAGAGGCCAGGTGTAAGAGTCATTGAAAAATTAGAATCAGGTGGCTAGCTGGCGCAGTGAGTAGAGCACCGGCCCTGGAGTCAGGAGGACCTGAGTTCAAATTCGGCCTCAGACACTTAACACAAAAACACAAAAACTAGCCATGTGACCTTGGGCAAGTCACTTAACCCCAAATTGCCTCCAAAAAGCAAAAAAAAAATATTAGAATCAACAAGACTTGGGATATGATTGGATATGAGAAATGAGAGAGAGGGACATGCAGGTCAAAATAAGTGAACCAAATTCCTAAATATGGGATATTGGTTGACTGAGTCATAGGATCATAGATATAGAGCTAGAAGAGACCTGGCTAATCTCATTTTACAGATAAAGAAACTGAGGCCAAGATGACTTTCCCAGGGTCACAAAAGCAGTAAAGAGTAGAGCTAGGATTTGGTGGTGCTTTGAATAGAAACAAAATAAAGACAAATATAAAACAAAACTATAACAAAAGCAGAAATAAAAAGTAGTAGTAGCTTTTCCACTATACCCACAACCTATTGACCTTATACTTCCTCTGTTGGCTTTATAGGTCTCCATATCCATATTACCTCAGTCACATACCAGCAAGGACCCTTGCTTAGACTTTATCATCCCAGATTATCATAGAAATCTCACTGATCCTCTTACAGCATAACCTCCTTCCACTTAACCAGACACACTAACCGGTTTCTCCATTCTTACCATTACTTCTGTTAACCATAACATCCCCAATTCACTCTGTTTCTTCAATCTCTTCTGCCTGTATCTGACATTCTACACGGGGACCAGGTCAATCATTTCTATCCTGCCTTAAACCTTTGGAGTCAGTATCTGATCCCTAACATTCCATCAAAATAACTCTTTTTTTAAGCAATTGGGGTTAAGTAACTTGCTCAAGGTTACACAGCCAGTTATTTTGTGTGGGTGCCAAGTATCTGAGGCTGGAACCGATCTTCGGTCTCCCGACGCCGGGGCCAGAGCTCTTACTCACTGTGCCACCTGGCCACCCCAAAATAACTCTTTCAAAAAATCTAGCTTACTTATGATCTTCTAATTTACTACTACAAGTCATTTAACCCCTCTGGATCTCAGTTTCCTCTTTCATAAAATGAGAGGAGTTGACCATATGATCTTTAAGGTACCTCCTAAACTACATCTTAAGATCTCCTGTGACTAAGTCCAATGGACTTTTCTCAGATCTTATTCATTTTGATCTTTCTCCCAGACTTCACAGTCCCACCTTGAAACTTTCACCTCTCTCACTTCTTTGATGCTAAAATATCTTGGCTCTCCTCTAACTTTTCTGATTACTCCTTTTGTTTTCTTTACTGGTTCTATATTCTTTTCAATCTATTTCCCTAGGCTTAGTCTTTGGCATAAAGCTCTCCTCTATGTCCAAAACAAGAATAAACATGGTAGGGGCAGGCTTGACCTGAGGTGTTTTAAAAGAATATGGTCTTGGATAGATTGTTGTGATGTGAGACATCATTTACCAACACCTCCCATTCCCTTTCTTTGCCTTGAATTTACATTAGCTTCCCTGCCTTTTGATTATTGTTCAGGTCTCCTGCTTCCTGCCTAAATCTTGGACTCTGTTACTTGAGGTTATTTTGGCACAGCAACCAGCTTACTTGGCATGGCACCCAGTTTGCTTATTCAGATAATTACCTAGACCATGCAATCTTCCTTAGGAGGGGCTTTCCTCAGGACCTGCTAATTGACCCCCAACCATCAGCACTGGTTAATAAAATCATTTCCTTAAAGGACAGTAATTCAACACTCCATTCTGTCTTCTTTCTAAATTACATCCATTCCTACAGCATCCTCTATTAACCAGCAAACATTTATTAAACAATGCCAGACACTATGTGAGGCATAGATAAAAAATGAAATAGCTTCTGCCCTCAAAGAGATTACATTTTACTGGGGGAAACAAGATATGCCTATATAAGTAGGTACACATAATGTAAAAAAACAAACATAATTTTTAAGAGAAAGGCACTAGCAGGAAAAGTCTCATGTAAGATATGGTGCTTAAGTTGTCGTTTGAAGGAAGCTAGAAATTCTAGGAAGTGGATGTAAGGAAAGATTGAATTCAACGCATGAAGGGCAGTCTGTCATTTGTGAGGAACACCAAGTAGGACAATTTGGCTGGATCATAGAGTACATGAAGGGAGTAATGTTAGTAATAAGCTTGGAAATGTGGGCTGGAGTTTGTATATTGTCCTAAAGGCAATAGGGAGCTAGCTATTGGAGCTTTTTGAGCTGTGGAGTGACCTGGATACACCTGTGCTATTAGGAGTTGCACATTGGCAGCTGTGTAAAGGATGAATTAGGGAGGGGAAAGATGAGGTAGGGAGACCAATTAGGAGGCTATTACAGTAGCCCAAATGAGAGGTGATGAAGGCTTGAACTCAGGTGATGGCTGTGCAATGGAAAGAAGCAGGGACAGGAGATGTGAAAGTAAAACTGACAAGAGTCAGTAACTGATTGGACATGTAGAATGAGCAAGAATAAAGATTCAAGGATAAGTCCAAGGTCCAAACCTGGGAGATGGGAAGAATGGTAGTACCCTTGGTAAAAATAGGGAAATCAGCAAAAGGGATGGGTTGTGTGGGAAAAGTAATGAGTTTAGCTTTAGGACTTATTGAGATTGAGATGTTCCTCTGACTACTACTAGAATAGCTATTCAAATCTCCCAGTATGGGCCAAAAGAAAAACCTAGAACTTAGGAAAGAATTACATGAAGTTTAAAGTAATTTTAGGGGTGGCTAGGTGGTACAGTGAATAGAGCACCAGCCCTGGAGTCAGGAGAACCCGAGTTCAAATCTGACCTCAAACACTTAACACTTACTAGCCATGTGACCTTGGGCAAGTCACTTATCCCCAATTGCCCTGCCTTCCCCCCTCCAAAAAAAAAAAGCAAAAACAAAAAAAAGAAATTTTAGACCTATAGAACCTTAAATAATCCTCAACCAAACTGAAACTAACATCCTACCTTTGATAGATTGGGACCTAATTTTGCTATATGTATCTGGGTCATCTCCTTTTAAGTTCCTACTACTTCCCTATCTGGAATTAGTCACTTGATACAATAAGGGTAGGGACCACCACACATTACATCTATTAGATAGTGATCATAAAATCAGATGTAGCGAGAGGAAATGAAGCAGAGAAAAGGAAAAGAAGCTCTACAACCCGATCTAAATAAATAGCCTCAGAGATTCTGAAATCCCAGACTGGGAAGTACACAGAAAATTAAAGATCTCAAATTGGCCCAAAGAGATCTATAGAGTTGTTGCTATCCCAGGTTCAGATGAGTAGTAATTGACATGAATGTATTAAGTAAAAGCATTTCTTTATTGCAGAATCCAAAAATTAATGCCTAATTATTAATAGAAAAGGTTCTGTGGGATCTAATAGTATTGCCCATGAGAAAGCAAGCTGTAAATACCCTCCTGCACCCAGTATAGGATCAAAGGAGATAAGGAATTACTACAATGTTGAAAGGATTTGGAACAGGAAGGCATAATTAGGAAAATAATGAATACTACTTTCAAGTTTGGCTGGTAAAAAAGGCAAACAGTGAGTGGAAATTTACAGCAGATGGTGTAAAATTTAACACTGAGACTGAACTATTAAGAAAGCCCTTCTAAACATTACAGCAATGAATAATGAATTATAGGACATGAATTACCTTCGTCTTTGGGTATTGATTTAATTAATATATTTATTGAAATTCCAGTGACCAAAGAAAGCCTTCAGATGGCATGTACATCCTGAAGATCATCACAGGGCTATATTAATAGCCCAGTGCTCTAATCTGTATGGGCAAGACTTAAACATAATTGATGCAGGTACCTGCCTGACTCAAAATTATGTAAATAATATGTTAGTCAGGGCATATGATAAACAGCAAGTAGAGGATATCACAGAGAGGGTTATTGGACGATTAACAGACAGAGAATGGACAGCTGCCCCACAAAAAGTGCAGAGAGGATAGTCATTAGACAAATTTCTAGGGATGATTTGGACATCAGAAAGAATGACAATACTTCAACCAGTTGTAGAAAAGATCTGAACCCTAAAACTCTCATGGAATAAGAAGAAAGCAGAGAAACTGAACATGATTATTTGGCTTCTAGAGAAACTATATTCCCCATTTGGGGGTGATGCTAACATAATATAGAAAGTTACAAGGAAATCTAAAAATTTTAAATGTAGATTGAAATAGCAACATGATTATGTGTGTGTATATATTTGCTTTTTGGAAGGCAATTGGGGTTGAGTGACTTGCCCAAGGTCACATGGCTAGTTTTTTTTTTTGTTTTTTTTAAAGCAATCAGGGTTAAGTAACTTGCTCAAGGTTACACGGCCAGTTATTTCTGGGTGTGGTGCTGAGTATCTGAGCCCAGGATTCGATTTCCAGGTCTTCTCAACACTGGAGCCGGTGCTCTTACTCGCCGAGCCACCTGGCTGCCCCTAAGCAATCGGGGTTAAGTAACTTGCTCAAGGTTACACGGCCAGGTGTTTCTGGGTGGGTGCTAAGTGTCTGAGCCCAGGATTCAATTTCCAGGTCTTCTCAACACTGGAGCCAGTGCTCTTACTCGCTGTGCTACCTGGCCGCCCCAACATGGCTAGATTTTGTGTTAAGTTCTAAGGTCGGATTCAAGCTCAGGTCCTCCTGACTCCAGGGCTGGTGCTGTATTTACTGTGCCACCTACCTGCCCCAATAGCAACATGATTTAAAGTAGGTTCATTTCTTTGCATGATTTCACTGGATCCTTCCTTTGGGCTAAAAGTCAGCTACATAGAAGATTTTATTACTTGATCCTTGTGGATCAAGCCAAAAAGAGGATCATGAGAAAAGTTTATATGCCAATAAGATTTTGAACTAAAAAGACACAAATCTGAATGAGAATAAGAGAAGAGTAAAAGAGAAATAATGTCACCTTAAGAGTATAACCCCTACTATTGACATGCCAACTAAGCTGTCAGAAAGAGATGCCACCAGAATAGGCAAATTTGCTGAATATTGTCTCCCACCTGGCAAATCAAAAGCAATGCACATTTTGTGGATGGGACCACTATTCTCACCCCATAGTGTGAAGTGGCGAGTGATCACCCTTAGGTGGCCCACTGGCAGACAAATGGTCAAAGAAGGGGATGGACAATCAGTCCAATGTGCTGAATTAGGAATAGTGCAGTTAGTTTCACTGAGGTACTAGGGAAAACCTCTGTAAAGTATTGAAATATACCGACTCTTAGGCAGTAGCTAATAGACTAGTTTTATGATCAGCTCCATGGGGTAATGAGAATTGGGCAATAAACAACAATGAGGTTGGGGGCAAGGAACTGTGGGAAAACATTACTGGTTAAGATTGATGTTGGACATGTCTCAGCACATACTAAGGGAGAGCAAAATGAAATGAGAGGGTGGATCACATTAACAAGTTAAGAGAGACAGAAGTGAAGGAAAATAGTGAAAACTGGACATTTGGGTATTCAGTTCACCTAGTCTTGGATCAAAGATAAAATGGGACTAGAGACAGAAGAAGTGGTCATTCAGTCCACAATACTACTTTGTCCCATTTGCCAGAAAACTAGACTATTATTGAAACTGATACCTGAATCCATTATCAAGGGATGAACTTCTGGGCGAAAGTCTGATAGGTAGATTATATTGTACGACAATAAAAAACTTAACAAAAACTATTCCTTAACTGCAATTTGCGCATGCATGGGACTAGATTTTGTTCACCCCTGTACATGAGCAAACACCACTCCATTATTAAAGGGTTATCAGTGTGAATTGATAATTATGACCACCCAGTAATAAATGAGAGTAATCAAAGCTTGCATTTCATAGTCCATAACATCATTTTACATTTTTCTGGCATGGATGTGACTGTGCTTAAAACAGATTATGGGGAAACAACTAAGATACTGATAGACTTAATGGAAAACTTCTTGATATTACTGTTACCTGTAGGTGCATATCTTCACAGTTGAAGAAAGGAAAACAAGATCAAAAACAGTAGAATTTTGTGAAGGCCTAGAAAAGGATGAAGAATTTTTCCCATTTATTTGTTGTATGTTAATTCATTTGGTTCTGCCTTAAAACAATCTAAGGATTTGGAGTAGGGGCATATCTGCTGTTTAGTATATCAGATTTTTGTTGGTGGTTAAGTTTATAATACATGTATGGAAATCCACAAATTTTAGTGAGGATAAGAGAAGACAAAAAGAGAAATAATGTCACTGTAAGAGTATATATCACCCAGGAGACAAATGGATAATGTATTACTAATATAAATCACAAAATGGTATAGAGGATATATATGTAATATATACTTGTGTATATATATATATATTTATATGCATGTATATATATTTATATACATAATAATAACATTTATATAGCACTTACTGTGTGCCAGGCACGTAAGTGCTATTATTATCCCCAGTTAAGGAAACTCAAGGTAAGTGACTTGTCCAATATCATACAATTAGTAAAGTATTTGAGGTTAAATTTGAACTCAAGCCTTCCTGACTCTGGAGAAGGGAGAGAGGGGGGCAAGAGGGAAAGAGATTATATTGTCCCATTCATTAAAAACCTTAACAAAAAATTTGATAAATCCTTGACTTGCCTTGCTGGTGATTTTTACTTTTCAGAAGTCTGAGGAAGCAAAGTCCCTTGTGGTCCCCCACACCCAATTCTCATAATGAATTCTTTTCCTTGTATGTTCTCATGGTTGCCTGGAGGCTCCTGGAAGTCTGCCTCTAATCTGTTCCTTATTGGTTCCTTGTTAGAGTCTGTTAATATATTCTGATGTTAATAATTAATACTTGTTTGTTTTGCTAGATGTCTATGAAACCTCCTAAAGCAATGACCAAACACAAAGAGACCTTGAATATTCCAAAATCTTTCACTTCTTTTTACTTCCTTTGATGCTCCTATTAAGGTTCCTAGCCTTGTATTCTTTCCCTATGGTGCTTATTTTTTGGCACCCTCCCACACATTAGTATTAATTAGTGTATGGAGTCTTGCACTGTTATTTAAATATTTCATGTTTGGATTAATCAACTAAAATTTTTTTACACATTTTCCTTCCTTTTTCCTATTAGATAGTAAGCACTTTAAGGGAAGAGACAGTGTTTTATATTTCAATCTCTCATCTCCCACTGCTTATTAGATATCTTAAACTCAACATGTCCAAAGCCAAACTCATTATCTTTCCTCCCAAATCCTCCCCTCTTTCAAACTTCCTTATTACCACTGAGGGTACCATCATTTTTCTAGTCCTTCAACCTAGATGTCATCCTCAGCTCTTCACTCTCTCTCATCCCCTACTCTGCCCATATTCAATCCATTGCCAATATCAATTTTTCCTTGGTAATATCTCTCTCAAATATGCCCCCTTCTCTCTTCTGATGCTGCCACTAATCTGGAACAGGTCCTCAACACCTCATACCTAGGCTATTATAATAACCTACTGGTTGGTCAGTTTGCCACAAGTCTCTCTCTATTACAATCTCTACTCAGCTGTCAAACTGATTTTCCTAAATCCCACGTCTGACTATGTTACCCTCTACTTAATAAATTCTAGTAGTTCCCTGTCACCTGCAGGATCAAATAAAAAATTCACTGTATAAAGCTCTTAATAACCTAGCTCTCCCACTCACCCCTTTCCAGTCTTCTTATACCTTACACCCCACTACATAGTCTTTAATCCAATGACAAAGACCTCCTTACTGTTCCTTGAACAAGGTATCTCTGTCTCCAGACACAGGGCATTTTCACTGACTATTCTCCATGCCTGGAATGCCCTCTCTCCTCATCTCTGCCTCCTGGCTTCCCTGGCTTCCTGCAAATCCCAGCTAAAATCCCACCTTCTAGAGGGAGCCTTTCTGAATCCCTCTTAATTCTAGTTTCTTCCCTCATTATTTTCCATTTATTGTGCCTAATTGTTTATTCATCCCCCACTGTCTTCTGTTTTCTTTATATCCCCAGAGGTTAGCACAGTGCCTGGCACATAATAGCCACTAAAATGTTTATTGGATGACTATATTTCTTTGTATCCTCCAAAGATCTCACAGTACTATGTAAACATTATATACTCAAAATATCCAGTGAACAAATGGATGGATGAATGGATGGACAGATGGATGGATGGGCAGATGGATGGATAGATGAATGAAATACATTCAAAGCTTCACCTAGTAAACCATGAATGACCCTCCCTCCTCTCCACCTAGTTCCTCAATGGAAAATATCCTTTACCCAACCAAAGGAAATGAAGAAAAAGAAACATGGTAGGTCTGATCAGAAATACTGCCAATCTTTTACAGAGGAGATTTAAAGTTTAATAATCAGACAACCAACAAGTATTTATAATGACTTACTACGTGTTAAGGTTAAGAGAACAGCACCACAGTACCTGTCTTCAGAAAGCTTACATTCTAACAGAATAGATAACATATACATTATAATATGTACAAAACACTTACAAGACAGTACCATTATCTTGGAGGTAAATGCATTTGCATTTCAGAAGACAAGAAAAGGCCTCAAGTAGAAAGCTTAAACTGAGTCTTGAAGGAAAGCCAGGGATTTCAAGACATGGAAGGTATAAGGAAACACACTGAAGATATGGGAGCTAATCAGAGCAAAGGCCATGGAGGTAGATGGAATATCATGTGTCAGGAATAGCAAGAAGGACAGTTTGATTGGACCATCGAAGGGTGAGGAGAATAATGTGTAATGAGGCTGCAAAATTAAGTTACCACCATAATTAGGCATATGCCCCAAAGAGGTTAAGGACTCAGAGAACAGATCTATTTTTATAAAAATATTTGCAGCAGGACTTTTTGTTGTAGTTTAGGATTAGAAACAAAGTGGCTGTCCATCAATTGGGAAATGGCTAAACAAATTATAGTATGTGAGTGTAATAGAATATTGTTGAGTCATAAGAAATAATGAATATGGTGAATTTAGAGAAACCCTGTAAGATGAATGAACTGATTTGGGGTTAAGTGACTTGAGCCAGAAGAACAATTTACACATTGATCACAGTAAAGTAAAGGAAAACAACTTTAAAGGACAATAAAACTCTGATCAATACAGTGAACAAGCTTGACTTTAAAAAAACTAATGATAAAGTTTTTCATCCACCTCTTGACTGAAGAATGATGGAGAAGACATGTAGAATGAGATATAAATTTTGAGGGGTTTTTTACCTGATGGCACTTATTTGTTATCAGGGAAGGCTTCTATGGGGCAGGAAAACTGGGGAGGAAGGGACTGGGGATGTGTGGGTGGGGATAGAAAGAGGACAGTGTGATTTAGTATGTAGTGATAGGAAATTTAAAAAAGAAAGAAAAGATCATCAATAAAAGATAAAAAGGCACTCAGAAAAAATAATTCAGTAAGGGATACAAACAGGGCAGTTATATCACTAGTCATAACAGGTTCATATTTTCATATAGAGTCCTTTTTTGTTCTTTATATATTGAAATGCTCATGTTTGTTGAAGATTGTTAAGTTTATAATAAAAAAGAACATTTAAGCTTTTTTTTTTTTAAATAAAGGTAAGATGGGGCCAGGTTGTGAGGAGTTTCATGCCAATTAAAGGTTTTATATTTCATCCCACGGGTTATGGGAAATCACAAGAGTTTATTGAATGTGAGAGGATGGTAACAAGGTCAGGCATCTGACTTAGGAAAAGCAATCAAGACAATGAATTTAAATTACATGGCCCATATATCCTGAGTACTGAATGAGATGGCAGATGTGATTGTTTAGCCACTGCCAATATTTCTTCTTTTCTTTTTTTTTCAAGTCAACAAGCATGTATTAGTTTATTTTTTAACTTGAAGATAAATACATTTCCACAACATTTTGAGTTACAATTTTTTCTCCCCGTCTTCCCCCTACCACCCACACCAAAATAACAAGAACACTGAATACCCCTTCCCCAAACCATTCTCCCCTATATCCTTCCCATCACCTCCCTAACTTTCTAGCAGGGCAAGATGGACCTCTACGCCCCAGTGCCTATATGCCTTATTTCCCAGTTGCATGTAAAAAAAAAAAATTTGTTTTTAAAACTTTGAGTTCCAGATTTTTTCCCTTCTTCCCTCCTCACCTTCCCCCACTGGGAAGACAAGCAATTCAATATAGACAGTGCATGTGCAGTTAACCAAATCATTTCCATAGTTGTCATATTGTGAAAGACCAACTATATTTTCCTCCATCCTATCCTGCCCCCCACTTATTCTATTTTCTCCTTTGACACTATCCCTTTTCAAAAATGTTGGCTTCTAACTACCCTCTCCCCCAGTCTGCCCTCCCTTCTATCATCCTCCCTCCTATCCCCTACCCCCTATTTTCCTGTACGGTAAGATACCCAATTCAGTGTGTACATTATTCCCTCCTTAAGCTAAATTCAATGAGAATAAAATTGTTCCATTCCCTTTCACCTTCATGTTCTACCCCTCCATTGTGACAGTTTTCTCTTGCCTCTTTTATATGAGATAATTTACCCTAATCTATTGTAATGGGAATGTAAATTTAAAAATCTTCCCTGCCCCTAGGCTAAAGTGCACCTGGAGCCTGGGGTAGGAGGCTTGTTTTTCAGTAGATACTTTTTGATTGGCCAGTGGGTCCAAAAGGTTGTTACATTCTCTGAGCCAGGAGAAGGCTATATAAGCCCTGATGTGTAGCTTTGTTTAGGGGCTCACTTTGAGAAGTGTCCTGTGATTTGATCAGATGAAACTCTGGAAAGCCGTTGTCCAGAGCCCCCCCGGCTTTGAAACCCAGATGTTGTTTTGTATGGATGTAATGGTTAGACAGTTTGGAAAGCTGTCTACTTGATCTGTTTTTGTCTTGATAATTCTGTCTGTATACTTTGAAGTTCAGGGTGCTGACCTTTTTCCCCTGAACTAGGTGAACGATACATATCTGACTGATTACAGTAAGCTTGTTAACCCATTTTGAGTTGCTTTTCTTTATCAAAGCAGATCCAAGAACCTGTATGGGCAGCCACCCTGAGGACGCTTGGGGTGCTTGCTGCTACATCTATCTCCTCCTTTCTCCTCCCAATAAATTCCTCTCTCACCTCTTGATTTTATTTTTTACATATCATCCCTTCATATTCAACTCATCTTGTGCTCTCTATGTATACATGAACATACATATGCCCACACTCACATATATATTTATATACACATACACCCTTCTATACATACATACATATGTATGTATACATATATATATACACATATATTCCCTTCAACTATCCTCATACTGAGAACAGTATTATGAGTTACAATTATTGTTTTTTCCATGTAGGAATGCAAATAGTTCAACTTTAATAAGTTCCTTATAATTTCTTCTTCCTGTTTGCCTTCTCTTGCTTCTTGTATTTGAAAGTCAAATTTTCTGTCCAGCTCTGTTTTTTTCATCAAGAATGCTTGGAAATCCTCCATTTCATTGAATGACCATATTTTCCCCTGTAGCATTATACTCAGTTTTGCTAAGTATGTGATTCTTGGTTTTAGTCCTAGCTCCTTTGACCTCTGGAATATCATATTCCAAGCCCTTCCATCCCTTAAGGTAGAAGCTGCTAGCTCTTGTGTTATCCTGATTGCATTTCCACAATACTCAAATTGTTTCTTCCTGACTGCTTGCAGTATTTTCTCCTTGACCTGGGAACTCTGGAATTTGGCTATAATATTCCTTGGAGTTTTCTTTTGGGGATCTTTTTCAAGAGGTGATTGGTGAATTCTTTTCATTTCTATTTTTCTCTGGTTCAAGAATATCAGGGCAATTTTGCTTGATAATTTCTTGAAAGATGGTGTCTAGCCTCTTTTTTTGATCATGGCTTTCAGGTAGTCCAATAATTTTTAAATCATCTCTCCTGTATCTATTTTCCAGGTCAGTAGTTTTTCCAATGAGATATTTCACATTGCCTTCTATTTTTTCATTTGTTTGGATCTGTTTTATAGTATCTTGATTTCTCATAAAGTCATTAGCTTCCAATTGCTCCAATCTTTATTTTGAAGGAGTTATTCTCTTCAGTGAGTTTTTGAAATTCCTTTTCCATCTGACAAATTTGACTTTTTAAAACATTCTTCTCCTCACTGGCTTTCTGAGCCTCTTTTTCCATTTGAGTTAGTCTATTTTTTAAGGTGTTGTTTTCTTCAGTGTATTTTTGGGTCTCCTTTAGCAGGCTGTTAACTTGTTTTCATGATTTTCTTGAATCATTCTCATTTGTCTTCCCAATCTTTCCTCCACTTCTCTTACTTGATTTTCAAAATCCTTCTTGAGCTCCTCCATGGCCTGTAAGCAATTCATATTTTTCTTGGATGCTTTTGATGCAGGAGGTCTTACTTTTCTGTCTTCTTCCCATTCCATACTTTGATCCTTTTCGTCCCCAAAAAAGGAATCTATGGTATGGGCTTGCTCATCTTGCCAGTCAATTACTTGACTTTTGAGCTCTTTGCCATAGAACTCTGCTTCCAGAATGGAGAGAGTTATGTCCCAAATCACTGGGGTTTTTGCAGCTGCTGGAGCTATTAGTTGGGTGCCCTCTCTACAGACACCACAAGCTCTGGCTCACTGGTCACACACCCCAGGACCAGCACCCAAGACTGCAATCTGGATCCAAGTAGGTTAAAGCAAGAGTGATTACCCTCTGAATGGTCACTTGGTCCCCCTACAATCTGCAAGCCAGGAGCTCCTGAGACAGTCAGGCAATGGCATCTGCACAGCCACTGTGCCCTGGGGGCAGGGGCCAGACCACGCTCTCAGTCCCCCTGTTCCCACAAAGTTCCACACTGACCTTTTGCTTTCTTTTTGGCATTTATGGGTTGATAATTCTGGAAACCATCATAGCTGCAGGTGATTCTCTCTCCTGAAGTCTGCTCTGGGCCTGCCACTGGTTGGGCTGCCCTGGGGCTGGGAACCACGGAGCTGCACTCAGCTCCCAGCATGGTGCAATAGATCCTTCCTGTCACCCTGCTGGGCTTCTTTCAGCAGGAGCTTTGTTTCTGTCTCTTTGTGGGTTCTGTAGCTCTAAAGTTTATTTAGAGTCATTTTTTTACATGTATTGGAAGTGATTGGAGGGGAACCCGCACCAAGTTTGTGCTTCTACTCCACCATCTTGGCTCTACCCCACCACAATAATATTTCTTAAAAAGTGGAAAACAGATGGTCTATGAAGGAGAAATGTATCAATTTTCCAAAAGACAAAGGAGAACAGTTTTCAAACTGTGGACCAGTAAACTTGGGTTCAGAGATAGAGTGTTGTGTATAAGGAACAGTAAGTAGGCCAGAAAGGCTGGGACTCCAGCAGTGAGGATGGAAAGAAGATTTTGTAAAAAAGGATGGATATATAGGAGAGGGGCAGATGATGAAGCACTTTAAATACCTAACAGAGGAGTTTTCACTCCATCTAAGAGGTAAAAAGGAGTCATTGGAACTTAGTGAGCTGGGAGGCAGAGCTGACATGGTCAGATTCAGTGCTTCCTGCATTTGAGGAAAATCCCTTTGGCAGATAATGGATGCTGAGGCAAGGAGATCACTTAAGAGGCTATTAGAATATTCCAGGTGAGAAGTGATTATGGCCTGACCCAAGAGAATAGCTGTGTGAATAGAAGTGCAAATGAAGTAGCTGTGGAAATAGAAACAATACGGTTGTTGGTTGGATTTGTGGAGAGAAGGAGATTTAGGAGTTGGGAATGATATGGAGGTTGTTTAGCTGAGTGACTAGAAGGTGGTGGTGTTTTTGACAGAAATAGGAAAGTTTGAAAGAGGAGGGGTTTGGAGGAAAAGATAATTAGTTCTGTTGGCTAAAAAAAAAAGGACAGACAACTAAAGGGAAATAGCTTCTTGGGGATTGTATGATCTAATGATTCTTTTTAAGGATGGAGGGACTTGAGTTTGTTTGTAATTATCAATGACATAACTAGAAGATAGGGAGAAACTAATGGTTAGAATAAGAGAGTGTATGATAGTGAGGGCAATTTTCTGCAGAAGATGGAAGGGAATGGAATGAAAGAGATATATGGAGAAGTTGACCTTAGTGATAAAGACCTCTTCACCATAGACTATGACAAATAAAGAAGTAGTGGGAGACTTTGAGATGAGGAATAGGAGAGAAGGGGGAGCCCATGGTAAATGTCCTCAATTTTCTCAGCAAAGTCCTCTACTGAGAGGTGGGGAAGATACTGTGGAGTAAGGAGAAAGAAGAAGGTTTAGAAAAGCCATTGTGGTGAGTTAGAGAATCAACTAAGAAGGAGTAATATCAACTAATCAAATAATCTAAATAAATTAATCATTAGCTATTTATTAAGTGTTTACTATGTGTCAGGCACTGTGCTAAGTGTTAAAGGTACAAGAATAGGAAAAAGACAGTGCCTACCTTCAAGAAGCTTACCATCTAATGGGGGAGACAATATGCAAACAAGTATATACAAAGCAAGCTATATACAGGTTAAATAGGAAATAACTAATTGAGGGAGGGCACTAGAACAGACTTTAGTTTGGACTTTAGCTGGGAAGTTAGGGAGGTGAGTAGGTAGAATGGAAAAAGAAGAACATTTTAGGCACAGGGGACAACCAGAAAAAATTCCAGAGCTGAGAAGGATCTTCTTGTTGCAACAAGGGCCGACATCCCGAATACTTTCTTTGAGAAAAGAATTAGAAGCTAATGGACATGTAGAGCATCAAATAATACGAAAAAAAAACTCTATTTTGAGAGACAGGAAATTACTTGTTACTGATTCGGGAGTAACTCCTGAGTCAGCAGTGTACAACAGGTGAAATTCTACTTTCTATTATATCATTTGGGCTTTCATTTTATATGGTACTTTATAGCCTGTATATAGTTAATCAATCAGTAAAGAAGCATTCATTAAGTGCCTACTATATGCCTGGCACTGTGCTAAATTCTAGGAATATAAAAAAAACTCTCAAGGAGCTCACAGTCTAATGGGGAAGACAAAGTGCAAACAACTATCTACAAACAAAATATATACAAGTTAAACTGAAGATAACCAATAGAGGGAAGGCACTCGCATAGTTACCTAATATTGTGTTATTCTTTCTACTAGATTGTATACATGTTGAGGGCAGAGACTGTCTTTTACTTATCGTTGTGTGCCCATCATAACCTTGTACATAGTAGGCACTCAATAAATGTTTATTACATTAAATTCAAGTCTATTGATTAGAGTATTTTTGTGTGTCTCCAGCATAATATCTTAAGTCACTCAAAGGAGATTATTTTACATTTTTAATTTTAATTTTATTATTTATTTTATCTTTGTTTTGTTGGTTTTTCTCTTTTATTTTTTAATTAATTATTTCTTTTCCCTCCCTCCCATCCCTCCACTGAAAAAAAAAAAGAAAAGAAAAACAGTGCTTCAGAATAAAAGGTAACATCATAAATTAATTAGAGGGACAAGGAAGACATTTTCTCTCAGGTCTACATAAAGGAGAAATTTCATGCCTAAATAAGAAATAAAAAGATAGAAGATAAAGTGGACAATTTTTATTACTGTAACCTTAATGAAAAAGGAAGATCTTCCTAGCCCATTAATAGACCTAACACAAGAAGCCTGAATCACATGGAGCAGAGTATGGGAGGAGCTTGCCCAAGGAGGAGAGACAACAAAGAGCAGAGAGAGAGAAGAAGCTGTGAGTGGGAGGAGTTGGTCCAAGGAGCAGAGAGAGAGAAGCAAGCT
Source organism: Petaurus breviceps papuanus (assembly GCF_028583685.1). Classification (NCBI taxonomy): domain Eukaryota; kingdom Metazoa; phylum Chordata; class Mammalia; order Diprotodontia; family Petauridae; genus Petaurus; species Petaurus breviceps. The sequence continues at coordinate 327,815 of NW_027187407.1, forward strand.
GAGAGTGCACAGAAAGAGGAATTTGCTTAGGGGAACTTATTTGTGGGGAGACCTCACAGAAAGAAGGCTTAGGATCTGGGCACTTTCTGGATTAGTGATGAAAACCCTGTTAAATCTTACCTCCTGGTATTCTAATGATGTCCCAAATAAATATTTTGGATTTGCTTTTGAGGAAGAGAGTTTAGTATATTTTTGTGAATCTACCTGGAAAAATGCATGCATGTTCATAGCAGCCATTATGAGGATCACATTTGCATTACAATTACATAAAAATTTTAAAACTTTTGCACAAGCAAAACTAATTCAACTAAAATTAGAAGGAAAGCAGTTAATTGGGTAAAAAAAAATCTTTGCAGGAAATTCTTTGATAAAGGTTCCAAGATCTATAGGCACTAATTCAAATACATAAGAATAAGAGCCATTCTCCAATTGAATTGGCAATTTTCAAGGGAAGAAAGCTAAGCTAATCTTAGCCATATGAAAAAAATATTCCAATTACTAATAAGAGAACTATACATTAAAACAACTCTGAGGTTCCCCTCATGCCCATCAAACTGGTAAAGACGACATAAAAAGAAAATCATATAGGGGTGGCTAGGTGGCACAGTGAATAGAGTACTGGCCCTGTAGTCAGGTGGACCTGAGTTTAAATCCAGCCTCAGACACTTAACACTTACTAGATGTGTGACCTTGGGCAAGTCACTTAACCCCAATTTCCTGCCCTCCCCCCTCCAAAAAAAAGCAAAAAAGAAAAGAAAAGAAAATCATATGGCCTTGAATAACACATTAATACAATACCTTCATGCAAGGACCATGCATGAAGTTCCAAAGACTGGCATGTAGCCCTAGAGTCATGGATTTGCCATCCCTGTGCTATGAGGATTATTTCATAGCCTGATTTGTAACATTTCTCAGAAACTGTCATCCAATGAGTCTGGACTAGGCTTTTTATACTTGTGCACAGTGGAGCTTATCTGCTGTAGCCTGAAGAGAACTTCCTTCAGCTTATTCCTATCAACTTGGCATTTCCTCGGGTTTGGTATTATTGGAGATTTTAGTATGTTCCCATTTCTGGATCGCTTATGAAAATGTTAAATAAGACTGGTCACAGCACCCACCTTAGCAGACCCCACTGTTTACCCTTTTCCATCCAGGGAAGTAGCTTTTTAATCCCTATCCTGTTTCTAAGCTACCCTTTCTCTATTAGAAAACATTCCTCCTGATCCCATGGTAACTCAATTTTTTAAATAGCTTTTGATATCAAACCCTGTCAAGGCTGTTGAAAGTCTAAATAAACCATATCTACTGGTTCTTCCTAGTCCATATGCTTATTTACCCCCACAAAGAACTCTATTAGATTAACTGGGCATGATTTCCCCTTCCAGACACCAGGTTTCCTTATCGAAGGGCATTATTAGACATTCTACCAGCTCACTGACATGGAAGTAAGATACATCAGTTCTTGGTTCCTAGAGTCTCTTTCTAGGTTCTCTCTGTGGATGAAATATACAATATTTGCATGTTTTGTCCTCTAGAGGGGGTCCTCCAAAACTCTTGGGTAGGTTGCAGTGCAGAAACTGGAGTCACAAGACTTGGGCTCAAATTTTGTACTATCACTTAATACCTCTATGACCTTGGACAAATTACTTTACCCCCTGGGGGCCTCAGTTTCCTCCTCTGTAAAATAAAGGACTTGTAATCAGAAAGTTCTGAGTTCAAATTGGGCTCATATACTAGCTATGTGACCCTGGGCAAGTTGACTTAACCTCTCTGCACTCCCTTAAAGTAAGTGGAGATAATAATAGAACCTCCATCCCAGGGTTATTGTGAGAATAAACATCTGCAGAGTGCTTTTCAAACCTCAAAATTATATACAAATGCAATACATTGCTATACAAATGATGACAAAAAATGATGACAAATGACGATGATTGCTATGATGATGATGACCATGATGATGACAATGATGATGGCAGGCTGCTGAGATCTTACAGAATGATGAAGCTATCCCAATGATAAGCTTCCTGGAGCATGACGGAGAAGTCAGTCAGAGAAGTCCCAAAGTAATGTAGTCAGGTGAGAAATGAATCTTCTAATGATACTCAGCGCTGCAATTATGCCTCTGATCCCCTTCTCATTGTAAGAACTAGGAATAGGTTGTCATTATACCTGTAAGCATTTAGGCATATTTTTAAAACCACCATCCCCACCCCAACCCCCACCAAAAATACCCATATGAAGCTGAAGATAGAGAAGGGGACAGGATCTGTGATTATTTTAGGAACTCCTAAATAAGGAAATTACTTTTATAAACAAAGGTCAGCACTTTCTCTGCAACTTGCAGTCTTAGTGAGTTGCCTAGAACACTAACAGGGTTAAATTACTTGCCCAGAATCACACATCAGAAGTGGAACTTGAACCCAGGTTCTCCTGGCTCCAAAGCCATTCCCTAGTCACTATTCCATGCTATGTCTGAAGGAATTTACAAGCGGAGGTAAGAATCACAGGGTCATTCTCTCCAATCTAATGTGAGAAAGTCTGATTTGATTCACTTTTGAGTATGAAAAGTTTGATTCTATTACCCTAAGGGGAAGGTGGCAGAATTTGTGGAGCTTTGTTAATGCCAAGTTAACCATTGCTTTTGTAGGACCAGTTTTTAATAGTAATTGGTCTGATTTTTCAAACCAAGGTTAGTATGTAGAGAAAAAAGATTATAGTTGCAGAAGTTATAGAAAAGAATTACATGTAGGTATTTTATTGCTGTGGGTTTTTTCTTTCAGCATTTTAAGAAAAAAGATTCTAAAACAAAAAAAAAAGAAATTTACCTGATAATTTTACTATATATTTAAAAGATTCAAAAACAAAAAAAATTACCTGATAACTTTATTATATATTTAAATATGTTAAATTTTAAAATTATATACTTAAATATATTTAATAAATATATATTTATTATATATTTAAAACTTTAAATCAAGTTGGACATAACAGATCTGCAGTTTCATGTGCAATCATTTTTTTTATTATACTATATTATGGAAATGTTTGTTTTATTCCTTAAATTAAAAATAAAGAAAAAAATTTTAAAGGAAAAGATTCTAAAGTTTCTTCCTCTCTGGTTCCTATTTTCTGTCTCCTAATCCACTGAACATATTTGTTTCCTTATCTTTTCCTCTCTCAAGCTTATCTAAATTTAATAAAAAGAGATGTAATTGCTTTGATGTGTCACACATGCCTGGCATCTGAGCAAGGAGACTCATTCTCACAGTCTTTCAGTAACCTCTCTGAACCTCCCTTCTTCATGTGTAAAATTATGGGTTATATGAGCTCTAAAAGTGTTTTTTTAGGATATCAGTCCTTTTAACCTAAATGTCCCAGTCAAAAAGCTGGTAAATCAGAGGATGATTATCTTAAGAAGAAATTGCCCTGTGCTGCAGCATATTAAACTGTCCCATGATACATTTTCTTTACTACACATTATCTCCTGGTGTCTCTCAAATCGATTGCAAACTCCTTGAGGGAAGGGATTGTATCTCCTATTTCTTTTGTATTGTTCCATAGGGCCTAGAATTTAAATGGTAAGGAGGGTTCACAGGAATTGTTCGGGAATCAGAGGTCATGGATTCAAATCCCACTTCTGACAATTATTCTCTATGTGACTTTGGGAATGTAAACACCTGGATCTCAGTTTCCACATCTGTAAAATGAGAGGCCTCTGGGGACCCTTTCAGCTTGAGATCTAAGTACTTCCCTATGAATAAACTACAGTATATGAAAGTAATCAGAGAGATCTAACCAGGAATTATGATGTCTAGGTCAAATTATCTTCAGGAAAAGAGGGTGGGGGAATCAGGGGAGTAAGGTGAGGGTGGGGGGAGAAGGTAATCTAAATTATGACCATCCCTGTACATGGTTGAAGGAGACAGAAGCCTTGGGAGTTGAGAAGGTAGAGGACCTGAGAGGCCAGGTGTTTAAATAAGGCAGAGATCAGGGTGGAGGTATTAACCCAGATATTGAACTTATTAAGAAAGCTACCTGGGTGGGTGAGGGTGGGTGTCCACAAATAAGAGGAATGAAGATCTGAACAGGGTGGAGTGAGCTATAAAGAAGGAAAATGATTGCTGAGTGATCTTAACAGAGGGAGGGTCTGCAAGCAACAGGGAAGAAAGGGTATGTCAGCTCCCCTCGTGTCCTGAGTGGGGCGCAACCTTTCTTAGAGAAGATGCTAAGAGATAAAACGTCTGCAGGGGTAGGAAAATTTTTCTTGTTTTGGCACCACTTGGACCTGGTGAATTTATGTTCCCTTTACTGCTTTCCTCCCCTCCCCCAATCTTGCCTCATGCTGGTCTGATGAATCTTGATCTCTTACCCCTAAACTATGCTTATTTTCTGTCTATAATTTTATAATATAATATACTTTTTATAGATTTTTGTCTTCAGATGAAGATTAAGCTCGAAAATGCTTTGACTGCACTATGGAAAGGAAAAAAGGGGAACCTCTAGACAAATGACTCTAGACTAACAGTGAATCTCAATATCTTTCCCTCTCTCTCTCTCTCTCTGTCTCTCTCTCTGTCTCTGTCTGTCTGTCTGTCTGTCTGTCTGTCTCTCTCTCTCTCTCTCTATCTATCTATCTATCTATCTATCTATCTATCCCTTTTTCTCTTTCCCTCTCCCTCCTCTTCTCTCTCCCCTCCTTTCTCTCCCCTTTGCCCCTCCCACTTAATTTCAACAGAAAGAGAGATTTCAAAGGGCTAAAAGAAAAAAAGAAAAGCAGATCTTTAAAACTCACTAATACAGCAATTGAGTCTGATAGTATATGAAATGTTCTATGCCCATAATCCCCCACTTAGTCTCTAAGGGAGGGAGGGAAGTTTTCAAGGCCAAGCTTGGTCATTGAAATACATAATTTTGAAAAGAAATTACCTTTAATTAGCATATATGTTGCAAGTCACACTTAAGTGAGTACCAATAAGGAAAATTACTTAAGCTGATGAAAATAAAGGCCAGCACCTCTTAACAAGGTACCCTAAATTCTACCACTCCTTGCATCAATACAGCATCATGGCACATAGGTATCTTGGAGGCAGTCCCTACCAAGCTAGAAAGTCTCTTGGAAAGAACCTGGGGGTGGGGGTAGGAGACTGTACATTTGTTGTAACTTTGGAGAGGTGCAACTAATTGGCCTTTAGCTGATGAATTGCCATATAACTTTTTTCCTCACCACAAACTCCTTGAATCAGTGACACTGGCCTTCTGGCTGTTCTAGGAACAAGACATTCCATCCCTCAGCTCTGGGCATTTTTCCTGGCTATCCCTCAAGGCTAGAATGATCTTTCTCTTCCCTCTGACTATTGCCTTCTCTAGCTTCCTTTAAGTCCCAACTAAAATCCTATTGTCTACAGGAAGCCTTCCCCAACGACTCTTAATTCTGGCGCCTTCTCTCTGCTAATTATTTATCATGTATCCTGTATCTAGCTTACTTTATGTCCTTTTGTTTGTACATTGCCTCCCCCATTAGATTATAAACTCCTTGAAGATAGAGACTGTCTTTTGTCTCCTCTTGCATCCCCATCGCTTAACACAATGCCTGGCACATAGTAAGTGCTTAATAAATGTTTATTAAATTAAATTGAATTCTCAAAGGCTACTACTTTTTCCCCAGAGTCATAGATCTGTCTCATTGAAGAGAGACAGAAATCACTGGTGTCTGAAAAATTGAAATAAGGATCAAGAACTAATTGGTATATCCAGAAAGCAAAAGAGACAATTTCTTGAGCCATTGGTTTTAAAAAAGGTTACTAATTTTAAAAGAAATTACCCTTCACTTACAACAAAAACTTTAAATATTCAAAGTGGAAGTGAGTGTTTTTAACACATTCAACAAGATGCTTAGGGAGGTAGTGATTACAAAGTAATAGGGCCTATTTGGGGGTGTGGATTATGGACCTAACTCATTCCTTTAACATTTCATCTCAAACAGGGCAGGATTATTACCATTTTAAAATTATAGTCCAAATCAATGTATTAATTACATTCTGCATATTTGATTAATGTATTAATTACATTAGGTATTGCATATGTCAAGGGATGCTATTACAAATCAATCTAGGACAGGACAGGAAAGAAAGGGGTGGGCAGTTATGGCTAACAAAGAAAGTAAAGAGGAAATTCATTATCCTATGGCACCTAATGGGACGCTACAAAAATGACTTTCCTAGCTTTTAATCATTTTTGTAATTTCAGAGACTTCTACTCTGAGTCTGCCGTTTTTTCCCTGGGTGCTGTTCAGTATAAAAGGGGAAATAAATATCACTGCAAAATGAGACTTCAAGCATTCCGGAAGACAAAAGTTAGCATGGGGGTAAGATTTTACTGTTGCATTTCCCTTTATTTAAGTGTAATAGGGAATGACTCTACCAAGCCAACAAGATCAAGCACCCCAAAGATAATGTAAATGTACGAGTGTTGAATGTTAATGGGGCCTCTCATATCCTAGAGCAGGGTTAGTGAGCTTTCAGAAATGAATGACTTTTGTTGATCCCTGTTCTTCTTCAGGGGTTCTTAATCTGGGATCCATGAACTTGATTTTCAAAAACAATTTTTTGCAATAGAAATTAATACAATTTCTTTCCCTTTGTAATCCAATGTGTTTTATTTTGTACATTTACAAACCTTTTGCAGAGGTCTATAGGTTCCACCAGACTACCAAAGGGGACCAAGACACACAAAAAAAGTTATTCTAGAGCGAGGAAGAGGATTTTATTGGGTTGGTAAAATGTTGGTGCTTGAAACAGTTTCTCCTTAGTCTGCAAGGAGCGTGGTTAGGTATGGAGAGTCCCAAAAAAATAACAACTAAGAAAGGCAATGAAACATAAAAAAAAAAACAGAAGAAAGCAGAAGGAAATTCAGGAGGAGACATTAACAAGCAGGTGAATTGGTATTGGAACTGTCATGCTAAATTTAATAAATACTTTAAAAACAAGTAATATAATAGATCCACAACTTCACATAGAAAGTTCTTTTTTTGTTCTTTGTATATGGAAATATTGCTGTTTGTTAAATTTGTGATTAAAAAAAAGAAAACACAGAAAGGGAAAAATATTTTCCACATACATTCTACCAATTAAAGACAAATTTGGATTACCAAAATCCTCTTTGATAATAATTACCCCCTCTGTGTTGACTGAGCCATTCACACTTTAGCATGAACTATTCCAGGTAGTTGAATGACTTTCTCCCATAAGTCACCCAATGAATGTAAATTTTGATTAAGAAAAAAGAAGGAAGATAGAACCTAGTAATTTTTTGCAAATGGATGAAAAACTGAGAAAGCGTAAACACTGAGTACACAAGATAACCCCTGCTCTCAAGAAGCTCCCAGTCTAATGCCAGAGATAACACACAGGGAAAGTTTCAGTTCCAAGACAGAAGGAAAGACCCATTGGTCGTTAGGATACAATGGCAATGCAGGTGGTAAAGCATCTCATTTCATGTTGTTTCCACTTATAAAAGCATATTCATTTCAGATGCTGAACCATTTGATGGTGCCAAGGACTTCAGTGGTAGAAACTCCCTTTTCTGGATCTTTGGTGCTATGGCAGAAGCAACTGCCAGGTAAGGGCTTATTCCCTGTTTGATGACTATGGGGGCTGAACTGGAATCAGGCTGGTGGCCTTGGGGTGGGTGTAGAAGGACCTGCTTGAACTCAGTGTCCCAAATTTGGATCTAAGGGGAAGTGGTCAGGGTGTTTGGATTAACCTGGTATATCCCATCTCCTGTCTGTCACTCAGCCTGCCTCCATAAGGACACTTTGGAGGAAAGTAGAAGGCGGGAGGGGGGAGGGGGTGCTCCAGGGAGGGACTTTAAACAGCCACAGCTTGTTGTTGTGTCCTTTCACTTCTCTCTGAAATTTTGTGACCCCTTTTGGGTTTGTTGTTTTGTTTTTGGCAAAGATACTGGAGTGGTTTGCCATTTCCTTCTTCAGCTAATTTTACAGATGAGTAACAGTGACAATCAGAATTAAGTGATTTGCCCAGGGTCACACAGCTAGTGAGTGTCTGAGGTCAGATTTGAACTCAGGTTTTCCTGAGTTCAGGCCCAGTGCTTTATTCACTGCACCACCTAACTGGGCACAAGTCCCTAAAAGATCCTTCTTAGTCTTTATAAGGTGGGAGAAAAGTGCAGAAGTGAAGGAAAGAGGCTACTAAAATAAATATTGCCTATTTCTGCTGAAGGCTCTGATGGCAGTAAAACTTTCCAAACACTGAAAACTGAGGTATAGAAGCAAGAGCCCAGGGTTGTATTCCAGGCTCTGCCAGTTAGCTTTGTGACTTCAAGTAACTCACTTCACTAAAATGAATAGCAAATGTTAGATCAGGATTCTTAATCTGGGGTCCATATTTCCCTGGGGTCCATATTTCCCTTGGGTCCATGGATAGATTTCAAGGGGTCTCTAAACTTGGGACTTATATTATTTTCATAACTGTATTTCAATATAATTTGTTTATGTATTTTATCTTATGTGTTTAAAAACATTATTCTAAGAAGGTATCCATAGGGCCTCACCAGTCTGTCCAAGGGGTCTATGACAAAAAAAGTTAAAAACCTCTGGCCTGGATGATGTATCCATTTTATTTCCAGCTCTAATATTCTCTGACTTCTAAGACTAAAGTCATTTCCCAAGACTGTCTTCAGCACCCAGACCTTAAGAGACAGTAGATTTGTGGACTGAAGAACCCCAGATTCATTGCTTTATATGAATAGTGTAAATCCTTTAAAATTCTATGGGAAAATAATCATTTATTTTGAAAAATAAATTCTTAATTTGTTGGAAGATAAGAGAACTGTCTATGAACCAATACTAAATAAACTTCTGAAGAATTCCTCAGGCTACAAAAGAACAATGACAATAGATCACTTTGTATCTTCAGATATGTGGTAATAATCCCAGTAATAAGAAAACTATGAAATGAAAATGAAGATAATAACAATAAGGAGGAAGGGGAATAAGCGTTTATATGGTTCCTACTATGTGACAGGCACTATGCTAAGTGCTATTTACAAATATTATCTCATCTGATCCTTACAACAAACACCTTTGGGAAGTAGGTGCTTTTATTATCCCCTCAGTTAAGAAAACTGAGGCAAAAGTTGAGTAACTTGCCCAGGGTTCCAGAGTTATAAATTAATATCCATATGGTGTTTAAAAGTTTACAAAGTTCTTAGGGTAGTATCTCATTGAACCCTCACAACAAAAGTTGTGAAAAAAAGGAAACTGAGGCTCAGAAAAGTTAGAGAGAGAGCTATAAATTTATGCATGCCTATTAGTCTTTTGAAGGGAGTTCAAACATCTGATCCAGGAATCAGGCTGGTCATAGATAAGTTTGCTCTGGGTTTTCACCATGGCCAGGGCAAACGTATCTAGGACCAGTATTGGACAGGATTTTGAAGAATGACTTCATTTCTATAGAAAAGTGGATAGTTAAAAAAAAGTTTTTGCCTGAATACTATAGAATAGCACCCAGGCTGTTCTGGTATCAAGGAAATAGGAGAACTTTCTAAATCGGATCTGCTATTTCAATGCCTCATTAATCTCACATTTTTCCCCTTCCAATTTTTCGATCCTCAGCTAAGCAACACCCTGGGTTTACCCCAACCTATAATGATAAACACTTCTACTTTTCCTGAAAATAGTCCATGAAGCCACTTAGTACAAAAACGAAGTGTGTACTTAAGACAGGTAGCCTTTAGAATAGCTCCCTGTCATTCAAATAGATCACTTAGTCTACTTCCTTTCTTCTTCTACTATTGCTCTCCCAATTCATGAAGCATTCCACATTTTTCAAGATTCCTATTCATTCCCACAGGTTTCCTAGAGGAGTCATATTCTAACTGATCCAAAATCTCAGTCTGGAAAAATAGCCCCTTTTTTTGAATGGTCTTCTCTTAAGTCAATCTAACTTAGAAATAATGGAAAATGGTAAATGAAAAACAACAAACCATAAAAATGAGTAGTGGTATAAACACAGGATTTATGAGACAACTTTTTTTTTAATGGGCCTGATCCATGATTTTATCTTTGTGGGGAAATCCCTGTGTGAAATTCCAATGTAGATGTGTAACTCATCTGCAATTTGTCCTCAGAAGACATAGATCTGGACTGGTTCTGCCATTTATTAGCTATGTGACTCTGGGCAAGTTACTTCTCTCCTTAGGACTTCAATTTCCTCATCTACAAAATTAAGAAATTAAATCAGGAGTTCTTAGATTTCAGGGCATCTGTGAACTTGAATGGGGAAAATTATGCCCTTGTTTTCACTAACCTTTAAGTGAAACTTAGAATTTTCTTCAATAGTGAATTTTTAAAAAAGTATTCTGAAAAGGGATCCATAAGCTTCGCCAGACTGCCAGCGGGTTGATCACAGAGAGAGAGAGACAGAGAGACAGAGAGACAGAGAAACAGAGAGACAGAGACAGAGAGAGAGATTAAAAACCTTTTAGTTCTAACATTCTATGCCTGCAGAGAGCCCCTATTTTGCCAAGTATTGTACAGCTCATACCTGTGAGGTAGTTCAGAGGCTCATAGATTTACAGCTAGAAAAGACCTCAGGGACCATCGAGGCCAATCCTTCTATTTATAGATGAAGACTCAAAGAGATTGGCAGGATTTGAATTCAGATTTTCATGATTCTAAATCCATGTCATGAAGTCTCTCAATTCCCACTCTGTAAAAGAGTAACAATATAATAGTAACAAATATGCTTTTTGAATCATATGGCAGCCTTTCCTGGCACTTGAAATTTCAATATTCCCTTAAGGTAGGTCAGGAACAACCTGCATGGGTATGAAATCTGGCCCATGGGTGGAAATCTGTTCCACCAGTGCAGCGGCACAAGGAAAGAAGAGAGGTTTTTCTTTCTCTTTGATGAAAGTCAGTTTATTTTGCAATTAGCCAAAAGAAAAGGAGCCCAGGAAAGCAAGAAACTGCTTAATTTTTTGAAGTTAAAGCGAAGAGAGGATACTGGATAGAGAGACCGGGAATTCTAGCCAGGAAGATCTGGATTCCAGTCCTGCTGCTCACACATCTTGGCTGTGTAAGCCTGGACAAGTCACTTAGTTTCTCAGTGCCCTGGACCAGACTCTAACTACAAGAGCAGGTGATAGACAACTTGCTTTCTTAAATAGAATTCCCACATCTAGGAGATCCCTATTTAAGTGAAATCGCGGGTTTAGTCCCTATACTAGTCTAGCAACGGGGAGAGGGGCGTCTTTCTGACATATTTTTTTTTTGGAAGTTTGTCCAATGGAACATAACTTCATAGTCCAGTTTCTTCATCTATAAAATAAAGCGTTAGTTCAGTGACACTTGATAGACCAGCCCCGACAGTCTCCAAATACAGCCCCTAGCTGTATTTGGCGTCAGTTGTCTTAAGTGATCCTAGTTTGCTTTTATAAACTCTTGTCCTTGTTTTGTTCGTGACCCTCGACAACCTGAAAATAAAACCCTTTACACGCGCCTCTTCCCAACCTCCCCGCTTCCATCCCCACCACCTTTCTCGAATCTTGACCAATAATCCCAGCCCCTCCTGGCTCATTCACTCACCTGCGCCCCGTCCCAGGGCTTCACTGCACGCACAGGTGGCAGAACCGCACCAGTTCCTTCGGTTTTCCTAGCCGGGGCGGATCCGAGGAATCGGGGCTGGAACCCAGCACTAGGAAGGACTGACCACGAAGCCCCCTAGGCAGTGCGCAGGGATGCTCCTCCAACCCCGCCCGCCTGGCTTCCTACGCCTTCGAGTTCACTCCCTCTAGGGAAAGGTGTCGGCTCAGCCCTGGCTCCCATTCCTGTCCGTCCTTCCGGGCTCGCAAACAGCATCTCCTGCCAAAGCCAGAGTATTCCTCTCACTCGCTGGCAGCGGGAGACGGAGGGAGAGAGGCCAGAGAAAAGCCAATCCCCAAGCGGGCTCGCCGCCCTCACTCGGGCCACTCTTCCCCAGCGCCCTGCAAAGCTCCGCCCAGCCTCCTTTCCTGCTCAGTACGCTCCCTCTCTCCAAAGCGTTTTCTTCCCCCTTTTGGATTTCCTCTAAGTTCCCACACTCTGGCAGAGTCTCATTTTCCAAGAATAAACTGTCCAGGTCCTTTGACTGCTTCCCCAGGTCGTCTCTCCTCCTCAAATTTAGTTTGGTCCAGACCACACCCCCTTCACCTTCCTGACTCTTTCAGGCACCACTTCCCTTCAAGTCATCTGCACTCTTGAACCCTCGGCCAGTGCCAGAGCTTCCCTTATAGGAATAAGGATTCCCTTATCTTTTCTGTGGCCTGGGATTAAAGCGCAGGGTTCTCATCTGAGAAACCCAGAGTGATTGCTTTCTTTGTGGATCTTAGAAGACTGGCTTTGGCCCCAGCCTCTGCCAGCTTCTGGAGCGTCCCCGGCTGCCTGCCGGCTTGGTGCCGGCTGAGCTGGCGGTCTCCAGCAATTCCCGCTGAATTTAGCGATTATATGGTACCCAAGGGAGTCCATCCTCTCTCTGTCATGTTACATTTTGCGGAAATGTCTGCCCTGGGGAAGAACTCAATTTTGAGCATCGGCAAGAAGAGAACAGGGACTGGAGTGGGGAAATATTGTCTTATTAAGGATACCAAAGCTTTATAGGACCATTTCCAGAGAGGATCACGGGAAATTGGGAGAAATAATCGAACTTGGTGTAGTTGAAAGAGCACTGCACCTGAGGATAAGGAGACTTGCCTTGGATTCAGAGCTCTGACATTTTGGTTAGCTAAGTAACCACGGGTGAGCAACGGAACATCTCTATTCCTGTTACCTAATGGGCCATTATGTGGCAAAGTGGCCGGAGTGCAGCGGCCTGGTCAGGAAGACCAATCATGAATTCAAATCCAGCCTCAGACTCTTAACTAGTTGTGTGACCCTGGGCAAGTCACTTAACCCTGTTTGACTCATTTTCCTCATCTGTAAAATGAGCTGGAGAAGGAACTGGCAAACCACTCCAGTATCTTTGCAAAGAACAGCCCAAATGATTTCAGAAAAACCTGGAAAGACTTATATGAACTGATAACTGAGTGAAGGGAAGAAAACCAGGAGAACTTTGTACACAGTTACAGCCACATTGTGATTAACTTGATAGACTTGGCTCTTCTCAGCTCTGCAAGGTGTTAAGACAACTCCAAAAGGCTCATGATGGAAAATGATGTCATCCACATCCAGAAAAAGAATTATGAAGTTTGAATGCAGGTCGAAGCATACTATTTGCTCTCTTTTTTATTTTGTTTTGTTTCTTCTTTCTCGTGATGCATTCCATTGGTCATCATTCTTCTTTGCAACATGACTAATGTGAAAATATGTTTAATGTGATTGTATATGTAAAGCCTATATCAGATTGCATGCCGTCTTGGGGAGGGGGAGGGGAGCGAGAGAAAATTTGGAACTCAAGCTTCTGGCACTGAATGTTGTAAACTAGAAATGAATAAATTAGAGAAAAAAGAAAACCCCAAATGGGGTCAAGAAGAATCGGACACTACTGAACAACAATGTCTCTAGCATGGAGAAACAGTACTTGTACTGCCTATACAGTGGATACTGTGAGCTACATCATTGTAAACTTTAAAACACTATATAAATATGAATTTATACAAGCAAATATACAACTTTACTTCCAGCAGTCAGAAATAGCTCTTCTGAAGATTGTGGTATTCTGTAGTAACTCTACTTAACACCATAAATATATGAATAATTCTTCAAACCTCCTATTTTGGGTGCTTAGGTGTTGCAGTGAACAGAGCACCAGCCCTGGAGTCAGGCGCACCTGAGTTCAAATCTGACCTCCTATATTAAACACTTACTAGCCATGTGACCTTGGGCAAGTCACTTAACCCCAATTGCCCTGCCTTCCCCCCTGCAAAAAAAAAAACCTCCTCTTTTTAACTAAATAACCCCAAGTGGTACTTACTCTACTAAGGCAGGTTTTTAGAAAGATTCCAAAATCAGGTAGGAAAAGAATAGTTTGAAATGGTAGTAACAGTAATGAACTGGGGGTGTCTGGAGATCTGGCTTCCCACCACTGATTTGCAGTAAGAAAGACATATCTAAACTGCCTGTCCAAGTGCATGTCAGTTGAGCTGGAGCTTTCAAACTCCAGGATGACAGGGGAAATGAAATATGCAAGTAGTAATACCTGCCTAAATGAATTCTGGGGAACTACCTGAGTCCATAACAAGAGGAAACAACAAAAAGTCACTTCAGGGACATAAAAAGGGTGGATTTCATGTCATACTAAAGGGAAACAGCTAAAAACAACTGACAGTCGAGTACAACAAAAATGGTCAGCAGATAATGGCTCTTGCTGAGAAGAGAGGCAGCTTGACTTTATCAAGACCTTATCTCCTTCTTGGGCTGGGGCTGCCAAACTGGTTGATCAGGATGCTAGAGGGTTTACCTAGATTGCAGCAAAACATTTGATGACCTAGTGTTCTTTGTGAAAAAGATGGAGAAATGTAGACCAAATAGCAATACAATTCATTGGATGTAGAATTGGTTGAATTTTTTTTCCCTAACAATTAGATCTGTCCAAAAGTGAAATAGGAACACCTAGAAAGAAGTGGATTCCTCCTCAATGGAGATCTTCAAAAAGTTGGATGAGCACTTGATGAGTATGCTTATGGAAGCCATTCCTTTTCTGTTATGGGTTAGAATGATTGCTACTTAAGTCTCTTCCAACTTTAAAATGCTGTCATTCTGTGAGTAAAGGTATTTTGGGAATGGAAATGGAGAGACAGAGACAGACAGAGAGAGAGAGAGAGAGAGAGAGAGAGAGAGAGAGA
>NW_027187407.1:342752-350297 GCF_028583685.1 Petaurus breviceps papuanus
AGAGAGAGAGAGAGAGAGAGAGAGAGAGAGAGAGAGAGAGAGAGACAAGAAAGACAGGGGAGGGAGATGAAGAAGGAGGAGGAAGAAGAGGAGAAGAAGAAGAGAGGGAGAAAGAGAAAGAGACACAGAGAGAATACTTTGAAATCAATAGAGAAGAAAAGAAAGCATCTAAAGAAATTAATGGAAGGGAGATCAAAGAGATAAAAGAAAAAAGAACCAGTGTTGATAAAATGCAAGTCACAGAAAAAAATTATATGAAACTCAAACTCAAATTATATGAAAACTCAAGATAGCAGATTCTGAAACATGGTATTTTGAAAAGTGTGAAAGGGAATTCAAGAGAGGGAATTCAAAGGACTAAATAAAATCATGCAAACATGGTAGAGGGCAAATGTAGTCATTTCAAGATATGTTCCTTGGGAGTACTGAAAAAACATAAACTGGATTCTTTTTAGGATGACCAAAAGCTGACTGAAATGAAAAGTTGATTGTGCCTGGAGTACATGAGCTTAGGGTTCTTCAAAGTGGTCAATAGGAGAGGAAAATCATTATAGATTGGAATGTATGTTTAATGAGAATATTTTTAAAATATATAGGACTTTGTTAGGAGAAATGTACTCAAGGGTCAGAACTCGAAAGAGGCAATTCAGATGTTTGTGTGTGTAAATTCTCAAAAGAACTAGGAAAAGAAAAAAATCATCTTAAATGATTTTTAAATGAATGTGGCACCTTTTTATAAAATAAAAAGGGTGGTTTTAACTTTCTTTTAAAAAAATTTTTTAAATAAAAATAAAATTATTTTTAAATAAGTTTTTTTCCTTACTGCCTTACACTCTTTCATGTATTTACCTTCATTTAAACCCTTTTATGTAACAACGCAAAACAACATAGTTAAAGCCATCAATACTGTTCTGGTTCTGATGACTTCACTCTGCATTGGTTCATATACATCTTTTCATGTTTCTCTGAATTCTGCTGAATTAGAGGAGCCAGGTGGCACAATGGATAGAGCGCTGGCCTTGGAGTCAGGAAGACCTGAGTTCAAATCCAGTCTCAGACGTTTACTAGCTGGGTGACCCAGGGCAAGTATCCTTTTTGGTTCTATTTCAATTATTTGCTTCTCTGTTTATTTCACTTTCCTCTGTTTGCTTCACTTTCCTCATCTGTAAAATGGGGATAAGGTAGATAATATCTACCTTCCAGGGGTGTGGTAAAGATCAAATGAGATAATAATTAAGCATTTAGCCCAGTGCCTGGCACACATTTTAGGTGGCCTATAAGTGTTAGCATTATTCCTCATATTTACTATACTATATAGTTTGCTTGACCCTTCCTCATTTGGTAGAGATGAATAACCACTTCATTTCAATTCTTTGCAGCCATAAAAGTAAATTTTTGTTCTCATTGATATTTTATTCTTAATATTGATATTTTTACATATTTGTTCTTTGAAACTCAGCTGAGCTCTCACTGAAGCACTATAACTATTTTATTCCTCTCATTGTCCCATTCCCCACAGAGGCTATTCCAAATTTCTTCTCTCTTCAAGGCCCTCCCATCCTATCATCTGAGAAACTTGCTTCATGCTTTACTGACAAAATAGAGACCATCCACTATAAACTCTACTTTTTGACCTTCTCGAAAGCATAGAGATTCTTAACCAGGGGCCCATGAACTTGTTTTTTAAAAATATGATGTATTTAAATAAAAATATAAATAATAAATATAATAAAACATTAATAATTAAAATACAATAACTGTATTTTTTATAATTTGTTTCTGTTGTAATTCTGTATATTTTATTTTATGCATCTAAAAACATTATTTTGAAAAGGGACCCTTGGGTTTCACCAGATGGCCAAAAGGGTCCATGACACAAACAAGATTAAGAGCTTCTGCCTTATGGACATTTATTAGAGCTGGAAGAGACCTCAAAGGTCATCTAGTTCAACCTTCTCATTTTATATGAGGAAAAGGAGGCACAGAAAGGTTAAGTAACTTACCCAGAGTCACACAGGTAGTAAGTGACAGAGAGGCAGAGTCTGAACCCAAGTCTTCCAACTCTAAAGCCAAAAATCTTCCCACTAAACCATGCTGCCTCGTCCTCATCCTTCATTCTTTCCTTTACTCCAGTGTCTAATGAAGATCTGATTTTTCTCCTTGACAAGGCCAAGAACTCTACATGTCCCTTGATCTCATACCTTCCAGTTTTCTTCCATAGAGTGTACCTCTAACCATCTATCCAGTCCCTTCCTATCTAATGGTTCCTTCTCTGCTGCCTACAAATACAATGAAGTCTTGGTGCCCCCCCATTCTGAAAAAATTCCCTCTAGAACCTACCTTCCCCTCAAACTATTGTCCTATTCCTTTTATCCTTTTTCACTGAAATTCTAGAAAAGTCTTCACAGATGGGGAACCTGCAGCCTTGAGGTCACATGTGTCCCTCTAGCTCCTCAAGTGTGGCCCTTTGACTGAATCCAAACTTCACAGAACAAACCCCCTTAATAAAATGGGCAGTCATGTAAAGGTCACAGGTTCTCCACACCTGATACCCATTACCTCTACTTCCCTTCTCCTCACTCATTTTTCAACCCTTTGAATTTGGCTTCTGACCTCATCACTCCATTGGAACTGCTTTCTCCAAAGATTTGGCAAATCTGCCTCTGCCTCGGCCAAGTTATGGCATTTGACACTGTGTAATACTTTCTCTTCTTGTGTATTTTCTTTCTTTGTTTTGTGACATTATTCTCTTCTCTTCATACCTGTCTACCCATTTCTTCTTAGTTTCCTTTCATGCTCCCTAACTATGGGTGTTTCTAAAGACATTGTCCTGGGTTGTCTTCTCTCTTTATACTTTCTAGATCAGTAACTTCATCAAACCCCATGGGTTTAATTATCATCTCTGTGCAGATGACTCCCAAATCTCTTTAT
The DNA here is from genome assembly GCF_028583685.1 of Petaurus breviceps papuanus. Lineage (NCBI taxonomy): Eukaryota > Metazoa > Chordata > Mammalia > Diprotodontia > Petauridae > Petaurus > Petaurus breviceps. The sequence continues at coordinate 345,684 of NW_027187407.1, forward strand.
CCAGGCTTAGACTTTATCCTTAGCTCCAGTGGCGTATCTCCAATGGCCCAGAAAGCTTCTCTTGAGAAGTAAGTTCAAGATGTATTCTTGGATCTGAAAACTATTTTTCAGGATTACAAATTGTCTCTTTATTTATGAATGGAACATCAGAAACAAGAAAAAAAAATGCTACCCAAAAAACCTCCAACCTCAAAGGAAAAGAACTGATTCCAGGAAAGAGCTATGTGGTAAGCCAAATTACCAGTTACTCATAATTTTTTTTCATTACCTCCATTAAACTTGTCTAATAAAAATAAATGTCAAAGCAATGGATGGAAATGGTATGAGTTTTCTTTATCTGAAAATGTTAATCTCCAAGAATCAGGAAGGACAAAATTAAAGTAGGAATATTTGTGAGTCATTCATTTAGGGAAGTGATAAAGGTGAACATTTTGAAGAACAGAGAAATAAAATGGAAGGAACTACATAGAAATTGTTTTTTAAAGTGACTTTATAACTTTTGGGGAAGCTACAAGGCAGGAAATTGCCAAGAAATTTGTCAAAGATCTTCCCTAAACCTATAAAGTTATAGAAGATAGCATGTTATTCAAGATCGGTTTCTTGGATTTATGTTTTACTTCTTCTTGGAAAACCTAGGCTCTATCAGTGACAAGTATTGGGAATACTTTCATTAAGAAATCTCCACATGTTAAATATGACACATTAATATATTCAGAGCCTCTCCGATATGCACAGATTTTAAAGAAACCTGGTTCCTCCCAGAGGAAAGATGAGCCTGACTATAATCAGCATTCCCTTGTACCAGTGGAGAACCCATGCGAAGAAAGTCCCTTAATACTGGCTTTGAGGCCCATGTGTAGGAAGTTTCATCTCTCTTGTCATCAGCAAAAAAAGTGAGGGAAAGGGCAGGACATACTCCAAAAATGGTTAGGTAGTCAAAAGATCTGAATAAACAGTTCCCTAAAGATCAATTATTATGCCATATGAAAGATTGCTCCAGAAGAAATGCAAATCAAAACCACTCTGGTTTCATCTCACGAAGCAAATTGTTTAAAATGATAAAAAGTGGAAAACAGTGTTGAAGGAGCATGTAAAAAGACCAGCACACCAATACACTATTGGTGGAGTTGTTAATTGGCCCAACCATTTTAGAAAGCAATTGGAATTAAGCTAAGAAAGTAACTGGAATGTCCATACCCTTTGACTCAGAAATACCTCAGCCAGTCATATACCCCAAGGAAATAAAAAAACTTAAAGAAAGGTCAAATATATATCTAGATATAAAGAAGCAGTACTTAGTGTTAACAAGCATTTATTAAGCACCTGTTTGTTCTTTGTTTTTGGAGAGGACCAATGATATCACGGGTGATGACATGTTCGCAAATTGGATTTAAGTGAGACAGAGTTGTTCAAAGTTATCGGTCTCGCTCTCTCTTCCTGACTCTTGGAAGTCCAGTGGCAAGACAAAAGTCAAGATGTCTAGCAGTGGGCCTGGGCTGCAGTGGATGACCTTGGCATCTGTAATGCCTAACCAAGCTCTAGCACTCCACAGAGCGTGCTTCAGCCACCTTTATGGCCATTGGAACAAATTGTTCTCATCTGTCCATTCTGCTGGGGATAGACACTCCTGTAACTCACTATATACTAGGCACTGTACTGAGTACTGGAGACACAGAAAAAGGCCAAAACATCCCCAGATCTCAAGGAGTTCACATTCTAATGGGGCCTGGGTGGGAGATGAGGGAGGGGGGCGGGAAGGACAACATACAATCAACTATGTGCATCTAAGATATATACAAGGAGGTGATCTCAGAGGGAAGATGCTAGCATGAAGGGGGTTCAGGAAAGGCTTCCTGCAGAAGGTAGGATCATAGCTGAGACTGAAGGAAATCAGGCAGCAAAAATAAGGAGAGAATTCCAGATGTGGGGAAATGCTGGTGAAAATGCACAGATCTGAGAGATAAGTGTCATGTGTGAGGAACAGCAAGGAGGCCAGAGGCACTGGGTCACAGAGAAGGTGAAAAAAGAGTTACGTGTAGAAGACTTGAAAAGGAAAGGGGGGGTCAGGTTTCAAAGGCTTTAAAAACTAAAGGATTTGGCTCTAATTCACTGTTGATTAGAGAAATGCAAATCAAAACAACTCTGAGGTACCACATCTCACTAGTTAGATTGGCTAAGATGACAAAACAGGAAAATGACAAATGCTGGAGAGGATGTGGGCAAACTGGAACACTAATGCATTGTTGGTGGAGTTGTGAACTGATCCAGCCTTTCTGGAAAGCAATCTGGAACTATGCCCAAAGGGCTATAAATACTTTCATACCCTTTGATCCAGCAATACCACTCCTAGGGTCATATCCCAAAGAGATCATAGAAATGAGAGAAAGACCCATATGTACAAAAATGTTTATAGCAGCTCTTTTTGTTGTGGCAAAGAATTGGAAATTAAGGGGGTGTCCATCAATTGGGGAATGGCTGAACAAGTTGTGGTATATGCATGTTATGGAATATTATTGCGCTATAAGAAATGGGGAGCAGGCGGTCTTCATATTTACCTGGAGAGGCTTAAAAGAACTGATGCTGAGTGAGAAGAGTAGAACCAGGAGGAATTTGTACACAATTACAGACACAACGTATGTGTGATGACCAACTTTGATAGACTGGACTCTTCTCAACAATGCAGGGATATAAGTCAATCCCAAAAGACACATGATGGAGAGAAAAACATGCATCCAGAGAAAGAACTAGAAAGAACTAAATTTATATCCAGGTGGAAGCAAAATACCTGATCTTTCTCGTTCTCTTATTTGATTTTATGTCCTCTTTACCATTTTTCATTCCAGCTGGTATAATCCATCCTTATAACCTGACCATTGTATAATGTGAAAGTATTTACAGATCCTATACTTGATTATAAGATGCCATGGGAGGGGGAGGGGAAGGAGGGGGACAAAATGTGAAATTCAAGGAATTGTGGAATTGAATCCTGTAAACTAAAAGGAAACAAACAAATTAATAAATTAAAAATTGAATTAAAAAAAAACTAAAGGATTTGAAAGTCCAATTCCTTCATTTTATACATGAAGAAACAGGCTCATTTTTGTCTAGGATCATACAACTTGTAAATTATCTAAGACGGGATTCAACTCAGTTTACCCTGTCACCAAGTTTGGCATTCTATCGTACCATCCGCCTCTTGTCTTTGTATTCCACCAATGAGGGCAGCTAGGTGATACAATGGATAGAGTGCTAGGCCTAGAATGAGGAAGACTCATCGTCCTGAGTTCAAATTTGGTCTCAGACACTTCCTAGCTGTGTGACCCTGGGCAAGTCACTTAACTCAGTTTCCTTATCTGTAAAAATGGCAAACTACTCAAGTATTTTTGCCAAGAAAACCCCAAAAGGGATCACAAAGAGTCGGACATGACTGAAAAACGACTGAACAAATGAAGGGCGTTGTGTCTTCCCTGTAACACCCCTCTATCATGGTTAGCCTATTCCCCAGACTAACATAGCCAGTTAATATCTCATTCTGCAGGACCAAACAACTGACTAACCCTGGATTGTGTATCACAATGAACTGGGAGAAAAGGACCCAGCCTCACCAGTTTCACTTGCAAACTTAATTGTCCAGGAGCTACAATCTTGTTAAGCTTTTGCTAATTAGTTCTACTTTCCTATTTGGAGAAAAAATAGAGACTAATGAATATTGCAAAAAGTCTAGTCATTAGCAAGCAGGATGTAACCTTGTCCGCCTACCCCACAGCTGGGAATCCTAGAATTAATCATTTCTACAATACCAGCATTGCTGGTGCACACGGGGGTCCATGATTACAGGTTTTAGAGGCTTCCGTTTTAGCCTCTTCTCAATTTTCTTCATTATTTCAAGGTGATTAATGACAAATCCATGATTATAAATAGCTGATTTCCCCTCCAAAAGATTGTAGCTTAACTTCTTTGGTGAAGTGAAATGTGGGGCCTTCACTATATGTGAGGCAATCAAGATTTTTCACTTTTGATCATATAGTTGTGATCTTGCCCTTTGTCTGATATTTATTGGGTCTGTCTAGTATTCCTCTGAGTGTTACAGCAGTAAGAGTAATGAATTTAATGTTAGAGGACCCGGGTTCAAATGCTGGCTCTACTCCCTTATTAGCTGTGTGGCCTCTGGCAAGTCACATCTCTGGGCCTCACTTCCCTCGTGTATGAAATAAGGGAGTTGTTTTGTTCCATAGTGCATAAATGCTACAAACTTTGTTTTTCTTTTCTCTTTTTTTTCCCAAAGAGAGTTATGCATGAGATGAAGAGGGAACCTAGGGGTAGGGTTGCCAATAAAAAAAGGAAGGAAGAAAGAGATGGGGAGAGAGAGGGAGAGGGAAAGGGAGAGAGAGAGAATGAAAGGAGAGGGAGAGGGAGAAGGAGAGGGAATGAAGGAGGGAGGGAAGGAAGGAAGGAAGGAAGGAAGGAAGGAAGGAAGGAAGGAAGGAAGGAAGGAAGGAAGGAAGAAAGGAAGGAAGGAAGAGAGGGAGGGAGGAAGGGAGGGAGGAAGGGAGGGAAGGAGGAAGGGAGGGAGAAAGGAAGGAAGGAGGAAGGAAGGAAGGAAGGAAGGAAGGA
>NW_027187407.1:350397-394868 GCF_028583685.1 Petaurus breviceps papuanus
AGGGAGGGAGGGAGGGAGGAAGGGAGGGAGGGAGGGAGGAAGGAAGGAAGGGAGGAAGGATAGGAATAGGGTCTCTTTGATATATTTCTGGACACCTTGTGTTCACTTCTCTAACTGCTGGCCCTCTTTGCCTGGACAGCCACTTGGTGTTCTATTCTTACCCAGCCTCTTTCTTCCCTACCCATCTATTGATAATTTCCCCTCAACTCCTTTCTTTTTGTTGTTATTAAGTTGTGTCTGATTCTTGGTAACCCCATTTGGGGTTTTCCTGGCAAACATACTGGAGTCGGTTTGCCATTTCCTGCTCTAGCTCATTTTAGATGAGAAAACTGAGGCAAACAGGGTTAAGTGACTTACCCAGGGTCACACAACTAGTAAGTGTCTGAGGTCAGATTTGAACTTAGGAAGATGAGTCTTCCTGACTCCAAGCCCAGCACTCTATCCCAGTGGTGTCTAGGCTGCATGTGACCTTCTAGGTCCTCAAGTGTAGCCCTTTGACTGAATCGAAACTTCACAGAACAAATTCCACTAATAAAAGGATTTGTTCTGTGAAACTTGGATTTAGTTAAAAGGGCACACCCAAAGATAGATAGAGTCTATCCACTGCAACTACCTAGCGGCCCCATTAGGGTTTAGATTTAGGAGACTATCTCAACCATTGACAAACCATGTAATAATTCTGCTCAGGCTACTTTACCTGTCTGGGTCCCATATTCTTTACCTGTAGAAGTCAAAATGCTGGGTTCCAACCCTAACTTTGAAAAAAAAACAAAAACTAGAAAGTCCCTTGAACTTTTAGATCCTCTACCCATAAAATGATAGGGTTAGACTATATGACCTTTAAGGTGCCTTCTAGTGTATGAAGATTGGGGCTAATGATATTTGTACTATTACTTGCTTCACAGAGTTGTTATAAAGGGGCAATTTCTGGGGTTAGATGTAGACAGTGATGTCAAACTCAAGAAAGAGGGGGAGCACTAAACCATATATAAGGATCCTTGCAAGCTATATATTAACTTAGAAAATCACATTATATTATGGACATTATCTGAATTCTGTTGTATTTTTTTTATTTTGTTAAACATTTTCCAATATATTTTTAAGGCAGTCGGGGTTAAGTGATTTGCCCAGTGACAACACAGCTAGTAAGTGTCTAAAGGTCGATTTGAACTCAGGTCCTCCCGACTGCAGGGCAGGTGCTTGATACTCTGTGCCACCTAACTGCCCCCTCCCAATTGCATTTTAATATGGTTCTGGCCATACTGGTCACAGAACTATGCATTTTATGCCTCTGGGAGAACACTGACCTCAAAGTCAAGAAGACCTAGTTCATTCCCTACCTCTGTCTGTCACATATTGGCTGCATGACTCTGGGCAGGTAGCTTAAACTTTCAGTGGCCGCAGGTTTCCCTCAAAGTCATGTCATTACAAGGGGAAAGATTCCTTGTCAGGAATTCCCTAGACCAGTGAGATAGCTAATATGTTTCAAATAAAATGTGCTCATAGGATCAAGAATCTGAAGGTGAAAAGAACGTCAGAGGCCACCTACTTAACTCTCTCATTTTACTGATGAGGAAACCAAGGCCAGAAAGTTTAAATGATATTCTCAAGGTCACACAAGTAATGAAGGTCAGAGACAGGGTTTGAACCCAGGTCCTCTGACTCCCAAAGCCAGCATTCTTTCTACTTGTCATTTTGCTGTGCCTTTAAGGTTTGCTGCTGAATTGCTCAGAGTTCTAAGGGGAATAGATTTGTAAGTAGTTACTCTCAGACTCATATCTGAGACAAGTAATTGCTGAGTTTGATTCAGAATTGTGAAGGGAAGAGAATAAGTATTTATATAGTGCCTCCTATGTGTCAGGTACTACTAAGTGCTTTACAAATACCTTATTTGAGTGTCACACCAACTCTAAGAGTTAGTTGCTATTATTACACCCTTTTTATAGATGAGGAAACTGAGACAAAGGTTAAGTGACTTGCCCAGAGCCACACAGCTAGGAAGTGTCTGAGGGTGGGTAGATTTTTTTTTTTGAGGAGGGAATGCAGGGCAGTTGGGGTTAAGTGACTTGCCCGAGGTCACTTGGCTAGTAAGTGTTAAGTGTCTGAAGCCAAATTTGAACTCAGGTCCTCCTGACTCCAGGGGCAGTACCACTGTGCCACCTAGCTACCCACCTGAGAGTAGTTAGATTTGAACTCAGTTCTATCTAATTCCAGGTCCTCCTCTATCCACTGAGCTATGTAGTTGCCCCCCCACAAATGTTGCTCACTTTTGAAGGTAACAAGCTGTTGTATAATGGGGAGACATGGAAACCCTAAGTGTTGTACAATTTTTGAACAAATAAAATTTACTTGATTATAGACAGAAAGTGAGAATTTGATTACTTTGATAAGTTAAGGTGGGGTTGTTTGCAGAGAGGATTCAGAGGTTCCTCAAATAGAGAAGTTGTAGAGAGTCTGAATCTGGAAATATAAAAAAGAGAGAGGTGCAAGGACAGATTTCAGAACTATATCAGTTAAGCTGAAAGCTAGAAGTGATAGATACTACAGTTGCTGTTGATGAGGAAATCTCTCTGAGCAGAGGAACAAATTGGAAGCAGTGAATCAGAGAAATAGAAAAGTCACTCAATAAATTTGACTCAGAAGTCATTCCCAGTAAGGTGTTAGGCAAGGACGGATTTTTTTTTTCTTTTTCCGGGACCGGAGGAAGCATCGCTCCCCCTCCCTCTCTCCCTCTCCCCAGGGCAGCCCTGTCTATGGGCAACTCATAACATGTGAAGCTGCACAGGATATCACAAGGCGGAGGGAAGTGGTACATTGTCATCAGTATTTTTACAAATAAAATTAAGGTTAGGTTTTAAAGTTTCCAAAATGTAGCATGAGATTCCAGTCTGTCTGCTAGAAAATGGAAGATAAACAAGGGACAGAGGAAAGGAACAAGGGCAAAAAGGCAGAAAACAAACTACGACAGACTGCCTGGGATAACAGAGTAAATCCAGTAACATAAAAACCCAGTACGAAGACAAAGTGAAGACAAAGAAGGTATTAGACAAGCACAGCCGAGCATCCATTCTATACAGAAGACTAGATCATCAAAGAACTTTCATGGACAACTCCTAATACAGAAAGAGGGCACCAAAGTTACAGAGTTGTAAATTACCCTGAGCAAGTGGACTTTCCTTATTCATGTGCCTCCTTAGAAGGTTAGGTATGTGTATAGCTACTTCCCCTCCACCCCAGATATTTAGTGTTAGTGGGAGAATATGACTCAAGTGAGAATTTTGACATGTTTGTGTATTTATTAATCATACATTTGTGTTAACATATGAATACCTGTAATGTTATTTCTTTTTCCTTATTGCTAAGTAAATGGTTATGTTTAAGATCTAAAAGTGTCATTATTGTGAGTGCCTGGTTATATGAATAGAAATTCACTGGTAGGGGCTTAAGAGCTAGAATGGTGAATATAGGAAGTATATTCCCTCACAACAGGGTTACCCATAGGATCCTGGGAGAATCTGAGTGAAGCCACATCACGTTGATTCTTCCCTAGGAAACCAGACCTGTCAGTGTGAAAGATGATCACAATGGGCAAGCCAGCCCAGAGAATGTGTAGGCATCTGCATGCCAAAATGAAAGGTGCCAAGTTCTACACTAGGTGTAGATACCCTAGATACTCATTAATATAATATACTACTCTGCCTCTGTACCAGCAGAAAGAAGAGCAGGATAAAGAGTTTAGGAAACAGATCGTAGCAGAAACACAAGAGTAGCATAGACTTGAAGTCATGAATGCCTGGCTTAGAATTCTGCCTCAGACACTCACTAGCTGTGTGATCTCGGGCAAGTCACTTCATCCCTCTTCAATTCCCATTTCCTTATCTTTAAAATGGAGGGTAGGATTGGATTTGATGACCTCCAGAATCCCCTGTAGCTCTGAATCTGTGATCCTATAAGAAGTGAGGCTCCTTAATTATTCATACATATGCCAATCCTCCCTATCCCTGTCTCTATCTCTCTGGGACACTTTATGTGTCTTTGTGTGTGTGTGTGTGTGTGTGTCTCTCTCTCTCTCTCTGTCTTACTCTCCTAAATCAGAGTAGTTAATAATTTCTTGATTCACCTCAATGAAAATTTCATCCTTCAAAATTTAATTGAGGGGCGGCTAGGAGGCACAGCAAATAGAGCACCTGCGCTGGAGTCAGGAGGACCTGAGTTCAAATCTGATCTCAGACATTTAACACAAAAACTAGCCTTGTGACCTTGGGCAAGTCACTTAACCCCAATTGCCCTTCCTTCCCCCCCTCAAAAAAAAAGCAAAAAAAAAAGTTAATTGAACCAAAAAGGGGGAAATTCTGCTTTAGACCAGATTCCCACCAACAAAGAGTAACTAATTACAGGGGTAGGAATGATGGGGGAAATTATAAAACAAAGGGAAATGACCACTTGGTTTTATAATCTGCACAGCAAAATATTTATTGCAACACTTTGTTGTAGAAAAGCATTTTAAAAAAAGTAAATGCCTATCAACTGAGGGATGGCCAAATAAATTGTGGTACATGAATGTAATTACTTTGATATAAGAAATAGTAAATATGATTAATATAGAGAAGTATTGAAAGATTTACATGGGTAGAAACAGGACTTCCCTGTGGCTCCGGCTTCCACCTCCTCCAATACCTGTAAAAAAATGACTAAACAAACTTTAGAGCTACAGAACCCACAAAGTGACAGAGAGAAGCAAATCTCCTGCTGAAGGCATCCCAGCAGGCCTGCAGGAAGGGGCTATCACAGAAGACTAGGAGCCGAGCCCAGCCCAGCCTGAGCTCTGTGGTTTTGGTCCCATGACAGCCCTGACAAGCAGCCACTGGAGCAGACTTCAGGAGAGTGAAGCACCAGCCAAAGACAAAGTAAAAGGTCAGTATGGAATTCTGTTGGAATAAGGGTAAACAGAAGAGCTTGGTCCAGCCTCTGCCCCCAGGGTGAAAAGTGACGGTCCCATGGCTGCCTGCAGCTCCTGGCCTGCAGATTGTAGGGGGACCAAGTGACCATTCAGAGGGTAATTGCTTTTGCTTTGACCTGCTTGGATCTGGACTGAGGTCTTGGGTAGAGGTCCTGGGGTGTGTGGCCAGGTGCCAGAGCTTGTGGGGGCTGCAGAGAGAGTGTCCATCTAATAACTCCAGCAGCTACAAAAACCCCAGCAATTTAGGACAAAGCTCTCTCCATTTTGAAAGCAGAGTTCTACCATGGCAAAGAATTCAAAAGTCAAGTAATTTACTGGCAACATGAGCAAGCAGAATCACCTACCATTGATTGCTTTTTTGGGAACAAAAAGGATCAAGTATAGAACGGGAGGAAGACAGCGAAGTTAGAACTATTGCATCAAAAGCATCCAAGAAAAATATGAATTGGTTACAGGCCATGGAGGAGCTCAAGAAGGATTTTGAAAATCAAGTTAGAGAAGTGGAGGAAAAACTGGGAAGAGAAATGAGAATGATACAAGAAAATCAAGAAAAGTGAGTCAGCCTGACTGAAGAAAATAACACCTTAAAAAATAGACTAACTCATGGAAAAAGAGGCCCAAAAAGCCAATGACAAGAAGAATGCCTTAAAAAGCTGAATTTGCCAGATGGAAAAGGAATTTCAAAAATTCACTGAAGAGAATAATTCCTCCAAAATTAGATTGGAGCAAATGGAAGCTAGTGACTTTATGAGAAATCAAAATTATATAAAACAGATCCAAATAAATGAAAAAATAGAAGGCAATGTGAAATATCTCATTGGAAAAACCACTGACCTGTAAAATAGATCCAGGAGAGATAATTTAAAAATTATTGGACTACCTGAAAGTCATGATCAAAAAAAGAACCTAGAAATCATCCTTAAAGAAATTCTCAAGGAAAATTGCCCTGATATTCTAGAACCAGAGGGCAAAATAGAAATTGAAAGAATTCACTGATCACCCCTTGAAAAAGATCCCAAAAAGAAAACTCCTAGGATTATTATAGCCAAATTCCAGAGTTCCCACGTCAAGGAGAAAATACTGCAAGCAGTCAGGAATAAACAATCTGAGTATTGTGGAAACACAATCAGGATAACACAAAAGCTAGTAGCTTCTACCTTAAGGGATGGAAGGGCTTGGAATATGATATTCCAGAAGTCAAAGGAGCTAGGACTAAAACCAAGAATCACCTAGCCAGCAAAACTGAGTATAATGCTTCAGGGAAAAATATGGTAGTTGAATGAAATAGAGGATTTTCAAGCATTCTTGATGAAAAAACCAGAGCTGAACTGAAAATTTGATTTTTAAATACAAGAAGCAAGAGAAGCATGAGAAGATAAACAGGAAAAAGAAATCATAAGGAACTTATTAAAGTTGAACTATTTACATTCCTACATGGAAAAATTATAATTGCAACTCCTAAGACTTTTCTCAGTATGAGGACAGCTGAAGGGAATATATATGTGTGTGTGTATATGTGTATATGTGTATATATATATATATATGTATTTGTATACATACATATATGTATGTATAGGAGGGTATAGGTGTGTATAATATATATGTGAGAGAGTGCATATGTATGTACTTGTATACACACACAAAGGGCACAGAATGAGTTGAATATGAAGGGATGATATATAAAAAATAAAATTAAGAGATGAGAGAGGAATATATTGGGAGAAGGAGAAAAGGAGAGATAGATTAGGGTAAATTATCTCATATAAAAGAGGCAAGAGAAAACTGTTACAATGGAGGGGAAGAGCAGGAAGGTAAATGGGAATGAGACAACCTTATTCTCATTGAATTTGGCTTAAGGAGGGAATAATATACTCAATTAGGCATCTTACCCTACAGGAAAATAGGGGGCAAGGAGATAAGAGGGGGGATGATAGAAAGGAGGGCAGATTGGGGGAGAGGGTAGTTAGAAGGAAACACTTTTGAAAAGGGATGGGGTCAAAGGAGAAAATAGAATAAGGGGCAGGATAGGATGGAGGGAAATATAGTTAGTCTTTCACAATAGACCTACTATGGAAATGTTTTGTGTAACTACCTATATTGAATTGCTTGTCTTCCCAGTGGGGGTGGGTGAGGAGGGAACAAGGGAAAAAAATCTGGAACTCAAAAGTTTTAAAAACAAATGTGCATTAAAAAAAAAAAAGATTTTTTTTTTACATGCAACTGGGAAATAAGATATACAGGCACTGGGGTATAGAAATCCATCTTGCCTTACTAGAAAGTTGGCGGTGGGAGTCATGGGGGAGGATATAAGAGAGAACAGATTGGAGAAAGGGGTATTTAGTAGCTAGCTATTTTGGGGTGGGTATAGGGGAAAGACAGGGAGAAAAAATTGTAATTCAAAATCTTGTGAATGTCGAAAACTAAAAATAAATAAATAAATTGGAAAAAACAAAACAAAAAAAATTTTAATGCGTTACCAAAAAAAAAAAGATTTACATGAACTGATGCAAAGTGAAATAAACAGAGCTAAAAAAAAAACCCAACCCAATATACACAATGACTCTAACAAAATACATAAGAAGTAAAACCACAGAACAAAAGTGAAAGTGCCAAAATTACAAAGAATAAGCATGACCCCAAAGAATAGATATGAGAATACACACACACACACACACACACACACACACACACACACACGTGTGCCTTTGCAGATCTGGAAGGTTCACAGATGTGGAACTGTAATGCCAAGCAAAGGCAACTTCTCAAGGTTCAAAATACCAACATAGGTATTTTATTCAGTGAAAAATTAAGAACAGAGTAAATCAAAATATAGCATAATTCAAAATACTGCATTCACCAAATATAATTCAATAATCTCCAAGTACTACTCCACCCCTGGACATTATAATTCATTTAGTCAATCCCAAAGACCCTCTTCTAAGTACTACTCCACCCCTAGGCTGTATATTCATTTAGTCAACCACAAAGCCCCTCTTCTCAAATGGAGATTAGTTTCCAATCATAAATTCATTCATTTGGTCAATCACAGAGCACAAAAAAGTCAAAAGTTCCCCACCCTTGGATCACAATTGAATCTACCCCAGAATTACAACAAGTTTAAGCACAGCATTTAATACCCAAAGAGAGGTCTTTTCTTCATCTTGACTGGAGGCAAGTTCTCAGCAATCTTTGTTCCTGGAGAGACAAAGCTTAGCAAGGCCACAAGATACATTGCCAGTGTTTTCATTAATTCATTCTCTGTCTTTGGAACAGTCCTAGGAGCTTTGAACCAACAGCAAGGTACCAGAACCTCTGCAACAACAGCACTATCCTTCACCAGTGGACAAATCTGGCAAAACAACATCAAAACAGACAGACAAAGTACCAGCATAACAGCCATGTCTCCTCAGTCCTTGGCAGCTCTGGGTGGCAGTTTCCAAAAGTCCTGGGCAAATCAAACTGGTCCTCAGCAATCCTCTCCATCTCTTTCTGCCTCCAAGATGCTGCTTCCAAAAAGTTCTTCTGACTCTTTTCTTGTGTCTCTCTAAATTTACGTCACCAGCTCCTCCCAGTTCAGCACTCTCTTTTCACATCAACAAGTCCATCCCACAAATGGGATTCACAAGCTCTGGGTTTTAACATAATCAATCCGAAAACCAAGCCAATACAGGGGGATCTTTAAATTCCATTACTATTACAGGAACACTTAATTTATTTTCAGATTTCTTTTGATATATTGACTAATTTCACTGATTTTTCTCTTCCTTAAAAAATGTTATTTGTTACATAGAATGACTCTAGAAGAATGGGAAGGGATACTGCGAGAAATGTTAGCAATGTAAAAACAAAAGATATCAATAAAAATTCATTTAAAAAAACTTCTTAGAGTTGATAGGATAATAATTGATAATAGAGAAGTCAAATCTCACTTTTTCTGCCAAGGAGAATGAACTTTGCAATGGAAGGAAGAGAATAAAAATGACTATTATAGGGTTGATTGCCAAGATAAGTTAGGAGATAGTAAGAGAATCCACCTGTCCTTGATGATTTCTAATTACCAAGCTCAGATGAATGGCCTCCTATACCATGAAAGGACTGGCAACTGTAATTACTGGGCCATCTCAGTGATCTCTGAAAGACTATGGAGAACCAGAGATATTCCACAAGAACAAAGTAGAATGCATATAGTTTCAGTTTTCAAAATTCTGGGGATAATAAAGTTTAAAACTTACACACCAGTGAGCTTGACTTCATTTCCTGGCAAAATTAAAGGGCTGGTTAATGAATAACTAGAAAGGGAAGCAATGATCATAAAGAAACAGCATGGGTTCATCAAGCACAGATGCCAAACTAACCTTACTCTTTTTTTTCTTTTACAAGGTTTCTGAACTGCTGAGAGGAATGATGCAGATATAGTTTACCTAGCTCTTAGCAAATCTTTTGACAGAGCATTTAATATGATATTCTTAGGGAAAAGATGGAGATAACATGGATTAGACTGTGGATAGGTAGATTCAAAACTGGCCAACTGGCCAGACTAAAATAGTTGCATTTGTGGTTCATTGTTAAGTCAGAAAGTAGACCTCCAATGGAATAATGCAGGGACCTGCGCTTGACCTTTTCCTGTTAAACATTTTTATTAATTACTTGGATAAAGACACAGATATCATGCATATCAGATCTGCAAATATCAAACAGCCAATAGAAGGAAGGAAGGAAATAAACATTTATTAAGTGCCTACCATGTGTCAGGCATGGTGCTAATCACTATTATCTCACAACAACCCCAGGAATTAGTTTCTATTATTCCTACTTTATAGTTGAGAAAAAATGAGATAAACAGGTTAAGTAACTTGCCCAGGGTCACACCGCTAGTAAATATCTGGGGCCATATTTGAGCACCTGGCTCTTACCGCATTGAATAACAAAGTCAGGCCACCCTTGATAAAAGCTCTAGCTGGCATTGTATACATCCGAGATGTTAAACACACAGTGTCCCCTATTCAGCAACACTCCCATGAACCTGAACCAGGCTCAAATGTAATTGGGAAATATGTGGTTTTCTAAGTCAACATGCAGGAGCAGAGACTGTTTTATAGGGCCCCCTTTTCTATTTGAGTTTGATACCTCAAAGAATGCTAAATCTAGAGTCATAATATATGTTTGAAACCTTCCTCTCCTACCTATTATCTGTATGATCTTGTCACTAAAACCCCTTTGAAACTGGACCAGCTCATCTATTCAGCTGTCAAACTCCTAAAGCATACTACTGAACATGTTACCCACTGATTCAATAAACTCTAGTCGCTCCCTATTACCATTAGGATTAAATAGAAAATCTTCCATTTGGCTTCTAAAACCCTTCACAACCTGGTTCCTTCCTAGCTTTCTAATTTCCGTTCACATACTCTGTAATCCAATGACCCTGTTTTCTAAGCTTCCTCAAAAATCTGCCAGCTCCAGGCATTTTCTCTGACTGGCTCCCATGCCTGAAATTCTCTACCTTCTCATCTCCATCTCTGGCTTCCCTGGTTTCCTTCGAGTCTCAGTAAAGTCTCACCTTCTTCAAAAAAAACCTTTCCTTAACCTTAATGCCTCCTCTTGAGATTATTTCCAATTATATCTTGCACACTTCTTGTTTAAACAGTTCTTTCCAGAGTCTCCGTTGTTAGACTGTGATTTCCTTGAGAACAAGGATCAGACTCAAGGATTATATCATCCAAAGCTTAGCAGAGTACCAGGCATAGAGGAGGCACTGAATAAAATGCTTGTTGACTTGACTTTGATTTCCTCAACTATAAAATGAGGAAAACAGGCTGATATTTCTAAAGTCATTCCTAGCTCTAAATCTATGTACATTGGATCAAAGCTAATGATATTAAATTTTATTCGAGATAAATATTTGTTCAGTCATGGTTTGTACTACCTGTCAGAGCACCTTAAAACTTATAAGTCTCTTCCACTTCTGATATTATGTCCAAAGCACATGGCAGAATTTTTCCCCCCTTCCTATACCTGCGATTTCAGCCAAGTATTTAGCTCCTGGTGAGGAACTTCTCCCAATACTGCTCAGCAATTTAAAGTCTTTTAAAAATATTTAACTTTTTCCCTAATTACATGTAAAAACAATTTTTAGCATTTAGTTTAAAAATTTTTTTAGTTCCAAATTCTCTCCTTCTGTCCCTCCCCTCCCACCTCCTTGAGGAGGCAAGCAATTTGATATAGGTTATACACTTGTAGCTATGCAAAACATTTCCATGTTAGTCATATTGTGAAGGAAAACACAGACAAAAAAATACAAGGAAAACAAAGAAAGTAAAGCAAAAGTGTGCTATGATCAGTATTCAGATTCCATCAGTTCTTTCTCTGGGGATGTATAGCATTTTTCATCATAAGTTCCTCAGATGTCTTGCATCATTGTACTGCTGAGAATAGCCAAGTCTTTCACGGTTGATCATCCTACAATATGTAATTTAAAGTCTTAGACTGTTGTCTGGGGGCACTGAAGCTGCCCCAGGATCATACAACCAGGACGTGTCAGAAGATAGGACTTGGGTCTTTATACCTTGGAGGCCAGCCCTCTATCTACCATGCTACACGGCCTTTCTGGCAGAAGAGAAAGAGCTGGAGTCAGGGGATTTGATGCGAAATTATTGCTTCTGGGCCCCTAAAAAAACTGCAGCTGCAGCTTAGATATCTCAGAAATGGGAAGAAAAAATGGATCCTAACATGTGCGAATCCTATGACTATCTAGCGGTAAGGTATGACGTGCACCATCTGTGCATAGATCACTGAAAAATAGGTTATAAAACTTTAAATGATAAATAGCTATTAGATCTATTATTATTATTAAATTAATAATGTGATAACTGCATAGAAGAGGTCAAATAGGGAGGAAAGACTCAAATAGAAAAATAAACATTTCTCTGCTTACACTATTATTATTGTCCCTGTATGAAGATGTATTTGGCCTTTGGGGAGTCAAAGAGTCCTCAGTTCAAATCATCCCTAGCTAGCTGGGTGACCCTGGCAAGTCATATAACCTCTCTATGCTCCCAGACAATATTGTCTGTCCCATTAGAATGTGAATTTCTTGAGGAAAGGGCCCATTGCTTTCCTTTGTGTCTTCAATGCTTAGTAGAGTGCCTGGTACCTGGTAAACACAAAATGCTTGCTGGCTGACTGACTGCATCTCAGTTTCCTTAACTGTAAAGTAAAGGGTGGGAACTCTGTAGTCTCTAAAGTGCCTCCCAGCTCTAAATCTATGGTCCTTTGACATCTTAATGTATATAGGAGCCAAAGTCGTGTTTTTTTCCATTTCTAATTCTAATCCTCTAGCCAAGTACAATCTCTAGGCTAAGAGTGAGACTCCAGGTGGCTCAGTGGATAGAGTTCTGTAGTTAGGAGGACCTGAATTCATATCCGGCCTCACACACTAGCTGTGTGACCCTGGGCAAGTCACTTAATCCTGTTTGACTCAGTTTCCTCATCTGTAAAATGAGCTGGAGAAAGAAATGGCAAACCACTCCAGTTCCTTTGCCAAAAAAACTCAATTGGCATCATGAAGAGTTGAATATGACTGAAATGACTCACCAATAAAAAATAAGAGTGAGGTTGTTGGTCTCTTGTCTTTTTTTTTTTCCTTTTTGAGGGGAGAAGGTAGTAGGGCAATTGGGGTTAAGTGACTTGCCTAAGGTCACATGGGTAGTTTTTGTGTTAAGTGTCTGACACCAGATTTGAACTTGGGTCCTGCCTCCAGGGTCAGTGCTCTATTCCCTGCGCCACCTAGCCACCCCTCTTTTCTTTCTTGCTTCTTGCTCCCAGATACTTTATTCTTATGTTTTCCCTCGTAGGCCACTTCACACACACTTGACATCTTTCCTCTAGGAGCCCTCATCCTTGACTAAATAGAAGCCCTGAGTCCGGCTGTACTGCTCATTGGGCTTCTCTGCTGACTTAGCACGGTGCCAAGGAAACCAAGTTCTCAGAAAACTGAGCCAATAAACAGATGGAAAAAACAAAAACACTAACGTAAGGGATTTGGGACATGTAGGGGTGGAAAAATAACTCTGGGATTGTCAGATGAACCTGATCCAGATAAAACATTTTTCCCTTAGATTAAAGTACAGATAGCAAAATAAATAAAAGTTCATTCTGAGTAACATTAGAGATAGGTGGGGACTGCTGTAGCCACAGTCCTCTGTCTCAATTTTAGACAGCCTTGAAGATAACAAGACCATGTGAAGAACAGTACTAATACTCTGTTTATTCATTTGTGTCATTCTCCAAAAACAAATCATCTACCTAAGCATTCTGATAAAGTGGCAGGTCTCCTGATTCACTCTCTAATGAAGCTCATTTCCTTTTCTGGTATTCCTTGAACATTTATGACAATAAAGTTTACCCCACCTTTGAATGAACCCCTGAGCTGTCTCTCCTTTGCATGCTTCACAGAATGACTAAGTGAGTATTAAAGATGTTTACCAATCCCCATGTGAGTTAACATCCCTCCATTAAGGAACAAGGTTGGGAAAACGAAGTAATTTTCCATCAGAAATATTTATTTTTCATATGTTTTGCATGACTTCACATCCATAATCAATATCAAATTGCTGGTCTTCTTAAGGAACGGAGTGGGATAAAAGGTAGAGAATTTGGAACTGAAATTTTTAAAAATGATTGTTAAATTTTATTACATGTAACTGGGAAACATTTAATGAAATAAATCAAAAGATATTTTTCAGAAATAAGTTACAGGGGGAAAATCATTTGTTTTTCTCTTTAGGGGAAAAACCCTGGCAGTAGGCCCATTCTACTATATTTCCTTTCTCTAATCCCATCATTGTAATGGTATCTCAAGGACAAAAGGGAAAGTCAGTGACTCCTCCAAGAGGAGGCATTATGTGGATGAAAGCCAGCTCTTTTCTATGTTTACGCCTCCACCCCAGATCCTTCAGTCAATTTAATTCTTTGGCTCTGATATTGAAATAGATCACATATCCCAATACAATGCACTTAAAACATTTAATTACTTGCTGGGAGGGGTGTATGAGATGTTCAGGAGGGCTAGCAGCTCTGGTGTGAAGGTTTGCTGAGCCCTTTTCAGAAATGCTCATCCTTCTTGGGCATCCGCCTTCCCCCAACTTTCACCTGTGGCTCCAAGAAGCTATAGCATGCAGAATAGCCACCCCTGGTAAATCATCTTGGTAGATGGGCTAAACCAGGTTGAGGGTAACCAACAGACCTCAAACCTATCAGTAAATTAGTGGGATGTCTACCCCAAGCATGTGAAGACTTTCCCTGGTGGAATGGGCAGATGAGAACAATTTGTTCCTTGGTGGCCATGAAGGTGGCTGAAACAGGCAATGTCATCAATGCCAAGGTCATCCACTGCATCCTGGGTCATCTCCAGTCATTTTGATTTTTTGTCCTGCCATTGGACTGTGATGACTCAAGAAGAGAGAGTGAGGCTGATGACTTTTGCAACTTGCCTCACTTAAATCCAAATCACATGCAAGTCAAGACATCACATACGATGGCATTGTGCTCAATGAGCAAAGCAAAATTGCAATAGCTCAAAAGAAATGTGAGATGCAGAAATTTAGAGACATCACCGCTCCAAATGTTTATGTGGACTATTTGTGACCAGTCTGGGTAGAGAGTTTCAGGTTCATATTGGTCTGATCAGCCATAGTTGGATACACTGTACCTTGGCTCCCACATAGTGATGTAATTTTGGTTCTCTTGGAGAACAAAGGACAACAACCAACCAACCTCTTTGAAAATAAGGGATAAACAACAAATTACCATGAGTAAGGCACCCGACAGGCATTAGGGACACAAAGGCAGAGAAGACTGTGCTTGCCATCAAGGAGCTTATATTCTAGTACAGATTTATGGCATTTATACAACTGAATAAATTCAAAATAAAATAAAATAATAACGTAATTGCAAGAAGTAAAAAGTAATAATTACCAGAGGAATGAAGGAAAAGTCTACAAAAGGAAATCAGAACATGAGCTGGGTTTTGAAAGAAGCTGAAAATTCTAAGAGGGAAAATGAGGAGAAAGTGCATTCCAGACATAAGGAACCTTTTGTGCAAAGGTACCAAGGAGGAAAGGGATCTATGGAAAATCAATGGAGAGTAGCTAGCAGGAATCTCAAAGGTAGCACAGTGTTTTATAAGGACAGGTGAAGCCTTAATCAAGGGATTTGGGTTGATTTTCTACCAGCAAGGATGCATAGGAGAAGTGAAAGTATTCAGTTCAGCTGATTCCAGAAAGAAAGGAAGCTCCAGGAAGAAGAGTTTACACCTAGGGCAGATAATCAATCCAACCTTAACTCTTCACTTTTCTGAACCTCAGTTTCCTCACCTGTAAAATGGAGATAAAAATATCTGTAGCATGTACTTCACAGGGTTACTGTGAAAATCAAATGAGATAAGATATAGGAAGCATATCTTTGTAAACCATAAAGGGCTACATGAATTTTTTATTAGGTGGTACAAAGACGAGTTTGAATCCTGTCCTCAGGCACTGACTAGCTGTGTGACCTTGGGCAAATCACTTAACAACCTCCACCCACTCCACAGGGTTCTTGTAAGGATTAAGTGTGCTAACATAGGCAAAGTGCTTTGGGAATATATTTGTGAGTGGGGGAGGTGAAACTTCTCAGACTATGTCCTGGAATCTAGTGGCAGGCTTGAGTTTCTGTTTCACCCTTCCCCCTTCTTTGCTACTGCAACATCAGCATTAAGCCCCATTTCAGGAGTCTTTAGACCTCCACCCTTGTTTGCCACAGCCTTATCAGCATTAGGCCCTTTAGGGGTTTTCAACCTCTACCCTTGCTGGCAACCCTTTCCCCCTCCTTGGATTTAACATTTGCCCAATAAGGACAAGAGCAATACCCTGGTTCCCTGCCTGCCTCCCAGACAATAGGAGATAGTGGCAGGCTTCTTTGTTATCTGCCACTGGGAAAGATTTCAGCCCCGATTGTAAGCCTGCCTCCCAGCCAATGGGAGAAGGGACAGCAGGGGGGAGGGAGCTTGACTGCCTTAGGGTATAAATTCTTGTTCTGTCTTCTGTAACAGGCCTCCTCTCCCTGATCTTTCTCTCACTGATCCGTCATGGAGAGGACCGCCCTCTTCCCCCAGGGAAGAGAATAAAAATTTCCTGTTTTTATCCTGAGAACCTCTGTGTTCTTGATTAAATTTTGAATTGGGTTTTTCACCCCACACACTTGCTTATGAAAAAATTCAACCAGAGTTAAAAGTGTTTGAATTCAAAGAATCTATAAGTTTGGAGCATAGGAGAGTTAAAGATTTGAACTTTCTCCTGAGTCTCCCTAAGAGGAGTCAACCTTATCTCCCAAGAATAAACGAATGACTCAGGAAGCTGGTAAGCACTGTGATTTACTTAATGACATATGATGGGAGAAATGTAGGGCAGATATTGATTAAGAACATGACTAAGCTAGTTGTGGTACACAAGTATCATAGGACATTTTTGTACCATAAGAAATTATGGATATAATGAATACAGAGAACCATGGGAAGACTTATATGAACTGTTGCAGAAAAAAGTAAACAGTTCAGAAAACAATATACACAATGACTATGACAATGTAAATGGAAAGAATAACCACAAAACAAAAGAAACTGAATGCTAGGTAATTGTAATGGCCAAGCCTGGCCCCAGAGAAGAGACATGAGAAGGCACCTCCTCTCTCTTCTTTTCAGAAGTGTGGGGCTATGAATGTGCAGAAGGGCCAAACCAGGTTGAAGGTAACCAACAGGGAGTTTGACAAACTACTTTTTGTCTTCTTTTTTTAATCTTTTTTTTTTTTTGTTACAAGGTATGAATTGCCAGGATCACGCAGCTAGGTAGTATAGTGGAAAGAATGCCAGGCCCAAATCAGGAAGATTCAATTTCATAAGTCCAAATCTGGCCTCAGACAATTACTAGCTGTTTGATCCTGGGCAAGTCACTTAATTCTGTTTGTCTCAGTTTCCTCCTCTGTAAAATGAGCTGGAGAAGGAAATGGCAAACCACTCCAGTATCTCTGCCAAGAAAACCTCAAATGGAGTTATAGAGAATTGGACATGATTGCAAAATGACTTAACAACAACAGTGTGGATTGCCAGGTAGGGAAAAGGGATATATCTGGAAATGAAGGTGAGTAAAAAGAAAAGATAGCAATAATTTTTTTTAAGTGAGTCAAAAAAGGGAATAGGATTTGCCCTTTATTCAGAGATAAAGGCTTGGTTGATACAGAAGGAATGTACTCCATTTCCTCAACAAAGATGGCCACATAGAGCTAAACTTACCACCAGTGATGGGGAGAACACCAAGCCTCACTCAGATACAAGCCAGACCCTTTTAAAGTGTCTAGGAGTTCCTGAACCAAAAATAAAGATGGTTAAAAGGAAACAGCAAAAATGCAGGTGGTAAATTCAGGATCCTATATTGTATTCAAGGCTTTACTTAAAGGAAGAAAGAATAAGAGGAAGCCATGAGAAGAAGGAATATTTTCCTCTTCATTTTTACTGGGCATTGAATTATAATTATGGTTTCCTCTTGGAAAAAGCAAGTGTCAAATATAAAATTAGGTTTTAGAAATGTTTACTTAATGAATAATGAAACCAGGACATAATACCATACAAGCTCCTTGAGGGCAGGGGCAGTTCCTTTTTGTATTTGTGTCCCCCATGCCTGGCACACAGGAGGCACTTAAATGTTGGTTGCTTGATTGACTGTCAACTTGAAACTTATATAACAAGGTGGAAAGGGAATGAATAGGCAGCAAGACAGGTGTGGGACATGCAGAAAAGAGAATGATTTCTTTAGAAAAAGAATTCCAAGTGAGACCTGAAAGGGAAACTGCTTATAAAATTGAATTTTATTCTGGGGAATCAAAGGGTGAGAGAGTCTAGAGGGATCTGGTTCTAACATACAAGGAACACTTACTATGAACCAGGCACCATGCTAAGAGATTTACAAATATTATCACATTTGATCCTTACAACAACCCTGGGAGGTATTATGTTATTATCCCCATTTTACAGATGAGGAAAGTGAGGCAGGCAATGGTTAAGTGTCTTGCCCAGGTCACATAACTAGTAAGTGTCTGAGACTGAATTTGAACTGAGGTTTTCCTGACTCCAGGCCCAGCACTCTATCCATTGGATCTCCTAGCTATTACTGATAAGGAATAACCAGGGCTTTGTCCCAAGGTGTTGACTTTCAGGGAACATGCTTCCATACTGAGAGGATACATTTCCTCTCCTCCATGATCACTATTCTTTTTCCTCCCCTCTTAGTAACCTGTCAGTCTGCAGTACCAAATACCCCTAAACTGTCACCCTCAGGGTCGTGTTCCCATGGTATCCCTCTCCTGGGGCCTGCCCCATACCCAAACCCCACTGGGGTAAGAATAATACTCTTTGGTAGCTGCAGGACCGCCTCTACCAGCAAGGCTATCTCCTTAGTAACATTACATTCTACCCTTGCCACTGTTCTCTCTTCTTCCCCATTCCACCCTAAAATTGAATTTACCACCAGTATAAGATTTCCTAGTTATGACTGTGAGTTTTGGTGTCTGTGAATAAAGATTTTTGACTTGGAACTTCAAGCTCAGCCAAAAAGGACCTGATTTCATCAGGCTTAAGGCCAGCAGGTAGCCTCAAGGACATCTAGAAACAGAATTATAGCTTTACAGAGTTGGAAGGCGGGAAGGAGAAGTGAACATTTATTAAGCTAGGCACTGTGCTTCCAAATATTATTTCATTTTTTTCTCAGCAACAATACTTAGAGATAGATACTATTATGACCTCCATTTTATAGTTGAGGAAAATGAAGCAGACAGAGGTTAAGTGATTTGCCCAAGGTCACATAGCTTAATAAGTGTCTGAGGCTGAATTTGATTTCAGGTCTAGTGATCTATCTGTTGCATTCTGTAGCTCCCTCTAATTGTATGATTAATTGTTAGAAAGTTTTCCCTTATATTGAGTGAAATTTTCTACTCTGAAATTTTTACTCATAAATCTTAGTTCTGTCTACTGAATCTACATAAACTAAATTTAATTTCTCTTCCACATAATTAAATCCAGCTATGATGATCCTACCAAGTCTTCCCTTATCTTGGCTTCAGCAGTCTAAGATGGGACCATTGAATCCATGTCTAGAACTGAAAAAGATCAAAATTTATAGAGTTCAATCCTCCTCATTTTACAAATGGGGAAACCGAGGCTGAGAAAGACTAAATGACTTACTACTATAAGTAGCAAAGCCAGGATTCAAACCCAGTTCCTTTGCCTTCAAATCAAGTGTTCCTTGCATTATACCTCTTGCTGCTATTATCTGGATATCTAACAGCAGTTTAAAATCATAATATTAATTTTATTTAACTGTATTAAAAAAGATCTAAAAACCAATTACATTTTGAAGGAAGTACTTTGTTCAACACAATTAAGAATGACTTTATGGCCACCGCAATATTTTATTATCTGTTCCTAAATTCAATTAAACTAATTGACTAATGCTATCCTGTAGCAGCTGCCTTTGGGAAATTACTCAGTGCTTTTAATGACCCTAATCTTCCCCCTCAAGATGAAGGTCCATCGTTTTAAAAACAATATTCTTCCGGTAATTGTGCATGACCCCAAGTCATGGAATATCATAATCTCCAAATAATTAAAGTTGAGGGTTACCCAAAGGACAATGGAGGGATGCATGGTGGGCATGAGCAGACTAAATATGTTACCAGAGAAGAAGTATACAAGAAAAATGGAGTCAGGGATGTCATTAAGGGAGACAGATGACTGGAAAAGAAGGGTCAGTTTTGTGGTTATGTGGCAAGAGGCAGATACACCTATTGGCCCCATTGATTTTCATCAAACCATTGATTTTCATACAGTACCAACGGGTCTAGAAGAGCTATAGGTCATGTGGTGACCCACCTGTGGAGGACTTATGGGAGGACATGGACAAGTATCCCTTGGGGTGAGAGAGGATGAATGGGTTTTGATCTAAATTGTTGGGGAGAGTACCCATATTATTGAGATCTATCAAGACAGCTAACTAGATTAGTGAGTGGATAGAGTGCTGGACTTGGGGTCAGGAAGACCCAAGTTCTAATCCTAACTCATTAGTTGTGTGACCCTGGGAAAGTCATTTAACCTTTCTCAGCCTCAGTTTCCTCATCAGTAAAATAAGGGGTTGGACTAGCTGGCCTCTAAATCTATTATGATCCTATGATCAGTCCAAAGTTCCTAAGTACCTACTATATGCTAGGCACTGTGCAAGGCCCTGGGGATACAAATACAATAGATAGAAGTGTCTAAGAAGCATCCTGTAACACCACAAGTCAAAAAATAAATTAAGCAGACACTTATACATTTGCTAAATTGAATCCCATCCTTTTGCTACTAGAAATTCTTGCCCTTGGACTCTGCTGTTGTGATTGGAGGTTGCCTCAGTTGCCCATTATATTTAGGTTTAGCCCCAGCCATGCTTCCCTTGACTCTTTCACCATCTTTTCCATTCCTTCTGTCCCACTCCTTCCCCCATTTTCTAATTTTGGAACCATAATCATATCAAGTCTGTTATGGTTCCTGGAAAAGGTGTATCAATCTACTCTCCTGTGTCTCTTTCTGTAATTCTGCCTTCCTCCCCCAGATACAAATTCCCTTTCCTTTCTGTCATGTCCCTATAGGCATTGTCTCCCTCCTGCCCCCCCCCGCCCCCCCCACCTTAGAATGTAAACTCTTTGAAGGCAGGGTCTTTGCATTTTCATTTGTATCCCCAGAACTGGCAATTGTTTAGGAAGACCTTAATAAATGTATTCTCATTCATTCATTAATTCATCAGATTTACTAGAGTTAAGTAGGCTTGACTCTAAATGATTAATAGTGTCTTAAACTAGCATTTAGTAGCATGAGGCTCAAAAATTGTAGAATGAATGGATGGATGAATTTATTTCTCCTCTCTTTCTCTGACAAAGACCCAGAAAGATCTGTCTATATTCATTGCCTTCCCTTCTTCTCCCACCCCCTCTACAACTCTTTGCAAAGTGACTTCTTACTTCATCACTTTACTGAAACCGTCCTTTCCAAAACTACTGAGATCTCTTGATTGCCTCTGATGGTACTTTCAGTCCTCATCTTCCCTGATCTATTTGCAGCATTTAACACTGTGGATCCCCCTCTTCTCCTAGCCATTCTCCCCTCTCTGGGTTTTTGTGGCATTGTTGTGTTACTGTTCAGAAATTTTTCAGTCATGTTCGACTCTCCATGACCCTGTTTGTGGTTTTCTTGGCAAAGGTACTTGAGTGGTTTACCATTTCCTTCTCCAAAAAATAATAATAATTGCTAGAATTTATATAGTGCTTTACAAGTATTGTCTCATTTTTATCCTCCTAACAACCTTGGAAAGTAGGTAGCATTATTATCTCCATTTTATGGATAAGGAAAAACTGAGGCAGACAGCGATTAAGGGGTTTGTCCAGGATCTTATAGCTAGTATCAGAGGCTATAATTTGAACCCCGATCTTTGTAATTCCAAGGCTCTATCCACAACATCACCTTGCTAGCTCTAAATATACCTCTTGGAGTATATTACAAAGGAGGTAATTGAGCATAGTAGAAAGAAGCCTACACTTGAGGGAGAGACACCTGGGTTCTAGTCCAAATTCTGGCATTAATCATCTGACCTTGGGCAATTCACCTCACCCCTCAGTTTTACTGAAAAATAAGGGTGTTGGACTAAGATTTTTTTGGTTCCCTTCTTTCTGTCATTCAGTTTTTTCAGTCATGTCTAACACTTTGTGACCCCATTAGGGATTTTCATGGCAAAGATACTGGAAAAGTTTGCATTTCTTTCTCCAGCTCACTTTACGAAGGAGGAAACTGAGGCAAACAAGGTTAAGTGACTTACCCAGGGTCACACAGCTAGTAAGTATCTGAGTCCAGGCCTAGCGCTCTATTCACTGTGTCATCTAGCTGCCCTCACCTCTAGTTTTAAGATTTTTTTCATTCCTTGATGGCATCGAACCCCAGGTTAGCTATATATTACTGATGTGACTTCAGGTCAGTCATAGAATTGTCTAAGTCTTACTTCCTTCATCTGTAAAAATTAATGGTTAGATCAGACCAGGGGTTCTCAAACTTTTTGGTTTGAGGACCCCTTTACACTATCAACAACTATTGAAAACTTTCAAGAACTTTTGTTTATCTGGGTCATATCTATTGATATTTACCTTATAAGAAATTAAAACACTTTAGTATTATTATGAAAATAGTCAATCTCACAGACCTCCTGAAAGGGTCTTGGGGACCCCAGGGGGCCTTAGACTATACTTTGAGAATTACTGGGCTAGATAATCTCTAAGGTTCACTCTGGTTCTACGTCCTAGGAAATAAGTTCCCAACATTTTTAAGGCTGTCTTCTCTATGAAGCAGATTCTTAAATCTTCCTTTGAAATCTTTCTCCCTTTGCTCCTTTGTCTTTACTGTGCCTCTCTCTTTGTCTCTGATGCTCTCTGTCTTTCTGTCTCTGTCTCTCTCTGTCATTCTGTCTCTGTCTAGCTGTCTCTCCCTTCTGTGCTCTCAACAAAAGATAAAACAAGAGGTATAGCATTATTGTCTTTGTTTCTCTCCTTCTTCCTCCTGTTCCCTTTTCCCCTTCCTTCTTTTGTCCTTTTTCAAGCATGCCTACCCAACTCTTCAGCTTCTCCCTATGTCCTTTCACTTCTCTCTCTCAGGCAACTGGTGACTCTACTCCAGTGATATCCAACTCAAATAGAAATGGGAACCACTAAAGAGTCCATAAGGATCCTTGCGGGCCACATATAGACTTAGAAACCCAAATATGAATACTATCCTTGTTCTATTATATTTTTATCTATTTCATAAAATATCTCCCAATTTCATTGTAATCTGGTTTGGGTCACACTTGGCAGTGTTATGGGCCATGGGCCCATGTTTGATGCTTCTGCTCTATACCATGTCAGTGTCAAAATTTGAGGTTCTAGCTCTAGGAATTTATCCCTCTGTTTCATCACTCCATCCTTCTCCAAACTCCTATGATCACATGTGGTCTCCCTCCTCCCTCAAGTAGGTCAGTCAACTTCTGTGAGAACCATGACAAGGTTCCCCTCTCTTCTTCCCCTCTGCCATGAATCATTCACCCACAGGGATAAAACAATTGTGTGTGGAGGGGATAGGCTTTTTCCTGTGTTGAATCAAAGACATTCCTTATAGTACACCTCTCTCTCTCTCTCTCTCTCTCTCTCTCTCTCTCTCTCTCTCTCTCTCTCTCTCTCTCTCTCTCTCTCTCTCTCTCTCCTCTCTCATTCTCTCTCTCTTTCTCTCTCTCTCTCCCTTTCTCTCTCTCTCTCCCTCTCTCTCTCTACCCCCCTTCTCTCTCTCCCTCTCTCATTCTCTCTCTCTCTGACTGTATTGCCAGACTTTCTTTTTTTAATTTTTTTGTGGAGATGGATTTAAGCTCCATCTTTGTGATCAGAGGTTTTTTTTTTTTCAGACTCTTCATTTCCCCCCCCCCCCCCCACATTATTTCTTTCATCAGGATCATAGTTTTAGAACTGGAAAGGACCTTAGAATGCAGCAATTCAAAAACTCTCATTGTACAGATGAAGAGACTAAGGCCCATAGAGGTTTGTTAACTTGTTAACTTGCCCAAGGTCTTAAAGTAGTAAGTGTCAGAATCAGGATTTGAACCCTGGTCCTCTGAAACCAAATTCAACACTCCAGAGCACCATACTGCTGTTCTCAGCAATTCATCTGTTTTTGGTTTTTTGCTTTTTTGAGCTAGATTTAGGCCCCAAGGATATGAACACAGGGCAATATGCATGAATGGTTTAGAGTCAGGAATTCAGGTGTAGTTGGTTTGGTTTTTTTCATATTCAAGAAAAAACTTTCCTTTTTTTTTCTTTTCACTGATTGACAAAAGATAATTTCAAACATGAGTATGACTGAATCTATTAACACTGATAATGAATCAAGAAGGTATTTTACCTCTGTGATACCAAAACAGGAACTGGATGGCTCTGCTGTTGGGTTTTTTGTTGGCTGAATTGACTCTGAATTGGGTTTTCACTGAGCTAATGTAGAGTGGAAGCCTCAGGGCAAATTCTTGACATGGATAGTTACTGAGTGGGAGACAGGCTGGTAGAAACAGCATCTAACTAGTTGGTGTGTCGAGCAGCACCTTAATTATACCCTGGCCTGCATTGGCAGACCCCTATAGGAAGCGGCTCTGGATTTGCAAAATGAGAATGGAGGGATATCACTTTGGGGATTTAAATCACTTGGCATCCAATATCCCAGGAGTAGAAATTCAACCATGAATAGAATAATAAACATATTTATAATAAATAAATATAAAATAAATATAATATAATAAATAATAATAAACATATGTCTCCTGAAATCAATCTGAGCCTCCCAAATAAACCAAGTAGCTGGTACACAAGTATGACACAAGGAACTCTGCATTGGGATTAGAAAACCTGAGTTTGAACAACAGCTCTCCTATTCACTAGATACCTGACACAGGCAAGTCATTTAACCTTTTTTCAGTTTCAATTTCTTCATCTGCAAAATGAAGAGGTTGTGTTGGATTCACAGATCTAAAACTGGAAGTGACTTCAGCCACCCTCTAGTATGACTTTTTCATTTTACAGATAAAGAGACTGAGGCCCAGAGAGAGTCAGTGATTTGCCCAAGGTTACGCAGCTAGTCTATGGCAAAGTAAGGATTTGAATGGAGGTTTTCTAGATCTAGGTCCAACACTATTACCATTATACTATTCTGTTTCCACAATGCCTTCCTGTTCTAGTTCTCTGATACTGTGATAATATCTAGTTTTTGTTCCATCTAATTTAAAGATTTATCTACCTGGAACCATCTCAGTCAGCTCACTCTGTCTCTGACTCTCAATTTAAATCTTTTTAATGTGTTTACTTAGGACTTCCTCTTTCCCATACAGACTAGGTTCTATGGGCAAAGCAGAATTGAAGAAGATCAAAAAAAAAAAACAAAAACCCACGACATGCGCAGTTATTGAATCTAGCCCAAATGTTTACATAGACTATTTGTGCTTGACCTAGGGTAGAGCATTCCCAGATCGTATTGGCCTGATCAGCCAGTCAGACTGTGGCTGCAACTTGATTCTAGCATAGTGATGTCATTTTGGTCCTCTTTGAGAAGGAAGGACAACAACCAATCAGGTTTTGGGAGTCTCTGGAACCAGTCTCCATTACAAGGCAAATTCCATACAAAGTAAAAGGATGTGTGGTATAACGGTTAGAACCCTGTGTTTGGAGTCAAAAGACATGTGTCTGAGTGCCAGTACCCATGCTATGTTGGGCAAGTCACTTAATCTCTCTAAGCCTCAAATTCCTGATCTGTAAAATGAACAATGTTGGACTAAATGTCATCTAAAACCCTTCTCAACTCTAAGTCAATAGTCCTATGAATTCTTTCTCCCCAAATTGGCTTGTAGCACATGGTCTGGATCTCTCCTGTCCCTCTCTTCACACTCTATTTTTTTCATGCTTATTTGTATATGCCTCATATTTCCTATTTGACTGTAAGTTCCTTGAGGGCAGGGATTGCATAATATTCTGGTATACCCTTACAATGCCTTGCGTATAGTAGACTCCTATATGTTTTTGTTCAATTGAATGCAGGCAATGTGCCACCAACATTCAGCCCCAAGACACTGTAGGGAGTCTAGTTCAAGGAGAAGCAGGGCCAGTAATTACCACAAGAGGGCAGCGTGGAGACATTTTCGTCTACATTCTCTAAAGACTGTTCACTTTCTGAAAGATTTTAAGGCAAGCATGAATTAGGACTCAAAATCCATTGGATCATATAATCTGAATTCGACAGTCAACTGGGAAAAAAAGATCATTATATCAAATATCTCTCATAAGGGCCTGACATATGAGATATATGACAAAAAAAAGCCATTCTCCAATAGATAAAGGATAGTTTCAAAAGAATGGCAAACCATTAACCATATGAAAAAATGTTCCACTTGTAACCCAGGGTTCAAGGCCATTTGCATAAAACTCTCATTAGTGGAATTGGTGAGAGCTTGGTAGACAACTTCCAGCTTCCAGAAAGGATACACATGGTCCATAGTTGTCTTCAGGGACAGGGTCCCATAGAGAGAGAAAGATTCCAGGAGGAAGCCAATATGTAGAGTAGCCTATGCCTTAATCATGTCCTTATTCCCACTTACCACATTAGAGATTTCTTTGAATTTTCCTTTGAATGAGATCAAGGACTTGCCCTGTCTGTTTGTCTGTCTGCCAGTGTCTCTCTCCTCTCTATCTCTCTGTCTCTGTCTCTGTCTCTCTGTCTCTCTCTGTCTCTCTTTGTCTCTGTCTCTGTCTCTGTCTCTGTCTCTCTCTCTGTCTCTCTCTCTCTCTCTCTCTCTCTCTCTCTCTCTCTCTGTCTCTCTCTCTCTCTCTCTCTCTCCCTCCTTGTTGGGAGAGCACATTCACTCTGTGTGTTGTCTGCTTTATTCTGATCTCTGATCTTCGAGTTTTCCTGTTGACTTAGATAAATGGATTTATTTGCTATTCATTATGTGTCTGTGCAATTGGTCAGAATAGAGTCAAGCCTTTGGAGATAAAACTTTGTGGCATTTCTGATTGAGAGCTAGAGTTCTGGAGAGTAGCTTAAATAACAAAAAGTCTTCCTAACAATACTTAGGGGTGGGGCAGATAGATATAATTCTAGCTTGGCAACTCCTCTTTCTGCTTTGGTCAATCACTTGATAAGCATTTACTAGGCCTACTACATATAAGACACTGTGCTAAGTCCTGGGCTACAAAGACAGACCGAAGACAGTCACTTCCCTTGAGCAGGTCACACCTGGATAGAGGAGACCACAAACAAACAAAAACGTACAAACAAATCATATACTGGATAAATAGGGAATAACTAACAGAGGGAAGCCACTGCTATTCAGAGAGGTTGGGAAAGGGTTCCTTTAGAAGATGGAATTTTAGTTGGGGCTTGAAGGAAACCAGGAAAGCCAGGAGGAAGAGAATTGCAGGCATGGAGAACAGCCAGAGAAAGTGCTTGGAGACATTCTCTGAGGAGAACAGAGGCAAGCCTTATGACCCCAGCGCCCTGCTCACCTCTAGGCAGGGATCAAAGTCTCCCTTGGGGAAGGATGGGCAGAGGAGACTCTAGAGATAACTATTAATTCCTTTCTGAAAGCCAAACACTTATGGACACCCATAACTTATACACACACACACACACCCCTATACAGTAATAATTTAAAAAATCCAAAATTGGCAAAGATGACAAAAGATGTCAGTGAGTGTTGGATGGATTGTAGAAAGTCAGGCACAGTAATGGTAGAGCTGTGAATTGTTCCAATCATTCTGGAAAACAATTTGGAATTATGCAAAGAAAGTGAATAAAATGACCATGTACTTTGGACCCAGAGATTCCACTGTTAAGAGTACATCCTGGGGCAGCTAGGTGGCGCAGGGAATAGAGCACTGGCCCTGGAGACAGGAGGACGTGAGTTCAAAATCGACCTCAAACACTTAACACAAAAACTAGTTGTGTGACCTTGGGCAAGTCACTTAACCCCAATTGCCCTACCTCCCCCCTTCCAGAAAGCAAAAAAAAAAAAAAAAATCCCAAGTAAGTCAATGACAAAAATGGAAGACTCCATATACACCAAAATATGATCATGGTCATTTTTGTAGTCTCTAAGAACTGGAAAAAATAGAAATACATTGATTAGGGAGCAGTTAAACTACGTGTAGTGCATGGATGTGGTGTGATACTTCTGTGCTATAAGAAGGGATGGATTGGATGAAAACAGAGCAGCATAAGAAGACAAACAATTCAGAATGAAGTACTTGTTCTTGTTTAGTTATTTCAGTCACATCTGACTCTTCATGACCCCGTTCAGGGTTTTCTTGGCAAAGGTACTGGAGTAGTCTGTCATTCCCTTCTCCGGCTCATTTTACAGAGGAGGAAACTGAGGCAAACAGGATTAAGGGATTTGCCCAGGGTCATACAGTTAGTAAGCCTGATTGGATTTGAACTCAGGAAGAAGGATTTTCCTGACTCTAGACCCAGGACTCTATCCAATGTGCCACCTAACTGCCCTACATGATAACTACAATGGTTTAAATGGAAAGAACATTAAGAAAAACAATAGAAAGTGAGTGCTGCAAAAGTATAGTAAAGGGGCATGTTCTCAAAGAAAAGGTACAAGAAGGAATCTCCTTCCTGTGCTTCTTTTTAGGGATAAATGACTATGAATGTGGAGTACTGTGTATGATGTCAGATTTTTTCTATATACCGGGTTCAGGACACATTGGTAAATGCAGATGACATTTTTAAAGATCAGTAAAAACACTTTAAAATAAAAGAAAAAAAGAAAGTCTCAGTGTTTTATGGGAGAGAAAGTACAAGAAAGTCTCAGTGTTTTATGGGAGAGAAAGTACAATCTCCACACCTTCCAGAGACTTACTTTCCTAAAATATGTGAGGTTCCATAGCTGTTCTGGAACATTTCTGGGATTTCTCTTCTCTAGTCAGGTTTCTTCTTTTTTCCCAAAGGTCTTTGGTGTTGCATTGCCCCATGGATTCTCCTGGCTCTTCTCAATTAATTTCACTAGCCAGACCCTGTAGCTTCATTTGGGTTCCATTCCTAGAATCCTGTACCTCCAGATGACTGACCCACCAATCCCTTTCCACTAGGAAAGCCCTCAGAATCTGAACCTCTCTCCCAGTTTCATTTTCTTCACTTTGGGACAAAAATTCTTCTCAAAGAGAAAGAGGGACTTCAGGCATAAAGCTCTATTATTTTCCTGTCAGTCAGCTACCACCTACTCCATTGGAACTTCCTGCTAGCAAAACTTCTGGTTGTCTTGGCTTCCAGTTCTGCTGGGTCCATGGCCAGTCCAGAATTCTCACTTCTATTCAGACTTAAGATACCCTATTATCAAAGCTCTCTTTCAGAAGATTAGTGCATCCTTCCCTTTGCCCACTAACTGATAAGGCAATTAGAATTCTAGCCAGTACCCTATTCCCTCTTGAAATGTCTAGTTCAACACCAGGCAACTGACTGGCTGATGCCCCTTAAACATCATCAACCCTGATTCCTTGGTTCTTTGTATCCAACTTGTACTTCTGTTTTTTTTGTTTGTTTGTTTGTTTGTTTTTTAATTCCTTGGTTCATCAAAGGGCTTGGCACTTTTGTCAGCATTTTTGCTGATCGATCTTCATGATCTTTTTGAGGGGAAGAATAAGGGAATAAACCTACTTTGTGTCAGGAACTGGGCTAAGCACTTTTACGAATATTGCCTCATTTGATCTTTACAACAACCCTGTAAGGTAAGTGTTATTATTATTTCTTTTTTATAGTTGAGGAAACTGAAGCAGAAAGATGTTAAGTTAGTAAGTATGTGAGGCTGGATTTGAACTCAGGTCTTCCTGACTCCAGGACCAGCACTCTATCCACTACATTATCTTTCCAGCTCTTTGGTGACTTCTGCCAACTGTTCCCTTTGTCATGTAATGAGGAACTGAAGCCATGGCACTTGTTTCTTTGACTACCCAGTCTGTAATTCATGATAAAAATTTTACTGGTATCTTATCAAGTCTATCCAATTCCATCAAACTTGGACAGGGGTGGCCTGGAAGGAAGGAGCTCCAGCTTCCTCATTTGGCCCTGGCTCTCTTCCTCCAAGGTTTCCACTCAGTCTAGTCTTAGTTTTCCCACTCTAGGCTGTAGGAATCCACCATCTCTGGGTATAGAGGAAGTACTCTCCTCTCAGCCTACACTTCTATTCAGAAGTAAGATACCCTATTATCACAGCTCTCTTTCAGAAGATTAGTGCATCCTTCCCTTTGCCCACTAACTGATTGAGACATGCCTCTGACAAACATGTAAATGGCTTGAAGACACAACAGGGGTCATTTGACTTTTCAATTAAAGCAGACAAGTCAAAACCCTTTCAACCAAGCTTTATTAAGTAAGCACTTACTATGTAAATGCCCCTGTAGGGGACAAAATAGACCAAAATGGAAGCAATCCCTACCCTAAAGGAGCTGATATTCTGCTGGGGGTGGGTGAGTGGAAATGAAGGCTAGAAGAGAAGACAACATATATACAGATAAGTACTAAGTAATTTTGAGAGGGAGAGTGAGCTGAGAAGATGCAGAAAGGGATCCTTTTTATGGGAGATAGCACTTGCTTTGTTGTGCAAGAAGCTAGGGAGCACATTGCAGGGATTGGGATCATTTGTGCAAAGGTACTGGTGATGAAATGTCATGTCTGGGGAACAGCTGGTAGGAAAGTTTGGCTGTTCAATTGGTGGTCAACAAAAAAAGATAAAACAAGACAAATGAAGGCATAAAGATACTTGCTGAAAGGTCAATAGAAGAACAAATGGTAATATCTTTGCTGAGTTTCTGAACTTGTTTGGATGCTAACTCAGACTTATAACTTTACTTTCCCTCATGTCAATATCTAATCAATTGTCAAGTCTTGTCAATCCTACATCCACAGCTTCTCTTGCATTCATCTCTTTTTCCTCTTCTCACACCACCAACCTAGTTTAGACCCTTATCACCTCTCCTGGACTATTACAATGATAACCTGAATTAGGTATAGCTTAGAACTACATCCTTCTGATGGGATCCTCAATTCCTCCTAGAACCTAATCTTATATAGCACTTAGGGCACCTCCCTAAATCCACATAGATAAGGCCATAGAGAGGGTACTAGATTCCAGGTACTCTATGGATTCATAGCCACACAAAATGGTATCTCATGAGCCCTCACAGAAGTGTTTGCTTTTACTAG
This sequence comes from Petaurus breviceps papuanus, assembly GCF_028583685.1. Taxonomy (NCBI): domain Eukaryota; kingdom Metazoa; phylum Chordata; class Mammalia; order Diprotodontia; family Petauridae; genus Petaurus; species Petaurus breviceps. Next base: position 381,228 of record NW_027187407.1, read on the forward strand.
TTGGACAGAAGACTAGATTAACTGAAATCAAAGGTACTTAATGAAATAGCACAGTAAGAAAATTAGCAATAAACTATATAACTCCCTTCCCCCCAAAAAACTGGGTCACATTCCATCAAGAGAGTTGCCATTGCTAGTTATGGCTCTACTGAACACAAGGTTGTGGTATTTCTCTCTGACTGAAGTTTCTGACTTCAGTTAGAATCCTTAGCTGAGGTATTACCTCTTCCTTATAAAAGCAGGTGTAGGCTCTGACATTGTCCTTTTGACTTAAAGCCTGGAGGCTCTACTTACAATTCCTTTAGATAAGACAGATCACACATATATCCATAAGGATAGGTCTATATTTCTTCAAAACTCAACTGGAAAGGGTGTTTCCTCTCCAGAAAAATATTCCTTACCTCAGCAACATCTCTATCAAGAGACTCATTTAAGGTGAAAAAGTCCATGTAATTCTGCTTAATTAAACTTAAAAGTTGGAGATCCTTTCTCCTTAAACTCATTTCAGGGGGGGCTCTGCCACAGAAACCCCACAGGGCTATATGGGTCTCACAAAAGCAAAGTCTACAGAATTAGGTCACCATCTTCTCCCTAACCCACACCCTTGCTTAATTGAATTCTTGCAATTTAATAGATGCATAGATCCGAACAAGCTATTTACACTTGTTTTTAAGGGTGCTTTCCTTTCCCACCCTTCATCATACAATGCTTCCACTCAGAAGCCACCTTTGGGAATTCATCTTTGGGCCCTAAAATTTATCAGATGAGGAACCCTCTTTTGTCCTTGTGCTCAATCTTTCTCTAGGTCTCGTGGCACCCTGACCCAACAAGCTCTTGAACTTCCTTCAATTTTCTTTGACTCTGGTTTCTTGAAGTCCTAACTTTGTCCTTATCTGGTTCCTCTCTGTCCTGTTTATTTGCATGAATCATACTCATTAGGCAGTTGCTAAGTGGGTACTGTCCCTCAGCATAGCTATCATTGTTGACTTCTCCAACTAAAATGCAACTAAGATGGTATAGTGGTTTGGTGTGCTAGACCTGAAATCAGGAAGAACTGAGTTCAAATCCACCTTAGATTATTTATTGGTTGTATGATCCTGGGCAATACCTCTGCATCAGTTTTACCATTCATAAAATGGAGATAGTAATAGCTCCTACCTCCTATGAGTTGTTGTAGGGATCATATGAGACAATATCTATAAAGGATTTTGCAAATCTTAAAGCACTAAATAAATGCTTTTATTACTAGGAACAAGCAGCCAGCTCTCAGTGGTCATGGTAGAAAAAGGCTCACATTCCAGGTTATAGCACCAGCTATTGCAATACAGTTGGATCCTGACTCAAGTACTGTTGGTCCTAAAGACTCTATTGTGTTTTCTGTGAAGAATCAGAACGATTACCAGATGTGTTTGACTACGGGTTCACACTATGTATTTGACTGTGGATTGTCACTGCTGGAAGAGTACTGTGTCTCTGGGTCTTCTGGAAGAGACATTCGTAGGAAAATTGAAGCAGAAGAGAGGCCTTCTGAAATGCTTTGAGTCCCCCAATTACAAGTTAGGCAGCAATATTATCTTTTAGAAGAGCATAAGGAAACTTAAATAATATTAGTGAAAGACATGGAAAGGGAAACACATTGATGACAAAGGGTGGGTTATTGATTTGAAACTTAAATGGGTAACCTCTTTTTTCTGGGTTATTAATAATCAATTTATAAATTAGTCTAGCCAAAAATCAATTAAGTTGTTTTGAATTTGAAACCCAATGTTTTCTCTCTTTTTTTTGCTTTAAATGGTATTTTATTTTTTCCCACAATTACATACTAAGAAAATTTTTAGTATCCATTTTAACAAGATTGTGAGTTCCAAATTCTTCTCCTTCCCCCCTCCCCTCCCTTCTTCTGAAAATGCTAAGCAGTTTAATATAGTTTATACATATGCTATCATGTAAAGCACGTAAACACGTATACATATGTTATCATGTAAAACATTTCAACATCACAGTTGTGGAAGGAGAAGCAGATCAAAAGGGAAAAAACTATGAAAAAGAATAAAGTAAGTAAAAAAATATACTCTGATCTGCATTCAGAATCCATCAGTTCTTATTTTGGATATGTATAGCATTTTCTTTCCTGAGGTACAGGTACATTGTGGAGAAGAGCTGAGTCATTCATAGTTGATCATCACACGATGCTGCTAACACTGGTTTCTGGTTTCCTGGTTCTGCTCATTTCACTTTGCATCAGTTTGTACAAATCTTTCCAGGTTTTCCTGAAACCTACCTGTTCAAATTTCTTATTGAATATTAATATTCCATTACATTTCTATATCACAACTTGTTCAGCCATTCCCCTATTGATCCTCAGTTTCCAATATTTTGCCATCACAAATAGGGCGGCTATAAATATTTTTGCACAGGTAGATCCTTTTTCCCTTTTTAGTGCTATTGCTGGATCAAAGGGCATGCACAGTTTGGTTGCCCTTTGGACATAGTTCCATATTGCTCTCCAGAATGGTTAAATCACTTCTTAACTCCACCATTATCAATACATCAGTATCCCAATTTTCCCACATACTCTCCAACACTTATCATTTTCCTTCTTTTGTCATATTAGTCAATCTGATAGGTGTGTTATGGTACCTCAGAGTGGTTTTAATTCACATTTCTCTAATCAAACACAAATGTCTTATCTATACATCTATAGATGTTTTTGATTTCTTCATCTGAAGACTGCCTATTCATATCCTTTGACCATTTATCAATTGAGTAATGGCTTGTATTCATAAATTTGACTCAGTTCTCCCAGACAAGTCTTCACTATAGGGCAAGTTTCTCTAACTCTACTGCCCTGAACAAGTCCTTTTAGCTTCTTTAAATCTCTTCCAAGTGCTGTTGACACACTGCATCATCTGTCTTCTCTCTTTTCACACATTTGATGGTTCACTGGTTCCAAAGCTTTATCTCTGGGAAAATGAAAGTAAGAATGGGATGAGGATCATATCTAAGCTACTTTCTTTTAAGTCCTCAGGGATGGGGCCAGAGGTATATGGGGAGGTGGTAGAGGTGACATGGAGAAATGGGGAATGCAAGAGATGGTAAAGAAGGAGGAAGGACAAGATGGAAATAGGTCATTCCTTAGGCCCATCTATCCTCCAAACTCCTATTCCTCTTTCTAAGCTATTTGTGCTTTGTGATACTTGCTATACAGTCAGAGCACTCACCTTTCTTTGGGATGATCAGAATCTTCTGCTTTCACCCTGGTAGCTTCTGGAATAAGATACAAATCACAACTTTAGAAAAGAGACTTATAATGGGAAAACAGAAAGAGGGCATCATAGCTTCCAAGACCTGTAGAAACAGCATGGTGCTGAGCATATAGGAACAGCATGCCAAAGCATGGACATGGATAGATAAAGTGCTGGACTTGGGATCAGGAAGACCTAAGGTCAAATCCTACCTCAGATTGCCTGTCACACAAACTGTGTGACCATGGACAAGTCTTTTATTTTTCTTGGTCTTGTGTTCTTCTCTGTAAAATGAAAGGGTCAGGCTAGATGGTCCCTTCCTGGAGAGCTCAATCCCTGATGCTATGATTTGTAGGTGAAGAGATTAGGTTTGAATCCTAGTCCTGCTACCTCCTACCTGTGGGACCTTGGGAAAGGCATTTTCCCCTCTCTGGGACTTACTTTCCTCAGCTGTCAAGTTAAGGGTTGTACCAGATGATTTCCAAGATCCCTTCCAGATCTAAATCTTAGGAATTATAACAGAATGAGAAGTAGTGTCACCTTTGGCAGTGTTTGGAAGGGACGTGTGCTGTATGATTTGGTAGTGGAGGGTAGGGAGAGAGAAGAGGACAGGGAAGAGGTACAATGGAAAGAGAATTGGAATTTGTCAGATGATCTGTCTTTTATATTTACTTGCCTTGGAGATCTTTGGCAATTAAGCAATTACTTAACCTTCCTGGGCCTCATTTTCCTCTTCTTCAAAATGATGGCCTTGGACTAGATGGCCTCTGAGGCCTCTTCAAGTTTTAGCTCTATGGTCCTTTGATTCCATCTTTGTTGTTGTTCAGTCCTTTTTCAGTCGCATCTTTCTCTTCGTGATCCCACTTGGAGTTTTCTTGGCAAAGATACTGGAGTGGTTTGTCATTTCCTTTTCTGACTCTTTATATAGATGAGGAAACTGAGACAAACAGGGTTAAGCATCTCGTTCAAGGTCACACAGATAGTAAATATCTGAAACCAGATTTGAACTCAGGGAGACCAGTCTTCCTGACTCCAGACCCATTGCTCTATCCACTGTGCCACCTAGCTGCCCATGATTCCATCTTACTGATGTCAAAAATTCCACAATTATAAACTCACTCCGTTTGTTTCAGATTTTATGCCCTGTTAAAATGTGAATATTTCTTTCTGAAAGAGCTAACTGTAGTCCCTATCAGTCATTTATACCTTGGTAGTCTGTGAGTTCTTGGCTATCTAGACTACATCTGAGGTCTTTCCACTATAACAATGCTGATTCCCTATAAGAGGAAGAAGGAAAGGCTTCACCAAGGGGGTGTCAACAGAGTTGATCTCTGAAGATGGGTAAAGAATCTGAAAGTGGAAGTGAGGAGGTAATGTATTTCAGGCATGAAGGATGATTTGTGCAAATGCATGAAGATGGGAGCTCAAGGAAGAGCTAGCAGTAAAATTTTGCTAGAACATAGAATCTATTGAAGAAAGTAATATGAGATAAGTCTGGAAAGGTACCTTGGAGTCAGATTATGAAGGTCCTCAGACTCCAAGCTGAAGAATTTCCTTTTTATCCTTAACACAGCCTATGTGTTGTCTTTCATACTCAAAGAGGATCAAAATAACATCAAAATGTTGGGGTCAAGGTCTAGTGTGTCCAACTGTGCCTGATTAGACCAACATAAGCTTGAAAGGCTCTACCACAGGTCAGGTACATGTAGTTCATATGGACTAGAGAAAATAGGGAATCACTGATGGTTTTAGAGCAGAGAAGTGACATGATCCTGCAGGATAAAAGAAAGAAGATTTATTTAACTCCTCTTTTGATTTCATTTCCCCCAGGAAGAGTCTTTCAACTGAAAGCACAAAACAATAATGTAAAAAGAATGTTGGCTCAAGGTTGGTGAAAAGACAGCCTAACACCTTTAATTACATGGCGAGGTACTCAAGACAATGATATGGTTTCAAACCTAGTCATCATAGAGCACAGAAGAGTTGCCCAAAGACTAAAAAAGGATACATATCCTGATTTTCTAATGGGAAAGAGTATGGACTCAACAAAACACAGAATGGCAAGTTTGACATTGATCCCTAGTGAATTTCTTTTTTTTTTTAAGCAATCAGGGTTAAGTAACTTGCTCAAGGTTACACGGCCAGTTATTTCTGGGTGTGGTGCTGAGTATCAGAGCCTGGATTTGATCCAGGTCATCCCGATACTGGAGCCAGTGCTCTTACTCGCTGAGGCACCTGGCCACCCCTAAGCAACTGGAGTTAAATAACTTGCTCAAGGTTACACAGCCAGGTGTTTCTGGGTGTGGTGCTGAGTATCTGAGCCCAGGATTCAATCTCCAGGTCTTCTCAACACTGGAGCTGGTGCTCTTACTCGCTGTGCTACCTGGCCGCCCCCCTAGTCAATTTCTAAAGTATATCATTAAATTTTTGGTTTGTCAGACTTGAAAAGAACATGGTGATTCTTGGGAATCATCATAGCTTCATTGTTGTTTGTCCTTTGTTCTCCAAGAGGACCACAATATCAAGGAGGTAATGCCATGAATTGCAAGTCAGTTGGATTTAAGTGAGGTAAGGCTGTGCAAAGTCACCAGCCTCACTTTCTCCTCTGGAGACATCTGGGCCCAGTGGCCACAGATCAGGATGACTGGAGATGGCTCCCATAGCTTCATTAGGATAGTCATGTCAAGCTTGTCTTCAACATTATTGGTGGGTTTTTATTTAAAGCAAAGTTTTGGTAAAGTTTCTAAAGACATTACTAAAATTATGATTATCTCCTTAGTAAAGTAATTAAAAAGATAAGATAATTAAATATTTGCTAAAGGGTAGAGATAGGTTAGCAGAAGGCCACACAACCTTATTGCCAAAGAGCTCATTATTGGCTAGAGAACCCTAGTGAAGTGCCATAAAGCTATGAAATAATCAGATTGATTCTTTATCTTTCTGTGACTGATCACATTTAGTTAATTAATTTTGTCCTGTAACTGCATAAGTCATGATTCTTTGTCTCTGAACTTAGTTTAGAAATTCAGTTGACGAGTGTGGGGGGGCTGAGCCAAGATGGCGGAGTAGAAGCAGGACCTCCCCACTGCTCTTTGGAACTGCAGAACCCACAAAATGACACAGAGAAGCTAACCTCCCGCTGAGGACAGCCCAGGAGGCTGGCAGGAATCGGCCAGCACAGCACTCTGGGAGCCAAGCCCAGCCCCACCCGAGGCTTTAGCCCCAAGGCAGGCCTGACCAGATTTGGACAGAGGGACTCCAGATCACCAGCAGCTGTGGCCCTTTCCAGATTTATCAACACATAGATGCAAAGGACAAAGTGAGGTCAGTGCAGTCTGGACTTTGGGACCAGTAAGTGGGAATGCATGGCTTTTGCCCCCAAGGGCAAGAAGCCACTGAGCCGCTGGCACAGCCAGCCAGTGCCACGTGGAAGCTTCAGCTTGTGGTCTGCAGAGTGTAGGGGGACCAAGCACCAGTCTGAGGGGCAATCGCTCTTGCTTTAACCTGCTTGGATCTGGATTGCGGTCTAGGGTGGAGGTCCTGAGGTGTATGTCCAGCTTGCCAGAGTGTGTGGAGACCTCAGAGAGGGTACCCATCTAATACTTCTGGCAACTGAGAAAACCCCAGCATTTGGGATGAAAGCTCCCCTGTCTGGTGGCAGAGTCCGACTGTGGCAAAAAGCCCAGGGGTCAAGTGACTGAGGGGCAACATGACCAGGCAAAGGAAACAAAGCAGACAGAAAATTCCAACATTACACTTCTATAAAGCATGGAACAGGAGGAAGACAGTGAAGTCAGAACTCCTACACCAAAAGCTTCAAAGGAAAATATGAGCTGGTTACAGGCCATAGAGGACCTTAAGAAGCAGATAAGAGAAGTGGAGGAAAAATTGGGAAGAGAAATGAGAACAATGCAAGAAAATTATGAAATGAGAGTCAACAGCCTGAATAAGGAAAATAAACACTTTAAAAAACAGACTGACTCAAATGGCAAAAGAGACTCAAAAAGGCAATGAGGAGAAGAATGCCTTAAAAAGTTGAATTTGCCAGATGGAAAAAGAATCTCAAAAGCTCAATGAGGAGAATCATGGCTTCAGAATTGGACTGGAGCAAATGGAAGCTAATGACTTTATGAGAAATTAAGATGCTGTTAAACAGATCCAAACAAATGAAAGAATAGAAGGCAATGTGAAATATCTCTTGGGAAAAACCACTGACCTAGAAAATAGATCCGGGAGAGATAATTTAAAAATTATTGGACTACCTGAAAGCCATGATATAAGTAAGAACCTAGAAATCATCTTCCAGGAAGTTCTCAAAGAAAACTGCCCTGATGTTTTAGAATCAGAGGGCAAAATAGAGGTTGAAAGAATCCACCGATCACCTCCTGAAAAAGATCCCCAAAAGAAAACTCCTAGGAATATTATAGCCAGGTTCTGGAATTCCCACATTAAGGAGAGAATATTACAAGCAGCCAGGAAGAAACAATTTGAATATTGTGCAAACACAATCAGGATAACCCAGGATCTGGCAGCTTCTACACTGAGGGATCGAAGGGCTTGGAATATGATATTCCAGAGGGCAAAGGAGCTGGGATTAAAACCAAGAGTCACCTACCCAGCAAAACTGAGTATCATGTTTCAGGGGAAAATATGGTCATTCAGTGGAATAGAGGACTTTCAAGCATTCTTGCTGAAAAAAACCAGAGTTGAACAGAAAATTTGACATTCAGATAAAAGAAGCAAGAGAAGCATGAGAAGATAAACAGGGAAAAGAAATCATAAGGAACTTATCAAAGTTGAATTATTAACATTCCTACATGGAAAAACAATAATTGTAACTTATGAAACTTTTCTCAGTTAGTTGAAGGGAATAGAAATATATATATATATATATATATATGAGGGTATATGGGCATATGAATACATATGTGAATGTGTGTATATATGTTTACAGGTATACATAGAAAGAGGGCACAGGACCAATTTAACAGGAAGGGATGATACTTAAAAGGTGAAATTAAGAGGTGAGAGAGGAATATAATGAGAGGAGATGGAGAAAGACAGAATGGGGTAAACTATCTCATACAGAAGAGGCAAGGGGAAATAGTTACAATGGAGGGGAAGAATAGGAAGGCAAAAGGGAATGGATCAACCTTATTCCCATTGAATTTGGCTTGAGGAGGGAATGAAATACACACCAAATAGGATATCTTACCCTACAGGAGATTGGGAGGGGAAGGGGATGAGAGGGGGGATGATGGAAGGGAAGGCAGGCTGGGGGGAAGGGAAGTTGGAAGCACCCACTTTTGAAAAGGAACGGGATCAAAGTAGAGAATAGAACAAGTGGGAGGTGGGATAGGAGGGAGGGAAATAAAGTCAGTCTTTTACAATATATCCACTATGTTATTGTTTTGCATTAGCCACACATGTATATCCTATACTGAACTGCTTATCTTCCCAGTAAGGGTGGGTGACAAGGAAGGAAAGGAATGAATCTGGAATTCAAAGTTTTAAAATCAAATATTCAAATATATATATATATATATATATATATATATATATATATACTATTATCAATACTATTTTATATGTAATTGGGAAATAAGATATACAGGCACTGGGGCATAGAGATCCACTGGAAAAGTCGAAAGAGGTATGGGAGAGAGTAGATTGGAGGAGGGGATATCCTGTGGGACTGCTATTTGGGGGTGGGGGGTGGGTAGGGGAAAACGGGGAGAAAATTTGTAACTCAAAATCTGGCGGAAATGAATGATGTGAATCAGAAGTGAATAAAGCATTTGAAAAAAAAAATGAAATTCAGCTGACCCGTAATGAATTAAGTTTAGAAATCCAGTTCTCATATTAATTACTATCCTATTCTTGTGTAGAGGAAATACCCTTGAAGGAGGCAGGTGGACACAAGGGAGTCTGGTCTAGCATCTTCACACCACCAAACTATTTTTCGAGGATGTCAGGTTTGTTGGGTCCACTATTTCTAATCTTGCAGGTAGACTCAAACAATGAACATTTCTTAGTCACAGAAGGGTAGGGAAGAGGGGTTATTGCTAGCGCTCATTCCCAAACCAATCATGTTGTCCCCACCCTCATGATGCTGCCTACTCTGTAACCAATTACATTGTTTTACCCACCTATGCAACTCTGTTCTTTGTTGTCTTGTACTTCCAAATCTAGCAACTCTATCTGGCAGTCTTTGGTCATTGAGAGGCCACTGACCCAATATATTGGTTATTGCTAGCCTAATAATGTGATTATTTTGATTATTTATATTGCTAGCCTAATAAATTGATCATACTCACACCATCGTCTCTCAGTTTATCTTTAATTTTAAAATATAACAGCTGTATCTTGTACATATTGTTGGACTTTTTTTTAATTGCTCTATGAATGACTCATAGAGGGGATGCTTATCCAATGAGCAAATTATACAAAGCTAATATGATGGATGATAAAGTTAAGATTGAGAATAACCTTCACAAGCTAGAATTCTAAGCCAAAACCAACACAATGAAATTAAGTGAGGTAGTGGGGGAGAAAATAAAATCAACACATGCAGTGTTATAAAAGGCATCACTATGGATATATATGAGTGGGAAAAGTGAGTTGTCAATGTAGCAAAAATGAAAAAAACTAGGATAGCTGTGGGCTATGCTGAGGTAGCTATCAAGTGATTAAACCCCTGAGATGGGGAAAAGTCTCAGCATATGGGGTGAATCCCTTATGGAGAAGTTAGGGGAAAATATAGATGAAATATATATTCTCTGGGTGAGAAGGCATAAGGTAGTTTATAAATCTACATTAATTGAACAATTACTTACAAGAATTACTCATGTGGAAGGAAGGATAAAAGGGAGGAAGGGAAGGGAGGGAAGGAGGAAGGAAGAAAGGAATGAGGAAGGAAAGAAGGAAGGAAGGAAGGAAGGAAGGAAGGAAGGAAGGAAGGAAGGAAGAAGGGAGGGAGGGAGTAAAGAAAAAGGGAGGGAGGGAAGGAAGCATTTATTAAATATCTACTATGTTCTAGACACTATGTTAAATGTTTTACAAATATTATCTCATTTGATCCTCACAAAAACCCTGGGAGGTAGGTACTATTATTATGTCCATTATACAGTTGCGGAAACTGACGCAGACAGGTTAAATGACTAAAGTCACACAGTTAAGTAATGTCTGAGGCCAAATTTGAACTTGTCTTCCTGACTCCAGACCCAACATTCTAGCCACTCTGCCACCTAGCTGTCTCTGATGGAATCACAAATCTATAAAGACATCTTAAAGTCTTACATTTAAGGCTTGTCTGTTTTGTGCGACAACCAGCACTTAGCACAGTGCCTGACACTTAGCAAGTGCTTAATAAATATTTCTTAACTAATTGACTAACAACTCTAGCTTGAGGAAGAGATAATTTGGAAACAGTTTATGTAAATAAGATCTGGGTGTCTTAGTTGGCCACATTTGTAACAGCCAAGAGTGTGTTGGGACTGCTAAGTGAGGTCCTAACAAAAGCTCTGAAACATAGATTTGGAGCTAGAAGAGACCTTAGAGGCATCCAGTTCATCCCCCTCATTTCACAGCTGGGGAAACTGAAGTTCAGGAAGTTTCAGTGATGTGCCCAGGTATAAAATATCAAAGGTGAGCATTAGAAGAAATATAATTTCTAGCAGATAGAAATGCTAATTAAGTGAAACATTTAACATTAATAGGTCCCCTTTAGCAGTTAACTGAGTTAAACAGAAACATCCTTACCTTTTACAATTAGTTGACTACACAAGTGGTTAGAAATAGCTCTCGAAATATAAACTTCTTAAACAGATCGAATCACTAACACTAACCATGGCAATAACCATTCTGAGAACCTGGGTACCTTGTCCCCAGACCACAGCAGGAATCTCCCTACAACAGCAGGGAATGGGGGTGGGGTGGGAAAAGGGGATTTTCTGTATATCCCATAACTATGTTGAAGCCACATCAGTGAAAAATTCCTGCAAAGGGACCTTCCCATGGCCCTTTGGGCTTACTCTAACTCTAAAAGTCCTACCCTTTCTATCTCCGTTTCTAATTTTATGATCCTACTGTTTAAACTACTTAGGTGGATCAGGGACTTCCCCTGAAAATAAAGTTCTCTCTGCATTTTAACTTATTATTTAGTTAATGAGTTTGGTGTCTGGAGAAGTGGTCTGCACACGTTTTTTGTTGTACACCTTTATCAGTAAAATATTTTGATCATGTATCCCCAAAATGTGTATATCTATTAATTCATAAATTATACATGTATACTACTGTACTAACATTTTATATATTACCAAAAAATGACACCAAGTAGACATTTTAAAACAATGAGATAAAGATAAAATAATATTTGAGCCTAGAGTCAATAGGGAGTCACTGGAGTTTACTGAGCAGTGGATTACCATGGTCAGAATTATGCTTTAGGAAAGTCACTTTGTCAACAATGTGGAGGATGGGTTGGAGAAGAAAGAGACAAGGCAGAAAGTTTAATGAGATTTGTCATTGTTCAGTCATTTTCAGTTGTGTCTGACTCTTCATGACCTCTTCATGATAACTGGGGCTTTCTTGGCAAAAATAATGGAGTGATTTTGCCATTTCCTTCGCCAGCCCATTTTATAGATGAAGAAACTGAGGTAAACAGCGTTAAGTGGCTAGACTGGGGTCATATATCCAGTAAGTGTCTGCAATGAGATTTGAATTCAGGAAGATGAGTCTTCCTGACTCCAAGCCCAGCACCATTGTGCTACCTTGCTGCCCCAACAAGAAGTGTAAGAAACATACCAGAGATGTAGAAATAAAATCAATAAGATTTGCTTGTGATTGGGTTAAGATTTGGATATATGGAGTGAGGAAGAATGAGCAGCCAAGGATTACACTGTGGTTATGAACCAGCATGATGGGAAAGATTGGTACCTTCAACCGTTATAAGAAAAGTCTGGAAGAAGGGTGAGTTTGGGGGGAGTAGGGTGGAAGGACTGGATAACATAATGAAGTCTTTGATGAATATCACCTCTCATCTTGTTTGACTCACTCTGTCCTACCCAAAGTGAAAAGTCCCAGAGAACAGAGGTCATCTTCCAAGGAGTATGAAGGTGTGATGGGGAGGGAGGTGAATTTTTAGAATGGACTCACCTTAGCAACTCAAAAACATCTCCAGTCATCCTGATCTATGTCTGGTCACTGGACCAAATGACTCCGGAGGAAAAAGTGAGGCAGGTGACTTTGCACAGCCCTCCCTCGTTCAAATCCAATTCACTTGCAAGTCATGACATCATCTTCCTGATGTCATGGTCCTCTTCAAGAATGAAGGACAAACAACAACAAAATGGGACCTATGGAGCTGCTGCCATGAATGTCTGAGTGGCGTTAGGTTAGAACTGTTCAAAGAGGCTGACACCCATCTAAGAAGGCAGGAAACTGGGAGTTCGCCTCGCAGATGGTTGGGGCAGAGTAGGGGAATAATGGGGAATAAAGGTAGCATGTGGCTGTTGGAGACAAGCCCCATATTGGGCTATTTGAGAAGGGTGGAATGAGACCCTTCTTTTCACTCTCTGATTGGTCGATCACACACCCTTTTGGGTCAAGTCATGGCTCCCTAGCAGGGAACAGACACTACTGTGGAGACCATTATTCTACAGCATGCAAAGGAATAGTCTTTTTGCAGTACCCTCGGGGAAGGCCATATCTGTTCTTTGGTACTCAGTTCAAGGAACTGTTTCAATAGGGATATTAATAAATCAGAATAGGTCCTGAGGAGGGCAACTAGAATAGTGAAGAGTTTAAGAATTACTTCATGTAAAGAGTGAAAGGATTGGATGAATTTAGTTTAAAGACAAGAAGACTAAGAAAAGACATAACAGTTCCACCCACATATTTGACACACTATACTGCATTTCCTCATCTATGAAATGGAGAAGTTGGACAAGATGGGCCCCTAAGGCTCCTTCCACCTCTAGATCTATGACCCTATGATTTTTCTCTGTTATTCCAGAAGATAAAACTAAGATCAATAGGTGAAAGTTGGAAGTGGGGACATATGGCTTTGAAGGTCAATTTTAATTCAATTCAATTCAAAATTCAGTAACAATGCAAACAGTCCAACCTTGGGAAAGTCTACTTCAAGAGGCAGTCAGGAATGTGAGGAATCCAGCAGTGATTGAATGACTACCTGTCAGGAACAGTATAGAAGGACTGAGTGAGAAGTTGGACAGGACAATCTTTAAGGCCCCTTCCTGTTGTAACACTGGGTGATAGAACATATAGATTTACAGTTGGAAGGAACATCAGAGGATAAGCTAGTTCAGTGTCCTCATTTTATAGTTGAAGCAACTGAGGCTTAAGGAAGTTGACTTGACCAAGGTCACACAAGCAA
>NW_027187407.1:399868-425236 GCF_028583685.1 Petaurus breviceps papuanus
CCAAGAAACAGTAATTCCAAACTCCAAGAATTTAAATGCCCTCTTTTTCTTTCTGTTGCTAAGCATTAAAGTGTCTGAATCCTACTGTGTGATGAATCTAAATTCCTCCAGATGGCCAGCAACAGTCAGAACATTCTCATGTTCAACAGCATTGTGCTTTGATGGGCAATGGCCATTAGTGAAGACACCATCCATTAGTTAAATAAATAGACCATGTGACTGGGAACAGAAGGTTTATGACACTAATTTTTAAACCATTATCAGATATTTTCAGGTTTCCAGGTAACTCTGTGCCACAGGAGATGTTGAAAGGAGGCTCCTTTATTTTCTTAGTCCTACTCTCTCTGACCATTTCAAAGATGCTGGAACAAACCCTAAGTATTACTGAGACAAAGAGGCCTGTGGAAAGCCTCTTTGCACATTCAGGTAATAGGAAAAGTGACAGGGAAGGGGTGGGGGTGGGGAGAATTGGATAAAATAATTACTTCAGAGGTAAAATGAGAAATGTTAGAGTCATTGGGAGCTAGTAGATTTGGAACGCCATGTGAAGCAGATGGTCCTACTGTCCAAGTTTAAGAAAGTCCTCTTCAACTTTGACCTTTGTGAATTTATTTAGGTGCCAGTCATGATCTCTAACCTGTAGGCTTCAGACTGAATTATGGAAGAATCCATCCTCCTAGGAAGCACAACAGCTTCATGGTAAGGGTTGCGGAAACCTGGCTTCTCCGTCTAGCACTTGTAACTCATGGCATCCCTTTCCTGATGTCATGCTCTTTTTTTTCTTTTTTTCTTTTTTTTTGCTTTTTGGAGGGGCAATTGGGGTTAAGTGACTTGCTCAAGGTCACACAGCTAGTAAGCGTTAAGTGTCTGAGGCCGGATTTGAACTCAGGTCCTCCTGACTCCAGGGCCGGTGCTCTATTCACTGTGCCACCTAGCCACTCCTGTCATGGTCTTCTTTGATGACAAAGGACAAACAACAACAGCTCCGTGATCTCTCTGATCCTCAGTTTCTCCATTGACAAAAATGCAAGGATTGGACAAGATAATCTCTCAGGCTCTTTTCTTTTCCCACGTTCCTGTAGTCTAAAATTCTTCGTGAAGTGGGACTAATCTGCTAGGGACTTTTACAAATGTCAGTCACTACAAGAAGTTTGAGTATATTCATATTGATATCATAGCAAAACGCACATAGCAGTTTTTCTTAACAAAACAAAGCAAAAGAAAACAAGACAATGCTGGATTTGGAACCAAAGGACCTGGGCTGCAATCCTGGCTTCACTGCTGAGACCCGTGTGACTTTTGTCATTTCTTAATCTCTCTGGGCTTCAGATTTCTCTCTGTAAAATGGACTGTTTGGATAATATGACCTCTGAGGTCCCTTCCAGCTTTAACCACGCCTCTCCCCACTCCTTAAGCCCTCTCCCCCCAGTGCCTCCCCTCTGGGAATATCTCCCATTTACACTGGATATATTATATATACACATAATTATTTGCATGTTGTTTCCCTCTTTAGAATGTGAGCTCCTTGAGGGCTCGGACCATGTTTTTTGCCTTTCTTTGTGACCCTAGTGTTTAGCATAGTGTCAGGCATGTAGTAAACAGTTAATAAATGCTTGTTGACTAAGTATTGACAGCCTAGTAATATCAAGAAATATTTGTTGTTGTTGCTCAGTCATTTTTCAGTTATGTCTGACTCTTTGTGACCTCATTTGGAATTTTCTTAGCAAAGATAATGGATTTGCCATTTCCTTCTCTAGCTCATTTTACAGATGTAGAAACTGAGGCAGACAGGGTGAAGTGACTTGCCCAGGGTCACACAACTATTAAGTATCTGAGGCCCTATTTGAACTCACATTTGACTTCAGGCTGAGCATTCTATCCATTGTACCCCTTAGCTGCCCATCCAGAGGATATGTCAGGGGTAAAAGAAAAAAAGGTCAAAGGGCAGGATTTTGAATGAAGAAGATATAAACAAGGAACTGGAGCCAATGGATGGCACAAGAAGCTGTCTGGGCTAGTTGGCAGGATGTGCATATTTGGCATCCTACAACCAGCAAGTTAATTTTCTACCTACTGTGTTTCCCCAATAATAAGACCTATCCCGAAAATAAGCCCTCCCCTTACTGTGTAAGATTCCTCTAAAATAAGCCCTCCCCCGAAAATAAGCCCTATTGAGATCACTACTGTAGTGAAGGTGATCCCCTGTGCTACACACTACATTACGGTACCCTCTGTATGCACCGTCCCGGGTGAAACGTACGCCACGCTCCGAACTGCATCCAATCAGAGCTGCCGCAGTGAGCGCGTCATCCTGTTCTTTATTGAATTCATTATTGAATAAAGGTACATTTTTTTGTTCACATTTACCTGTTTATTAAAATTGCTGTCAATGTTCATTAAAATAAGCCCTCCCCTGAAAATAAGCCCTCTGGTGTTTTTCTGTCCAAAAAACTTAATAAGACAGTGTCTTATTATCGGGGAAACATGGTATGCACATTATCCACGACCACAGGTGCCCCTGTTAATCTCCTTAAGCAGTCAACCACATGAATTTATTAAGTGCCTACTTTCTGCTAGGCACTGTGCTTAAGCATTAGGGGTAAAGAGAAAGACAAAAAACACAATCCCTGTTTTCAGGGAGCCCACAGTCAGCCGAAGGAGGCAACATGCGAAGAATTATGTGCAAACAAGACCTAGACAAGATTGGGAAAGACTTATTCTAGAAGACAGGATTTTAGCTGGGATTTGAAGGAAGCCAGGGACTATAGGACTTAGAGATGAGAGAGAGAAAATTCCCCGGGGAGGTAGGATGCTGTGTTTGAGGAACAGCAAGGAGGGCAATGTCACTGGATTGCAGAACTGAGGGGAGGAAGATAAAAAAAGAAAAGGTGCGAAGAGACAAAGGGGGAGCTAGGTAGAGAAGTGGACCTGGAATCAGAAATTCCTCTTCCTGAGTTCAAATCTGGCCTCAGACACTCAATATCTGTGTGACCCTGGGCAAGTCACTTAACCCTCTTTGACTCAGTTTCTTCATCTGTAAAACGAACTGGAGAAGGAAATGGCAAACCACTCCAGTATCTTTGCCAAGAAAGCCCCAAGTGGGGTCACAGAGTCAGACACAACTGAAAAAAAAAAAACATGACCACAAGAAAGGACCAAGCTACAAAGAATTTTAAAAGACAGAGGATTTTCTATTTATATTGCCTGGACGTAATAGGTCGCCATTGTAGTTTACTGAATGGGGATAGTAGTGACATGATCAAACCTGTGCTTTAGGAAGATCAGTTTAACAAGTGATGCTGTAAAGGAGCCCCTTGGGGGTTTTCCTTGAGCCGTGGGGTTGAGGCTCTGGTGGATGCCAGAGGTAAAAACTCATACTAGTCTTGGAGCATGAGGGCTCTTGGAGAGTAGCTATGAATGTTTATCCAGCCCCGTAGACTTCATATGACACTCAGTACAGAAGCTGCTTCTATAGGTAATCCATTATCTCCTTGACCACGAACTCCTTTTAACCATCAGTCAAGGTTTCATGCGTTCAGAGGTCTTTGTGGATCTTCCAGAGCAGAGACTATTTCTACCATTAGAGTGGATTCCGTGGTGCTGGGCAGTGTTAGCCAAACCACCAGCAGAATCACCCTTGGTGTTAGAGGTCAAGATCTGACTTTGTCATTTGGGTTCTAGAAAAACCAGCTGCTACAGAGGCTCCTACCTGAGCCCTTTGATAGGTTAGCTTATTAAGAGAAAAAATATCATTCAAGATTCAGCCCATGTTTTGCTTCTTTGATGAAACAGTTGGGGAAACTACACTAATCCAATGTTGTCTCCCCCTTTCTGAAGTCATATAGCAGCACTTAGAATAATTAAACCTTTCACTAGGAAGAACTGTAAGAGGCCATCTGGATAGCCTCTTACCTAATACAAGAATTTACATCATGATGAAAAGATAGTCAATCAGCTTCTATTGGAAAAACTTGAATAATGGGTCGCTTGCTACCTCATGAAGCAGTCTGTTGCATTTTTAGCTAGATTTGTTAGGAAATATCCGCTTCTATACAGATGAAATCTGCCTTCCTGAAACTTCTACCTCTTGACATTCAATTCTTCCCTCTGGAACCTCATGGAATATATTCAATCCACTTATAGATATTATATTAGACATTTTGTCCTCCTGAGATGTTCAAATTAGAGCTGTTCCATTTAGCTGGATACTAAAACAGTGAAAAACCTAATCTAACCTCATCTGTTGGTTTTGAGATCTATGAGTTACTAAAAGATATGTAGTTTGATGGCTCAGTGGATAGAGTATCAAGCCTGGAGTCAGGAAGATTTGAGTTCAAATCTGGCTTCAGACACTAGCTGTGTGACTCTAGGCAAGTCACTTAACTCTCTTTGCCTCAATTTCCTCATCTGAGCTGGACAAGGAAACCGCAAAAACACTCCAGTATCTTTGCCAAGAAAACCCCAAATGGGTTCACGAAGAGTTGGACATGACTGAACAAGGATGCATGAAGTATACAACACTGTAGGAGAACAGAAGCAAACAGACAAGCTGTGAGTTGAATAGGTCTGAATCACTTACCTCCTTTACCACAGAGGTGAGGGCATTTTTTCCAACATGGCGCTTTGAGAATCATCAGCAGGATAAGAATAACAGATGCCATTATTATCCCAGGAATCAGGAAGTTGCTCTCTGGCTCTTTATAGGGTTTCATCTCTGTACAAAGGAAATCATCATAGGATTTCAGTCCGCCAAGTCATTTCTAAATCTTCTGCAGTCTGCTGCTTTTGTATTCATCTGCCCAGCTGTGAAAACTAAAGTGGAAAGTCCAAAGCCCATTGTCATATAGCCCCATCATCAACGAGAGTCAAACAATGAGGTCAGGGCAAGTTTTGCCTCGCTTTCTTAGAAATCTGATCATCTTTTAGCCATACATGAAAGTGTGGGCACAGGTAAGCTCCTAAGACTTGGAGAGATGATGATGGCATCCATTCGAAGAGTAGATGTACCACTCAATTGCAAAAGTCTCAAATTGTTTTGCATTTCTTCCTTTCCTTCCTCTATCTCTCCCCATCCCCATATTTAGTCCCTAAGTCCTAAAGACTCCCCAGATTCATCTCCCTATTCTCATTCCCTCTCCCACCACCTTTGTCCATGGCCTTACAACCACAAATCTGGACTATTTTAATAGCCCCAATCTGTTCTCCCAGCATCTAGTACCACCCCACTCTATATGCCACCAAATGATTAATCCTTCTTGAATACATTCAAAATGTCATATTTCTGCCCCACCCCCCAAACTGTAAGGGCTCCCTCTAATCTACAAGCTAAATGCTAAACTCCTTGGCTGATGTGTAAGGTTACCACATTGCCTACCAAACAGATACCTTCTCACCTCATACCTTTTTTATAGCATTTCATTCACCTGAAATTTCTTCCCCCCCATCTCATTTATACTCTCCATATAAACCCTACAATTTCCTAGGATCTGATTCAAGCCCATCTCTTCTATGAGGCCTTTCCTGATCACTCCAAGGAGAAAGGCCAAGGTCACCCATTGCATTGTCTTGACTTTTGTCTTGCTGCTAGATTTTGATAACTCTGGAGGAGCAAGGCTGATGACTTTGTGCAACTCTGCCCCCTTAAATCCAATTTACTTGCAAGTCGATACCTATTCATTCACTGGAATAATTAACTTGGCAATTAACATATGCCATCTTAAGATATCTCTTGTGGGGACAGCTAGGTGCCCCAGTGAATAGAACACTGGCCCTGGAGTCAGGAGGACCTGAGTTCATATTCAGCCTCAGACACTTAACGCTTACTAGTTGTGTGACCTTGGGCAAGTCACTTAACCACAATTGTCCTGCCTTCCCCCCTCCAAAAAAAAGATATCTCTTGTAGTGTTATTTAAGTATTGTCCCTATCAACAAAGGGAGGAAGGGGAAGTGCAATTTTTCCCAGCTGGAAGCAGGGAATAAAGGACAACAGGAGGTGGAAGTTACAGAAAGAATTGGGGTCAAGGAAGGAAGTCTGTGCATTCTGGAGCCCTGAGGAAAGAGGCCTGGGTAGAAGTTTGTCAATGCTAATGGTCAGTCAGTTACAAGAGTAGAGTGCTGCTGCCCTGAACTGAACATGATCATTAGCAACTGGAGCCTTGGCTGGCTGGCTGACCTACTTAAAGAGAGACCTTCCTGCACAGTTTTGCTTTTTCTTAAATTATCATTGGAATCAGGACCTGGTGACTCTAACCCCGCTCCATTTATAGCCCCTTCTCTACCTCATCACTTCTTGGCTTTGCTTACCCTTGGGAGGTCCCTGCTTTCTTTATATCTTGTTCATTTACTGTCTGTACATTTAAAATGTTTTTTTTCTCCAGATGAATATAAGCTGATCTTCATCACATCATAAGCCAGTGTTTTCTATAAAGGAGTAAATCACACAATGGGGGAGAGACAAAAGGAAACCCATGGCTCAACAGCCCTAGACTCAGCCCTGAACTCTCTTCTTCATGGAACTCTGAAGTTTCCAAAGCCCTGTCTTATGCAGCTCATTAATTCCTCCTGAAGACCCTCCCCAAACTCATTATTGGAATCTGACCTCATCTGAATCCTCCTGAAGACCCTCCCCAAACTCCTCCTCTAGACCACCCCTAGATTCCTCCCACAACATTTCAGTATATAAGACCCCATCTTGTCTCCATGTGGTGTAAGAGTGCCATAGAATTTTCCAATACAAGCCTTACAAATAGATACCAAGGTTCCTTAAGAGTCTACCCATTATGGAGAACTTTTAATAAACTTTGCTTTTCTTTGGCTGAGAGAAGACTTGAGTCGAATTCATTTGGCAGGACCCAGTGTGTTGGTATTTTGGGGTCTTGAGCACCCCTAACCCTATATCTCATCATTTTATGATGACCCTCTTCATTTTTATGGTTCCCTGATCAGAAAACACTGCTAATCTCAAGCTCTTCTCCAGCCGGGACTGGAAGGTATGTAAGCTTCTCTCTTTCCCTATTCCCTTCTTGTTCTCCAAGAACCTTGGAGGTGGTATTTTTTGTGTGTGGTATTTTTTGTGGTTTTTTGGGCCTGACCTCTCAGGTCCCATTAGGTCAGACTCCAGTAAATGAGTGATTAAGGGTAGGAAGTTGCTGGAGGCTACGTGTAGATGACAGACAGTGGTGGGCTAGGCCAGTTCAAAGGTGTAACCGATTTGGGCATAGACATTTTGGGAGGATCTAGGGTGGAAAGTTGTTGCACAAAGGAAGGATAGAGATTTGGGCAGAGCCACAATGAAAGACCTATGGCCTCATGCAAATGCTTCATCAAATAGGAAGATTCAATCAGAGTTCAAGGGGGGTTCCCAGAGCCTGTATCTCTTCAGTGCTGACTCAAGTTCTTGATTAGTTCACATACCTGAGCTATGCCCTTAGATTTGGCCTTTTAAAAAGAGAGTTGGTTTCAGAGATCATGATGAAGAGAGAGAAAAAGCATTAAAGAAGCTAAACACAGAAATACTTGAATGAATGAGTGAGTGAATGAATAAGTGTTTGGGAGAGAGAGACATTAGTATCCACTTGGCTCTTTAAGGAGATGAACAACTAGATTGATTATATGCATATATGGAGAGTCAAAGATATGGAAAGAGAGAAGGAACACCAATGGAGAGAGGGAACTGGTATTAGATGAAGACAAAAGGGATTGGCACTTCAGGGAACAACAATTTGGAGAAACAACGTGGACTTAATCCTTCACTGGTATTGTGAACTATTTGGATTGTATAAGTCCCAAGAGAAATGGAACCTACCAGAAGGAAGGTTGCTTGATTTCCAAGTTATTTCTCTGAATGGGGGCTTGGGGAGAAGGAATTACCAGTCCCAAGGTGGCACTATAAATCAGAATGGCCATATAGATCCTAGAAAATGGTGGGGCCCAAGGGAAGGGAGAGTTGTTCATTAGCTCAGATACATATTCTTTGTGTTTCCTGATGGATTAAATAAATCTGTTCTATAATAGCTGTTTCATTAGTCTATTAGTTAACTGTTTTACACCTGCATGGGACTTGAAAGACCTTTTAGGGAATGATGTAAAGCAAATGCTGATGTTACCAGGAAAAACCCTGGGTAAGGAAAAAAGTCAAAGAAATCGATCAGAGATCTCAAGATAAATCCAGAGCTATAGGTGTGAGTCCTGGTAGTTGTTTAACTTTTCATGTGTGTATGGTATGTTTTTCCAAAGTGATTATAAGGTCTCTGATGGTAAGGACAATCATTTCAGTGCCTAGCATGGTGTCTTATATATCACTGCTCACTTCATATTTGTTTCATGAATAAATAAATGCAAGATGAATGAATTCTAGTTGGGATCCAGCCTTGATTATTTAGCCCAGGTCCCAGTCACCTCCAATACATATAGCAAACCTCCAAAAGACCAGATTGGGTTCCAGCTGAGGTAACTTGTCCCAAAAATACAGCACAGAAAGCTCCATTGACAAGCATTCCTTGAACCCATACCAGTTCAGAACTCAATTGGCTTCAACAGGTTAAGGTGATAGGATCATTGAACTCTTGGTTTAGGGGCCTTCCTAAGAGTAAAATAAAATGTCTAGGTTGAAACTAAAATGCCTATATCAGTCAGATAAAACTTTCCCCATCAAAATATATGTCTGTCTGAGACAGACCCCAAAAGGTTTAGAGTCTTCACTTACTGTGCCCAGATCCTGGCTGCCCACTGGCTCCTCAGTGCCTTGAAAATCTGGTCCCCCTTTTTACAATCCTCTTTTACTTTTTTCACTTTTACTCTTCTGAAAATCTGACATTGCTGACCACACCCTCTTCCCTTATACAGTCAGAACTCACTCTTTTCTTGGCTTCTGTAAAATTGTTCTCCTTTTTCTTAATCTGATTGTTCCCCACACACACACACACACTTTTTCTTGCAGCCTAAGGGTGGGCACCTCTCAAGGCACCTCCTGATACTCTTCTTTTTTCTTAATATTCCCTATTGGAAATCCTATTCACTCCTATGGCTTCAATGATCATCTGTATGCAGATGACTCCTAAATTATATCTTCACCCCAAATTTTCACCCAGAGTTCCCAAGTCTTATTTCCAAATGCCTGTTGAATAGATATCTCAACCTGGATTTCCATCTGAAGTTCAACACATCCTTCCTCAATTGTAAGCTTTGTAGGTCAGGGACTATATGTTCTTTCAGCTTTGTATCTCTTAATACCCAGCCCATCATAGGTATTTAATAAATATTTATTAAGGTGAGCTGGGTTGAACTGTTTGCACTAGTTTTTTTCACTATTGATAAGTCTGGTCTTTACCCATGACAGAATATTGTTAATATAATTGCTAATATAATGACAGAAAATTGTTAATACCAAATATCACTTGCTACTAATTCCCTTAATGATCCTTGTAATGTCAGAATTTCAATAATGGCTTTACATTCCTACTCTTAAATACTTACTCTAGATTAGATTGAGCTGAACCACATCCTAAATCCCACCCCCCACCCCCCCAGAGATTTTATCTTGTAAAGGAACCTAGCTTAAGCTGGATCTCCTGCTTCTAATGATCTTGCCTTTCCATAGGAATTCATGGCATTAAGGGCAAAACAGCCAGAATGAGGTGGTGTTCCTTGCCCGGACTGCCAAGGGCCACTGAAGTCTCTTGACCAGATCTTGCTACCTGATATTCCCTCCTTCCCCTTCCCTTCCAAAAATATAAAGGGTTGGGAAATTCATCTCGCTCTGCCCTCATGGGACATCCCCTAGGATGACATGACAGGTTTGCTACCCTGTTATCTCAATTAAAGACACTTTATTCCTCAGCTCACAGCTTTGATTTATTTCAGGATTTGAGACCCATAATCTTAACTTAAATGTTTGTGTTTACTACCCATTAAGAATGTGATATATAAAAGGAACCTTACTTATTCGAAAAGTCTCCGAAATAAGGAGTTCCACTGGCCCCTGGGTTTGTAGGAAACAGGTGATGTTAATACAGGTGGTAGAATCAGTGATGGGCAGAGATAAAAAAGTGGTAACATTGTAGAGTTGGGTGGTTTCATCTTGGGACAGATGTATCTCTCCAGAATACTCGGTTGAGTTGTGAGTCTCTACTGTCCAGTAAATTTTCTGAGGATTTGGATAGCCTTGTTTAGAAGAACAGGAAAAATTCAGCGTATTTCCAGTTTCTACAGTCATGTTGTCAAGTCTTGTTATTTCAGGTTGACTGAAAGGAGCTAAAAGCAGAATTGAGACATTAACATTTTTAAAATTTCATTTCAAACCTTGATGCAGCAGGGGAGGGGTGGGGGGATGGTCCCTGACCAAAGAGAAAGGAAGATTGAGATTCTTAGATAACTTGGGTTGTATAACTGATGTTGCTATAACAGCAGGGCTGGATTGGGAGTCAGAGGACACAGATTTAAATCCTAGCTCCATTACTTACCACCTATGTGAGCTGGGCCTGTTATGTCATTTGTAAAATTACCTCTAAGATTCCTTCCAGCTCTGAAACTATGATCCTAGGGTTTCAGTAGCCCCTCTTCGCTTAGTCTTTTCCAGGAATGGAAGTAGACTAGTCTTTTTTTGGGTGGGGGAAAGGTCAAGATGCATGATTTCATTAGCACTGGGAAGTCCCAGTGAGAAAACTCCTCTGAATGCAGATCAGCAACTATTATACAACTTCTAGTCTTATAGGACTGTGGGAGAGTAGTGGGGGAGGAGGGAAAGAGAGACAGGATTTGAACCCAAATTTTCCTGACTTACTCCCTATCCATTCCATTGCCTCTCATACACAACATAGGGCTAGATAATAAGATAAAAGACAGATTTAGGCAATGTCTGTGGGTAAATGAATATACTGATAAACAGTATCACTCTGGGAGTCTTATTTTCAATTCTGTGGAAAACTATTTGCCTGGGACACTAGAGGTTTCATTTCACTGGTCTCATAATCCTCTCACTTCCTATTCTCACTAAGTTCACTTTTTCCCTTTTAAAAAAATATATTTCTGGGGGTGACCAGGTAGCACAGCGAGTAAGAGCACCGGCTCCAGTGTCGGGATGACCTGGGGATCAAATCTAGGCTCAGATACTCAGCACCACACCTAGAAATAACTGGCTGTGTAACCTTGAGCAAGTTACTTAACCCCGATTGCTTAAAATATATATATATATATATATATATATATATATATATATATTTCTATGCCTATAATCATCAACTAGTTTGCAGAAAGTCCTCCTTAATTCAAAA
The DNA here is from genome assembly GCF_028583685.1 of Petaurus breviceps papuanus. Taxonomy (NCBI): domain Eukaryota; kingdom Metazoa; phylum Chordata; class Mammalia; order Diprotodontia; family Petauridae; genus Petaurus; species Petaurus breviceps. Next base: position 411,139 of record NW_027187407.1, read on the forward strand.
TCTAAAACCTCAAGGCTCTCTCTCTCTCTCTCTCTCTCTCTTTCTCCTTTATCCCTGGAAGTCAATAGATAATGCCTCTGTCTGCCACTGGCAATGATTGGTCCTTGACTGTCAATATGTCAACCCTCTTTTCCCTGCTTTCTTTCCCCTCTGCAAAGATTTCTTCCAGCTCTAAATTGTTGTTCAGTTATGTCCTAGTCTTTATGACCCCAATTGGGGTTTTCTTGGTGGGGATACTGAAGTGGTTTGCCATTTCCTTCTCCAGCTCATTTTATAGACGAGGTAACTGAGGCAAATAGGGTTAAGTGACTTGCCCAGGGTCACACAGCTAGTAAGTGTCCAAGCCAGATTTGAACTCAGAAGGATGAGTTTTCGTGATTTCAGGTCTAGTGCTCTATACACTGATGGAACCTAGTGCTGTAACCCTTAATAGCTGCCCCCTTACAGCTCTAATTGCTTAGCCCTATAGGGTGGAAATTATAATACCTTTCATTTCTTGGAGAACCTTAGAAATATCTATAATGTCCTTTATGCTGCATAGAGCTGTATCAGTAGGAGATCTTAGTTAAAAACTATTGCTTTGCTCTCGGTTATAGATGGATAATTTCTGGCCAGGAGAGGTGCCCTTTTGCTTGCTCTCAGTTTGGATCATAAGGGCCTAATCCAGTGACCTCCATCAGAGGGTGGACAGGAAGCCTTAAATCAGTCCAATGTGCAACTTGTTAGGAGCTCCAGTGATGTATCTGGAAAGGTAAAAGGACTGAAAATACTGATTCCAAAAGACCAAAAAGCATTAAGCCAAGCTAAGGTGTTATGGATTGTCTTGTTGACCAAAGTAGGGATTTGTTTAACTATCTCTGTATTACATCTAGCACAATTGCTTTTCTACGTTTGACTTCTCATTTCCAAAAAACACATTCTCAGTGATTTTGCCCACCAAATAGTAAAAAGCACCATGGACTTTTGCTTTAATTGAATCCCTGAATTCACCTCCAGTGGACTTTCCAGAGATCTCTCTACTTTGCCTTTGCTTTTACAAGCCTCACCAGGTAGCACCCAAGAATCTAAGGAAGTGACTACTTACCAAGGACAGACAGATGAAAAGGTAACTGATGAATGATGACCAATCCTTTGGGGCTACGGTGTTGGACAAAACACGTATATTCCCCCTGGTCCACAATCTGAACACTTAGAAGATGTAAATTCCAAGTGGTTCGGTTAAACTTGGTGCGGTTAATGTAGCTGGGATGAACGTGCATTTGCTTCTCACTTCCACAATACAGCTCATACAGAACATTATCTTTGGCACCTTGCCAAAATATCACTAGCTCTTCCTGGCCAATGTTTTGAGGATTCTTGAAATCACAGGGCAGGTCTGCAGTCTCATTGAATAAAACCTCAATATTTGGCTTTGTGTCAATGACAACTAAATTGGGGGAAAAAAAGAAAACTCGCTTTCATTTATCCATAATAAATATGTAATACCAGTGTCACTGTAAGTAAATGAAACCAGTACACCAGGGTTTAAATAGCAGCACAGGTAGGGCTGTGATTGGGGGGGGGCGGGGGGAGTTCCCATATGGGGTCAGCAGAGAGCCAGGCACAGGTGAGTGGAGCTGCTTACTTAACATGCTACTCAGCCCAGCTGTCTTTGCAGAGGATGGCCAGACCAAGGCTGAGCACAGTTCCTGATAACAGAGGCCTTAGGACCTCAGAAAGGAATAGCTAGAGGAGGAGGGAGGGCTATGAATTGGAATCAGAAACCCTTAATAGTAATTTCCTTTATTGTCCTCAGGGATCTGGTTAAAGCAAAGAGCTGGGTTTGGGGAATTTATAGGAAATTGATACTTGGAAAGCTGATACACATAAGAGCTTTATTATTTATCAAAGCAAGAAGGTAAAAAAAAAAAACCCACACACACAGTATGGCAACATAAACAGATATGATGTTCGGCCCTATAGATGCAAGAAACCCAGAACAAGGGGGAGGGAGTTGTGTTAGAAAGGAAACATGTTAGAAATTAAGAGTTCGAGTATCAGAGTTATATATCCCAAAATGAGTTTGGCCAAGGACAGTCAATCGATGCCAGATGGGGGGGAGGGGAGAGGAGAGGTGTTCCTAATCAGACCCAATGTGATAGAGAAGTTGTCCAGGATTTCTTTATAACCACCGGGCTTGGGTGAGTTCTAGGTAGGGAGAATATTTTTATTGCAACCAGAAACTGAGAGAGGGTGTGCAGTTGACAATCTGAAGCAGCAGAAGGGAGAGTGACTCAGACCACAGCAGGTGGTCAGGAGTTTTATCCAATCAGAAGCACCTGACCCAGGGTTGACAAGGATCAGAACAGTGGAAAAGTACAAACTTGTCTGTCTTTACCCATATGCTTTATGGGCATTAGGCCCACTCAGCCTAAATGACTGCACATTGTTGTCCTATTCTTATAACAATAAACATCAAACATTATAAAGTTTACAATTATCACATAATTATTTTAATTTTTTTTATTTTGGGGGGGGAGGGCTGGAAGGGGGTGCAAAGCCAAGGTCAAACCAGGAAGTGACACATTACCAGCTCTAATGGGAAGGAAATCAGCATCTGGGAGAAGGGGTAATGACATAATCCAAAAAATCTTTTACTAGAAGTAGAGTTCAAAGCCAAAGGCTTAAAGAACACTATTGTGTCAAAATCAAGTCTCAAGCACCAGGCAAGAAGGAGCTGCCGGGGAACCAGAGCTGATGTGCTCTCAACAAGTCTTTGAACAGCTAAAGAATATATTCCAAGTAAAATGTGTTTAATAGGAATGTATGTATAGGGCCTATATCAGATTGCATGCTGTCTTGGGGAGGGAGAGAAAATGTAAAACTTATGGAAGTGAATGTTGAAAACTAAAAATAAATAAGTTAACTAATAAAAAATAAATAAAAATAAAAGAAGAGAAAAAAAAGAATATATTCACAGGGTGGGGAGTGGACAGAGAACTTGACTGGCAAGGAGGGAGGAGATACTTGACACCCGAAGCTCCTGCCACTAAGAGTGGCTGCGTCCATGCCTCTCAGGACCTGCTCAGGACACACTTCTGTACAAATGGAGGTTACAAAAAATATATGCTCTTTTCATCAGTCCCATGGAGCATCAGTGTAAAGCCAAGTCTTTGAAAGATAGAGGGGTAACAAACTCACATTCAGACTCTCTAACTATAAAAATTGACTTCCCGGCCATTGCACACACAAGTCATCGCCCATACCTGAAAGACCTTCCCACACCTCAGTTTCATTTTGTGGGATCTCTGGCTTCCTTCAAAGCACAGCTCAGGCTCCACTTCCTATGTGAGGCCTTCCTAATCCCCACTCCCAGGTATTAACACTCTTTCCCCATTAAATTATTTTAAATTTTACTTGTTGGCTTACTTGTATACATATTCTATCTCTCCAATATAACATAAGCACCTTCAGCAAAGAAATGGTTTCTTTTTTGTCTGTAAATTCAGTACCTGGAACATCATAGGCACTTTATAAATGTCTTTTGGATTGAATCAGGAATTATGTTGGGAAATCTGTGAGACTAATGGCTACTTTGAGACCAGAGGGCCTTTTATTTGCCTCAGGTGAATGTCTATGTCTTGGCAAGGAGGGGGATGCTGATAACACCCAGACTTGAAGGAGTCAGTGAAATGATGCCAAAAACCTTAGAAAGTTAGCATGTTCTTACCGAAAAATGTGAACATCGACAAAACAAAATGCTTCAAGTCCATTGTACTGTCGTCATTAAGGAAAAGAAAATGAAAATTAGTCAGAAATTAAACAGTGAATCTTCATCTACATTTTTTAAAATGATAAGAGGGTGCTTGGAGTCCTTTGGATTATAAGTGGAATGGGACAAAGATAGGTCACTCTAATTAATATTTAGAAATTAGACTTGGGGGTGGCTATGTGGCACAGTGAGTAAAGTGTTGGCCCTGGAGTCAAGAGGACCCCAGTTTGGTTCCAGCCTCAGACACTTAACACCCACACACACAAAACTAGTCGTGTAAACTTGGGCAAGTTACTTAACCCCAATTGCCCTCCAAAAGGCAAAAAAAAAAAAAATTAGTCTTGCTTATTTGTTTGTTATTGAATTCACTTAACTGAACCAAATAAAATGTCATAGAGAGCATACAAGATGCCCTGTTTGTGGTCATGCAGCTAAGCTGAATCAGAGGTACCACTACCCTATCTCTCCATTATCATTGTTAAGAAGTTTTGTTTAAATAAAGTACTCTCCTGATACCTCATTATTGCAATGAGATGATTTTGGATGCTTAAAGGTCTGTCAACAGAGCTCTATTGCTGGAGGGTCCTACCAAACAGCAAAGTTCAGAAAGGGGACTTACTCCAAGCTGCTTATCCAAGGATCAGTCTAACTGGGTTCAGACCAAGTGATGAATTTTTTCAGCCAATAGAAATCCATGAAGAATTGTCTGCTTCAGCACAAAGGGAAACACCTGCTCAGAGATGAAATCACAGCAACTTAAAACTGGAGTAATAAAATCATCCTCATAAAAAGTAATTTTATATAGCAGTTTAAATTTGCCGAGCACTTTACATATATTATCTTCATTTTATAGGTGTGGAAACTGAGGCTGAGTGGTTAAGTGACTTGCCCAGGGTCACAAAGCTAATAAGTCTCTGAGGAAGGATTTGAATACAGGTCTTAATTTCACATCCAGAGTTCTATTGACTATGACAACAAACTGCCTAATGTAACAATGCTAATGATAATATAATAACAACAATAATTAATATCATTTATGATCTCATTCTTCATGGAGCAAAACGCTTTCAAAGTATAGAGACCTGTAAAGTCAAAATCATGTGGGAAAAGGATAAGGTTCATAAAATCCCTGTTGTCCTGTCTTCTATTGGAGTTGTACCAAAGATGCTTCCAGCGCCCTGAAGAAGATGCCCTTACATACTAACCCTTTTACTGAACCATAGAAAGCAATGATTCTATTCTCCTTTGAAATTGTCCATACAGGGGAGGCAAGGTGGCACAGTGAATAGAGCACCGGCCCTGGAGTCTGGAGGACCTAAGTTCTAATCTGGCCTCAGACACTTAACACAAAATTAGCTGTATGACCTTGGGCAAGTCACTTAACCCCAAATGCCCTACCTTCCCCTCTCCAAAAAAGCAAAAAAAAAAATAGTCCATAGAACATTAAATATATAAGAACTGTAAGTTAGCAACTTGGCCCAGGATGGTTTCTATCTGAACCCCATTAAAAACTAAGTGAGATGATAATAGAAGATACTTTATTTCAAGAAGAAAGACATAGGTTCAGGACCTGACTCTGATATATATTTGGTATGACCCTGGGCAAGTCACTGAATTTCTCCACCCCCAAACAACCTTCTAAGACACTATGGTACAGAGTCGTTGCCAATTTCTACACACATGAAATCACAGGTCCAATAACTCCAACCCCCACAAAAAAAAGTAGAGGGTGTATTTTGGGGAGCAATGGCAAATCCAGCTGGATGTAATGAAAGAGATTTTATTGTGGAAGGCTTGGACAATGTAGCAAGGGAATTTAGATGTTATTTCCTATGGAAACCAGATGGTAGTGGAAGGGTCATTGAATTCTGAAGTCAGAGGATCTGGGGTCTGAATCCCAGAGAACTCTGGGATTGTGACTTTGAACAAACTACTTGACTCTCTGGGCTCCAATTTCTTCATCTGCAAAATGAAGGAAGTAGACTAAAAGACATCATCAGTCCTAAATCTTAGAGATGGGAAAGGAGTCAATGAAATTCTTTGTGAGTAAAGGAAGTGACTAGATGACAGCATTGCTTAAAAAGTATGAAAATCCATCTACATAAGGACAAAAACCCAGAGGTGGCTACTTTGATGATCAAAATTTGATATGGTTAAGGCCCTGGACTAGAATTGCAGCCAGGGGAGTAAAAAGAAAAGGAAGGATAAGGCAGACACTTTGAAGTAGAAGGGAAAAAAAATCTGGTGACTGGATATTAGTTTCAACAAATATTTATTTACTGAATGCCTACCATATACATGGCCTCATGATAGATACACTGGATATAAAAAACAAAACAGGAGCACCATCCTTTCTCTACTCCTCTCTCTAGTCATGAGCAAAACAAACTTCAACTTTGGAGGTTTGATCCTGAAGGGGGGATTGCAAAGAAAAAAGAAAAGACAGTAAATTAAGGGGAGGGATACTCATCAGGTAAGAAATAGCTGATGCTATATGAGTGTGATGGAATATTTGTTTTTTGTTATTTTGTTTTGTTTTGTTGCTTTTTGGAGGGCAGTTGGGGTTAAGTGACTTGCCCAAGGTCATACGGCTAGTTTTTGTGTTAAATGTCTGAGGCCACATCTGAACCCAGATCCTCCTGACTCCAGGGCCAGTGCTCTATTCACTGCACCACCTAGCCACCCCGTGATGGAATATTTGTTGCAGCCTAAGAAAAAGAAAATAAAAGATGTTTTCAGAGCATCCCAGACATATACATTGATATAGAGGGAAGTGAACAGAAACAGGAAAACAGTTTAAACAATAACAACAAGACTAAGAAAAAGAACTTTGAAAGACTTAAGAACTCTACTCATAGCAAAGAACAAGCCTGTCCACAAAGGACCTATGAAGGGCATTGTCTACCTCCTGACAGAGAGGTGATGGGCTCAAGGGAGAGGGAGACATGTGTCTTTGGATTTAGCCCTCATGTAAATTTGTTTTGCTTAATTATGCTTATTGGCTATGAGGGATGTTTTTTCTCTTTTCAAAATTGGGAGGGGTGACTAGCAATGGTGGTGCCTTGCCCCGCAAAAAAAACAAGAAAGAGGGGCATAGAAATATCTTTTAAAACACATCAAAGAACGTCCAAAGGGCTATAAAATTGTGCATACCTTTCGACCCAGAAATATTATGACAAAGTCTATATCCCAAAGAGATTTCTTTAAAGTAAAATGTCCTGCATGTACATATATATTTTTAGCAGCTTTTTTTTTTTGTGTGGTAACACAGAATTGGAATTCGAGGGGATTCCCCATGAATTGGGGAATGGTTGAACAAGTTGTGGTATATGGTTGTGGTGGAATACTGTTCATGCTATAAAAAAATGACGAGCAGGATGCTTTCAGAAAAATCTGAGAAGACTTACATAAACTGATACAAAGGGACATAAGCAGAGCCAGAACATTGTACACAGCAAGAGCAATATTATATGATGATTAACTGTGAATGACTTAGCTATTCTTAGCAATATAATGATCTTAGACAATTCTAAAAGACTTATGATGAAAAATGTTATCCACCTCCAGAGAAAGAATTAATGGAGTCTGAATACATATTAAAGCATACTTTTTTACTTTCTTTAATATTCTTGTCTTTATTGGTCTGCATTTGTTGTTGTTTTGCAACATGGCTAATATCAAAATGTTTTGCATGACTGCACATGTAATTGTTTTCTCAAGGACGGGGAGAAGGAGGAAGAGAAAGAATATGGAACTCAAAATTTTTTTTAAATGCATGATTTTTATACTAAATAATATTTTATTTTTTCCAATTACATGTAAAGGTAGTTTTGAACATTCATTTTCATAAGATTTTGAGTTCCAAATTTTTCTCCCTCCCTTTCTCTCCCTTCCCCTGTCCCCAAGACAGCAAGCAATCTGATATAAGTTATACATGTGCAATCGTGCCAAACATATTTCCATATTAGTCATGTTGTGAAAGAAGAAACAGAACAAAAGGAAAAAAACCCATGAGAAAAAAAATCACAAAAAGTAAAAATACTATGCTTTGATCTGCATTAAAAGTGAATGTTAACATTTTTTGTTTGCATGCAATTTAGAAAAAAAGGGAAATAAAAATTAAATGTAAAAAAATACACAAAAGAAGTTCAGAAAGTTTACACAAACCAGACAGCTTTGAAAGTATCATGTACGAATTTATTGTTTATGTGCATATACTACATATATGCATATTTAAAATCCAGTGAAATGGAATAGAGATTCCTTGTTTCATACCAGCTTCTTTTTATGATCCACTTTGTAGATGGAAATGCTCACTTCCTTTGTCTGCACTTACGTTGGAATTTTTAGAAAGGAAGGAGGAAAAGACCTATTTCCTGCCCTCGATGCTATTACAATCTACTTTGGAGATAAAACGTGTACACAAATAATTAACTAAAGAATATCTGAGTGGCCTGAAGGATTCATGAAAGGAGGGTCTGCTTGTAGTTGGCAGGATCAGGGAAGTCTTCATGGAAGGAGTGGCACCTGATAGGGGCCTTGAAGAGAAAGATTTTGACAGAAAGATGGAAGGAGTCTGCTCTACACATGTGTGATGGCAGACCAAATCACAGAGGCATGATGAACTAGAGAGATAATATGCGATTCATTTTGCCTAAAGGTGAACATAGCCAAAAGGGACACTTTAAGAAATGTTTTTGGAAAGCCAAGTAGGAGCTAAATCTTGCAAAGCCTTGAATGTCAGACTTAGGAATCTATATTTTCTTTGTTAAGTGATGAGGAACCACGGAAGGGTATTTTTGTTTTTTTGTTTTGTTTCACTTTTTAAGCAGGGAGGCAACCTGGTGAATCCTATGCATTAGGAATATTACTTGGACATCCGTATGAAGCACATTAGTATGAAAGCCATCTCCAGTCTTCCGTGTCTAAGTCTTGCTACTAAACTCAGATGGCTCTGAAGGACAGAGTGAAGCTGGTGATTTTGCACTGCATTGCCTCACTTATATCCAATTCACTTGCAAATGAAGACCACCTTCCTCATGTCATCAGTCCTCTTCCAGAATGGACGAACAACGTTGGTATGATGCACCAATTGAAGATGGAGGGAGGAATTGAGAACTAGGGAGATCAGTTAGGTTGGGAAATGACTATTCCCCCTTATTTCTAATCCTGACTCAAGCAAAACTTTCCCTGTATTCCCCTGTTCACTGGCAAAGTTGCAGCCTCAATTCCATTTCCTAGTCCTAGGGCTCTGGACTCGAAGTCAGAAGACAGCCTCAGACCCTTACTAGTGGGGTGACCCAAGGTGAGCCATTTCACCTCTGGCTCAGTTTCCTCATCTAAAAAATGGAAATAACAGTATCAACCTCCCAGGATTGTTGTGACAATCAAATGAGTTACTATTTTCAAAGTGTTTTGCAAACGTTAAGGCCTTACATCTCATTATTATTATCAGTCTTAACTCAATTCAGGTTGAACTGTATTCTTTTCTTGGTTTCACAAAATTCTAAGGAACAAATCTTTAGTGGCATCCTGCTCCCAGAAATTTTCTTCTACAAATTTTCTTCTCTTTTTTGTCTCTCCCTCCCACCTTCCCAATCACTGAACATATTAGCACTTAGCAATGTAAATTACCCATTCTAAGCACAAAATGAGTGAATGCTGATCACATCAACACAGGTTTTCAGCATTAAGAATCAAACTTTCACTTTTGTTATTGTTCAGCAGTTTCAGTCGAGTCCAACTTTTCATGACCTTTTTCTGGGGCTTTCTTGGCATAGATACTGGAGTGGTTTGCCATTTCATTCTCCAGCTCATTTTACTGATGAGGAAACTGAGGCAATCAGGGGTAAGTGATTTGTCCAGGGTAACACACAGCTAATTAGTGTTTAAGGTCGGATTTGAATTCAGGTGTTCCTGACTCCAGGCATGACACTGCACAACCTCAATCCCCAAACTGCATTTACTGACTGATAAGAGCAAGGTTTAGGATAAAATCCAGTTTTTCTTTATAGCCAATGACCATGGTTATGGATCAAAGGTGTGGACTCAATTGTCCCCCTCACTCACATCTAGCAAACGATTAACTAACTCATTTTGGGAATACCATTTGTTCCTGTTTGGATTTCCTAGATTTAATCTCGAAAAGTTGGTTTCAGTAGGGAAAGAATACTGAAATGGGAGACAGGAGAATCTGGATCTAGCCCTACTTTTGTTACTCATTATTTATGTGACCTAGAGTGAGTCACTTCACCTCTGGGCCTCCATTTCCTCCTTATTAAAATGAGGTGGTGTATATTCATCCGTGAAGATTGTAAACCCACAAGGTGAAGAACCCTGGAGGGCTGGGCTAGACTTTATGGAGACCACTCCAGGCATCAACGGGAAAGCAATGAAAGGAAACTATATCCTTCTCCATTACTGAGTCTTGTAACTAGAACAGAGCAGAATTTGGCTTCTGACTAGATGGTAAAGTGAGATTCTGCATCTAAGAACTGCTCCCACCATCACTACTTCAAAGCAGCAAGAAACATAGCACGTAATATTAAGAGAAAGAGTAGCTAGGTGGCTTTGGAGTCAGGAACATCTGAGTTCCAATTTGGCCTCAGATACTAGCTGTGTGACCCTGGACAAGTCACTTAACCCCGAGTTCGGGATAGGAGCGGGGAGGCTGGCTGGGGTGGAAGAAGAAGAGAAGAAAGGAAACACCTTTCCTCCAGATAATGATTAGAGGGGAGAGGGAGGGAAATGAAGGCAGCCTCATGAGAGTGCCATTCCTGGTTGTGCTGGCCTTTTCCCACCCTAGGCCCCATACCTCAGATAGCTGCTCTTCTCTTACCTCTTGGGTTCTCCCCTCAGCCGTGATTCAGTTGGTTTTCCCCAACCTCCCAGTGAGGAGAGAGGGTTGAGAATTTTCCCAGCTCTAGTGATCTTAACAAGAGAGGATGGGCAGCGTGGGATGGGGGAAAGGACCAGAATTGATGCCACCTTGAGTAGAATGCAGCTTCCAGGAAGAATACTGAGTAAGAGATTTTGCGTAAACTTAACTGCCCTGTCCCCGCCAACAACCTTAGCTATTATTTTAACTTAATTTCAATCACAAATACATACCATCAGTCAACAATACTTTTTATGGACTCCCTCATCCTTCCAAAGCTAGAAATCAATCCAAAAAACTAAGAGGGAAAATACATTAAGTGTGAGAGGATAAAGGAAGGGTACTTGAACAACATGGCTGAATAAGAAAGCAGAGCTAAAACTAGCCTCCTTCCATTATTTAAAAACATCAAGAATGCTGGAGAATAAAAGAGTAACAATAACAAAGTATAGCTAGGAAATAGTCATAATGAGAAAAACTTCATAGAAAACCCAGCAAACCTATCGCAAGAAAAATCAGCAAAAACAAGGAGAAAAGGATGACTCAAAGCCCCTTGAGGAAAGGGAGATACTACAGAACCATCAACACCTTCAAAAACTGTCACAGGAGAAATGTAAGAACCACAAAAATGGTTTAGAAAAGCCAGGAAAGATGAAAAATCAGGGTAGAAAGTTCTCAAGAAATTTTAAAAAGATAAATAACTGACAAATTTGAAGGAAACAACAGAATCTCTTCAAAGCAATAGCTTCTCTGAAAAAGAGAACAGCAAATCTAAGTCCAAATGCAATGATAGATGAAAAGTGGACAGAATACAAAAGATTATGGGTAGGGTCACTAGGAAGTGATAATTATTTTCTTTACATTTTCTGAACTAAAATTCATATTTCCTCATTAGAGAACAAACATTTTGAGGCAGAGAAAGCGCAGAGGAAGGTCTTTAGGGCAGGAAGAAGAGAGACCTGCCAGATCACATTAAAGAAGATAGAAGGCTGAAGGTTTTTCTATCTCAAGAAGAGAGATTATCAAGTAGGCAATAAAAAAGTTTTAAGGAAATGGGGAAGTCATAATCAGGTTGTCTAGTCAGCAATAAAACAATTTCTTTTTAAAGGAAGTGGGAAGTTATAATTAAAATGTATGAAGTTTACAAATAAGAGGCAGCATAGTATAATGGACAAAAAGTAGCTTCAGAGTCCAGAAGACCTGGGTTTAAGTTCTGTCTCTACCATAGGGTCACACTGTACCCCTTACCAAATTATTTGCTCTCTCAGTGCCTCAGGCACCCACCCCTCATTAAGGTTATTTTTAGAATTATATTAAGTTGCAGATCTGTATTGGTAGAGGGGGTTTCTACACCAAAAGGTCCCTAAACTAATGAAAGTACAGCTTTGAACCAAAATTTTTTTTTTAATCAAAGACACAAAGATGAGAAAAAAATAAGAGCTCTCTACACGTCAAGGATTTGAGAACAGAATTTGCAAAATCATTCTCAGAATCATAGATCTTCTGAAAAATATAACAAAATGAGAAACCTAAATACTGTACTTGAGGAAATCATAAAAGTTGCTCTAAAGCAGAGGTATAGACATTCTGGAAAACAATTTGAAACTATGCCCTCAGAGTCACCAGAGTGTACATATATTTTGACCCAATAATATCATTTCTAGGCCTATAAAATTAAAGAGATCAAAAGATGAGGAAAAAAATTATTTTTAGTAGTTCTTTTTTGTGGTGCCAAAGAACTATGCACAAGGTGGACAGTGTCTATCAATTGAAAAATTGCTGGGTAAAGTATAGTATATGAATGTAATAGAAAAAAATATTGTGTCATATATTAGAAATTATGAAAAGAATGGCTTTGGAGAAACCTGAGATGATTTGCATGGACTAATAGGGAGTGAAGTAAGGAGAGTCAGAAGAACCATTTATACATTAAGATTATAATGACAAATAACTCTGAAAGATTAAAAAATTCTGATCAAAGCAATGGTCAACCACAGTTCCAGAGGATCCATGATCAAACATTATCCTCCTCTGGATAGAGAATTAACAGAGTCAGGACACAGAATTCTCCTGAAGTCTAGAGCTGAGAATGTTCTTCTTATAAAAATATAAATATATAATTTATATATAATTATATAAAATTATATAAATATAATAATAAATGCCACTGGCTCCCTATTGCCTCTGGAATCAATGTGAGCTCCTGTTACACTTCACCCTTTCTTGCACTTTACAATCCAGCCAAACTGACCTTGCCATTCCTCACACATGACATTTCATCTTCCGTATCCATTCCTTGACTGTTCATCTCCCATGCATGGAAGGTAATCCCTTCTCACCTTCATCTCTTAGAATTCCTTCTTTTCTTCAAAAATCTGTTCAAATTGTTCGAGGAACATCTTCTACAAGAACTATTTTCATGTATCTCCCTTAGTTGTCAATGCCCCGCCCTCCCAAAATTACTTTGTGTTTATTTTCCTGTTGGTATTGTTTCAGTTATATCCAACTTTCTGTGACCCTCTGTTGGCAAAGAGACCAGAGTGGTTGACCATTTCCTTCTCTAGCTCATTTTATAGATGAGGAAACTGAGGCAAATGGGGTTAAGTGACTTGTCCAGGGTTATATAGCTAGTAAGTGCATAAAGCAAGATTTGAGCTCAGGAAAATGAATCCTCCCTATTCCAAGCCCAGTGCTCTATCCACTTTGCCACCTAGTTTATTTTTTATTTTTGGCTTTTTGGAGGGCCATTGGAGTTAAGTGACTTGCCAAAGCTCACACGGCTAGTAAGTATGTCAAGTGTCTGAGGTCAGATTTGAACTCAGGTCCTCCTGACTCCAGGGCCCGTGCTCTACTCACTGCACCACCTAGCTGCCCCACCTAGTTTATTTTCTATGAACATCTATTATATTTTTATCTTTGTACCCTCAGCCTGTCATTTGGAGGACTTACACCAGAGAGTACCTCTTCCACTTGGATTCTTTAATGGACATCCTCCATGACGGTGTCAGACACCTTTGGAAAGCATCTGTCTCCCTGTTTTATATCCCACATGACATTAATAATCAGAAGGTCACTGAACAAAATTATTTCAATTGCCTCCTAATAGGATTAATTTCATTAAAATCTGAGCTCAAGTATCACCTTCTCCATGAGGCCTTTGCCAATGGCCCCAGCCACTAGTGCCTTTTCCACCCTTTCCCTCCCCCCACTACTTTGCATTTATTTTGCATATATATAGTTTCATGGACTTAGCTCTAGAAGGGTCCTTAGGTGTCACTGAATCCCTCATTTTTCAAACGGAGAAACTGAGGTCCAGAGAGGTTAAGTGATTTGCCCTGAAAATATTGAGTGTTGAAGGCAGGAGTCATACTTGAGTGTTTAACTCAGTTCTTCTTGATTCTGGTCTTGTTCTGCCTTTTACCCCACAAAGCCACTTAATATAGACTGACCTCAATCACAAGGCACCACAT
>NW_027187407.1:425246-595521 GCF_028583685.1 Petaurus breviceps papuanus
GCATTATGTGTACTATGACTGATCTGGTCAGAGAGGGTTACTATGGGAAAAAGAAATTCCAAAACTTCCTGACTGTCAATTATAGCCTAGAGAGAAAAATAAAAAACAACAACAAAATCTTCCTTAGGTTCTAATAATACTTGATATAATTAGATAAGGCTTCAGTTTGAGCTAAACGCAAAATAACTGTGCTATAAATGAATGAGTGAATGAATGAAAATCATCCTGATTTAGTTGTTTCAACATGTAAAAATAAAGGGAGTGGAGGTTAGGGGGAGGAGAGGGAGGGTGTTCCAAACTGTTACTCTGACAATCTCCCAGCCCTAAATTCAAAACTATTCACAGTAATGTTCCAGAGCTCCTACCCACTAAATCACTCCCTTTAGACTAGCAGAATTTATCACATGACTTTTCATGGTAGAGAGAACAAAAATAGTTTATTTGATATGGAAAACAAATTTTAAAAAACACTAAATATCAAACTCAATCACCAAGTACATGAATGGATGAATTAATGAATGAATGAAAAGCCTTTATTAAGCAGTTACCACGTGCCAGGCGTTGTGCTAAGCCCTGAGAATAGAAATACAAAAAGCAAAACAGTCCTTGGATTTGAGGAACTTATATTCTAGTAGGGGAAGACTATATGTGGGGGAGTCCTACCCAAGGACAAGAGTTTTGGGAAGTAACAGGGTTGGTGAGTGTAGTCACAAGGGGGTTGTTAAATGTCAAGATCTTTCTAGGAATGAGAGGGTTTATATGATTGCTGTACCTAAAGCAAGAGATGGAAAGGAGATGGAGAGGGAAGGGAGAACTGGTACATGCATGATGGGATGGCAGGAAGGCAGGAAGATGACTAGAGTGCAGAGTGGTAGGGCTGGTCATTGAGACAGAGCCTGGGAGCAGGAGCTATTAGAACCAGACCTATAGGTGGGGGGTGCCCCAGCAGCATGGCATGAAGATGGCCAGAGTTCAGTACTGCCTACAGGAAGGGTTAGGTCTCCCATGCTATGTAGCTGCATAAAGCCCAAAATCTTTCCTTAGCAACCATTAGTATAAGCCCAATGCTTTCACAGAAGGGAGAGGTCTTCTGTGCCATGCAGCCACATTACACCCTCAGGACAGAATGAGATATGGCTCATAGGGTACCCCTGTCTGGTGGCCATTCTTACTTCTCTCCTCTTCCAGCTTAGTCTCACTTCCTCTTTTTAAAACTCTTGCACAGAAAAACATGCCCTTAGTCTGCATGCTCCATGGAAATGTACACACTCCTCCCCACCCCCCCCCCGTACCAGGCCCCCCCCCCCCGACCCCGGGAAATTACATCCAAGTTTGTTTCCCTACAAACTCATTCTCTGCCCTCAAAAATTTCTAGGAAATGTAGTCCTAGCCTACCAAGACACAGGATTGTACCCAAGGAATATATCACCTTGATCCCAAAGCATCATGAGATGAGTGGACCAGATCTCACAGAGATTCCTTATATCAGATTGGGTAAGGGAAGATTTTGTACCACATTCTTATTTGGACAGGGAAAGGAAAAAATAAAAAGGCATAACAAGTGAGCATGAGAAATTTTGGATTGGGCAGAATAACTGAGGCTGGATGGGGTGGGGTATTGCAACATAGAGGCTGTGAGAGGAGACCAGGACCATATCAGAATAAAGAAACAAACTGTAGGATTAAGTACTGGTTTAAAAGTGGAGGGGAAGGGGCGGCGAGGTGGCTCAGCAAGTAAGAGCACCGGCTCCAGTGTCCGGATAAACTGGGATCAAATCTGGGCTCAGATACTTAGCACCACACCCAGAAATAACCTTGAGCAAGTTACTTAACCCCTATTGCTTTAAAAAAAAAAAAAAAAGTGGAGGGGGTAAAAAACACAATTTAATAAAGAAAAATACAGACTTAGCAACTATAACACTAAATATGAATCTATCAGTCTCTTGAATCAAATGAAAGAGAATGGCAGACTGGATAAGAAAAGAAAACCCAGTAATTAACTGCATACACATAAGGTACACATCTCAAAGACAAAGAATAAAACTGAGGAAATGACATAAAATGTATTATGTTCTAAGGGATGCCAGAAAAATCAGGATTTGCAATCATGATTTTAAACAAGGGAGGGAAGAAGAGGGGGGTAGGGGGAGAGCATATCATGTTTAAAGGCACTATGGACAATGAAAAAATCATTTATATATGTACCAAATAGTAAAGTCCCTAATTTCTTTTTTTGAATTCATCTTTTTTGATTGATAAAAGCTGTTTTCACTCCCTCCTACTTTCCCTTCACATTGAAGAAGAAAATAAAAAGCCTTGTAATGAATATACATAGTTGAACAAAACAAGTCCTGTGTTTGCCATGTCCAAAAAATATCTCATTCAGCATTCTGAGTTCATCACCTCTCTATAAGAAGGCAGTACCTAAGTTATTAGAGGAAAAAGAAAATGAATGACCAAAAAAATGCTGATAGCAACTATAATAAAGGAATTCAATTTTCAAAGCTGTATAAATCTAGAAGCAAAATAAGCAAGAAGGAATACATACATATACATGTGTGGAGAATTTTTGATGATATCGTTTAGATGATATAAATATAGGTATAATTAAAATACTTTTGAAAAACTGGACAATCTGAATGGAAATATTTCTCAGTATTACCTGATACATTCACAAAATATCACTTTTTATGGTAAAAAGAAGTCACATATAAATGCAAAAAGACAGAAATATCATTTACAATCCATTAAACTATAAAATGGCAATAAACAAAAGAACAGTCCTGAGGGGGAAAATTGTATCTCTGAGGGCACATATTAAATAGAAAAAAAAGAGAGAGGATTAATTAACTAAGCATACAATTTTTATAGAGAGGAAAGAGAAATAGAAAAAAGGAAGATTAATTAACTAAGCATACAGTTTTTAAAAACTAGAAATCAAGACATTAGCAACCTCAAAATAACTACAAAGAAAATATTTTTGAGAAAAATAGAAAAATTCATAAAATTAAAAATAAAAATGGTTTGGTTAAGAGAATTAATTTTTAAAAGATAAAATTTTAAAAGTGATAAAATTCATAAACCATTAGTTAACAATACACAAAGTAAAGAGGAAATCAAATTCTCAACTTAAAAATTAACAAGGTAAATTCACAACAACCATAGAGGAAATAGGAGGCCTACTAGAAATTCATAAACACAATTACATTGCAGCAAAACTGACAAGTTAAATAACATGGATAATTATCTATAAAAATAAAATATTCAAATTAAGAAAAAATAGATAACTATTTTAAAAATCAAAGTTCAGAAAGAAAAGTAAAGTAAGCTATCACAAGTACTGGGGGAGGAGTCAAGTTTGTGATTTTATTGGATCAGGAATATTCAGTAAGGAAATCCCCTCTGCTAATGTACATCTGCAACGTAAAGTCTTAGAGATTTGCCTGTGTACTAAAAGGTTAATTGACTGTCCCAAAATCATACAAACAAGATGTGTCAAATGGCTGATTTGAATCTTTCTTAATTACCACACTGTTTTTCATAAATGAACTAGCAAAGGGGGGTTGGGGGGTGAAGGAGGACACCCTTGTCCAGATGGATTTACAAATGAATTAGATATTTGAAGAGCAATAAAAATCTATGCTACAAAAAACTGTTCTCACTAATATAGAAAGAAATCACTCTATAAACTCTGTTTATGAGGCAAATAAGATCCTACTACTGAAATCAGTGAAGAATAAGGCAAAGAAATAGAACTGTAGTTCAATATTTCTAATGAATATTGATACACATTTTTTCAGTTAAATTTTGTAAAGTGACTATAGCATTATATCCAAAAAAGTAGTCTTTGTGATTCATTAAAAGTCCAATCAAATTGAATTTGTAACAGGTATGAAGATGGCTCAGTGATTCATTAGTTGGGACAGAAATTAACATAGTTGTTCATATAAAATCCATGACTACATAAAAATTGTTTTTCACACAAAATCCATGACTATAAAAAGATAAAGAAAAATAGAGCTCATTTATGTATTAAAATTCTGAAAAGTGTAGGTATAAAAGGGTACTTCTTTTTTTTTTTTGGAGTTTTCTTTTTGCTTTTTGGAGGGGGGAAAGTAGGGCAATTGGGGTTAAGTGATTTGCCCAAGGTCACACGGATAGTTTCCTGTTAAGTGTCTGAGCCCAGATCCGAACTCAGGTCCTCCTGACTACAGGGCTGATGATCTATTCACTGCATCACCTAGCCGCTCCAGGGTATTTCTTTAATAAGATCAAAAGTATACATCTAAAATAAAGACCTAGCATTATTTACAATGCAGACACACTAGACTGCTTTGCATTAAATTGGGGGCAAAGCTAAGATACCTCTTTTCATCATTATTATTTAACACAATACCAAAAGTGTCAACTATAACAGTAAGGTAAGAGAAGTAAATGGAAGAAATAAACATTGGCAAAGGTGTCTAAATTATCATTATTTGCAAACTTTTGTAGTGGTTTACTTAAACACCCTAGAGAATGAGAGAAGAAATGAACTAAAAGCTTCAAAAAAGTAGCAGGGATACAACAATACTTCTAAAAAAAAAATCCACAGAGATAATCAGTATTTTATATACTACTAACAATAATCAGGAAGAAAAGAAGAGAAATTACATTTGAAATAATTACAAAAATACAATACATGAGAATTAACTTCTCAAGACATAACAGAGAACTTACAGAAATACTGTAAGTTTTGATAGATTTTATTGACTTCTTTTGGAAACTGTTCATATCTCTTGACTACTTATCAATTCAATAATGATTCAATATAATATATTTGTATTGTCTATATATCTTGGATGACAGATATTTATATGAGATGTTCCTTCTCCCCAAAATAGTTACTTTTTATTTTAGTTGCATTGATTTGTGTGCATACAAATGCTTATATCCAAAACTCCCTTAGTAGAAATGAAAGAAGACATAACTGGGGAGACATTCAATGAACATGTTTAGACTATACAGATTTGTGTTGTGCTTTGTTCTCAAAGAGGACCAAGATGACCTAATAAAAGTGATGTTATTACCTAAATGTATGTATACATTTTGAGCTTTATCAATCAAACTTCTAAGGAGTTATTTCATAGAGTTAGACAAAGTAACACTAAAATTCATTTAGAAAAATAAAATGTGATCAAGAATTTAAAGGAAAATGATATCAAAAGTAGGAATGAAGGAAGCTAAGCATTACCAGAACTTAAACTATCTTATTTGGTACTGGCTAAAATTTAGGGAAAAAAATAGATCAGTGAAACAGATTAGATGAGCAAGATTGAAAAACAAATGAACATAGTAATGCAGTATTCAATAAACCCAAGAACAAACTGCTAAAAGAATATGATAAGAACTGCTCAGAAAACCATAAAGCAATGTGGTAGAAAATAAGCTTAGAAAAACATCTTAAAGAGTAAATGACAATAAAGTTCAAATGAATACACAGTCTGTAAATACAGAGAATCACGGTAAAACTAGTAAAGGAGAATAAATATTTCCCAAAAGTAGTTATTTTCAATTATACAAAATTTAAAAGCATTTGTATGCACACAAATCAATGCAACTAAAATAAAAAGTAACAATATTTTTGAGAAGAGGAACATCTTATATAAATATCTGTCATCCAAGATATATAGACAATACAAATATATAATATTGAATCATTATTGAATTGATAAGTAGTCAAGAGATATGAACAGTTTCCAAAAGAAGTAAATAAAATCTATCAATAAACATATGAAAAACGCTCCAAATAAGTAACAGTAAGGCAATTTTTGAAAACTTTGCACTAACAATGATTTTGTAATCGTCCTTTGTGACTCAATGTTTTTATATAAATTAATCAAAAAGCATTTATTAAGTACTTGCTATGTGCACAAATTGTGCTACACAAAAAACAGTCCTGACTGTGAAAGCTTACATTCTATTGGGCAACAAAACATTTATGTGTTAGTTCATACAAGATAAATACAAAGTCATGGGAAGTAACCTTAGAAAATATTAGTAGCTGTAGGGCACTTGAGCTATCCTAAAGGAAGGCAGGGCTATTAAGAGCAGAAGAGGTGAGAAGGAAGAGCATTCCAGGAACATTCCAGAGCATTCCAGGAGGACAGATGGAAGGGAGGAAATGAGTGAGAAATAGAAAATAGGCTAGTAAGAATGTCATGGTGTGAGTGTGTCTGGGGACAGGGGGTAGGTGGGTGGCGATGTACTAAAATATGAGAAAGAAAAGAAGAGGCTATATTATGAAGGACTTTAAATACTAAAAAAAAAAAAATCAGAGGAGAATAGAGACATTTTACTGTA
Organism: Petaurus breviceps papuanus; assembly: GCF_028583685.1. Classification (NCBI taxonomy): domain Eukaryota; kingdom Metazoa; phylum Chordata; class Mammalia; order Diprotodontia; family Petauridae; genus Petaurus; species Petaurus breviceps. The sequence continues at coordinate 431,589 of NW_027187407.1, forward strand.
ACCAAGGGGGAAATTCTTAATTTAATTTAAATTTTTTCAATCTGCAAAAATCTGTCTCTTCTCCATTCCACCCCACCCAGAGCCCAATAATAATGAAAGAAAAAGAGAATCCCTGTTACAAACATGTATCATCCAGCAAAACAGATTGCCACATTGGCAATGTGCCAAAGGATATATATGTGTGTGTGTGTGTATATATATGTGCATCAATATACATAGATACACATACAAACATATAGGTATACATGCACATGAATTATATACTCAATATTATATATTTATATAAACATAATGTTTTTTATTTTTAATTTATGGAATAAAATACGCATTTCCATAACATAGTGTAATAAAAATAAAAGATTGCACATTAAACTACAAATCTATTATGTACAACTTGCTATTCCTTTTAAAGTTATTAGGTAAATTTCTCTTTTCGTTTTTTCCCTTTTTCTCTTTATAATGTTTTAAATATTTATGCATAAACATTAATATCTATCAATATAGTTATATACTATTAAATATATTTAAATGTATATTGTGTAAATATAAATTATTTACCAATTTTATTGTATATCTAAATCATATATTTACATAAATTTTAAATGTGAATATATATATTATATTTAATAATATATAAAACACATTTGCTATGTACATTAATATATTTAATAATACATAACTGTACTTATAAATATAAACTAAATTTATTTAATATATGAGCATGGGACCATGTTACGTAATAATAATAATAATTATTATTATTATTATTATTGCATTTATATAGTACCTTAAGATTTTCAAAGAGCTTTATATACACATTAATTCATTTGATCATTACATGAAGATTATTTGAAGGAAGTAGTGATGTTTACCCTGGAGAAGAGGAGACTTACTAGGGACATAACTGTTTCCAAGTATTTGAAGGCTTGTCATCTGAAAAGCAATTCAACTTGTCCTCCTTTACCCCAGTGGGCAAAACTGGGAGCAAATAGGTAGAAGGTATAAAGAGACACAAATTCAGGGTTGATGTAAGGAACACCTAAAAATTATGACTATCTAGAAGTGTGATGGACAACTCTGAGAGGTAGAGAGCCTCTCTGACAACACCTTATATGATGTCTTCAGTAAAGGATGGGTAACTTTTTGGGGGTATACCGGAGACGGGATTCTTAGTTCAGTACAGGTTACACGAGATAATCTTTGATACTTTTTTCTGATTCTGAAATTCCATGATGAGATGATCTTAAGGTTCTTTCCAATTCCAATATCCTATGAGTCTACTATTACTCTATAATTTCGTGTAAGACCCAAACTGTATTGCTTCACTTTCATTCACATGTTGACTTCAATTCTCCCCTTTTGTCTCAGTGAATCAGACTCAGAATTTTGTAAAGCACAAGAATCGTAAAATGTTAGCACTCACTGGGGACTTAAAGGTTATTGATTCCAGGCTCCTTATCCTGGGGTCCATGGACCGCCATGGAGTTCATGAATAGATTTCAGGGAATCCATGGACTTGGAGGGGAAAAATTACATCTTTATTTTCACCAGTCTCTGAGATTTGGCATTTCTTTCAATAATGTAAAAATATCCTGAGAAGTGGTTTGCCCAAAGGCTTCATCACACTGCCAAAGGGATCCATGATACGCACAACAAGGGTAAGAACCTTTAACCCAGCCCCTCAGAGGACACCCATGATGTACATCTAGCCAGGGCCTGGAGGCACAGATCATGGGACTTAGAACTGGAAGGAACCTTGGAGACCACTTAGTTCACTACCTTCCTCCATTTCACAGACGAGCAAATTGAAAGCTAGAGAGGTTGTTTGCCCAAAGTCACACAACCAGTAACATAGATGAGAACTGATGAGAACCCACGTGTTCCAACTCTGAATTCAGAACTCTTTCCGTCATGCCAGATTACAGTCTTCTCTGCACGTCCTCATGTGGTGAATGACTTTTTTCCCTCAATTATAACTATATCTCTGTACATTCCAGAAAATTCCACTCCAGCGCATAAATCACAGTGATCACTAAACTCACATCAAAAGGGAAGGAAGCCTTGAATGTAGCATCCATCTTGGGGAAGAGAACACTTCCTTGTTTGCTAAGAAACAGATACATTCAAATCTATACCCAGAATCAGGCTGCCTTAGGGGCAGAGTAGGCAACCACTGACTCATATGACCTGAGGAGCCTCACTCAAAAATGTCTTCTACAATCCAGATACTATGCCTAGACTTCCTGTTATCACTCCTAGATTTTGGCTAAGGCACTGAAAATCACTTTACCAGTGAAACTTTTCCCTGAGAGGAGAAACTTGTAAGATAATTTTCAACTATTAACAGCAGAACACTAATTATGGAAAATTCCCCTTGGGAGATGAAACCAAAGCTTATAAATAAGAAATAGGGGTGTTTCCTCTTGGGCAGCTCCAGTTCCCTGAAAAGGACAATGGAGAACTAAAGGCAAACAGCTGACTTCACAACCACAATCTCTCCAAATTACTCCCATGCCCTCACACCTTAAAAATAACCACCCTGGCCACCAACTCTGTAAAGTGGGAGAAGGACAAAAGGAGAGCTGAGAATATTACTATACTACAAGGCAGCTGGCTAATGATTAAAAGTGATGGGAACTTGACAAAATAGTTGTTACACAGGATTTCTCTTTCAAACCCAATCTGCTCTATTAATATTAATGTCTGCCAAAACAAGAAAATTCAATCCTAAAAGCATTTGTTAAGTATCTAGTATGTGCAAAGCAAAGAGAAATATGAAATAATCCCTGTCTGCAGGAAGCTTATATTCTACTCAAGGAACTAATACCTGATATATATATATATATATATATATATGTATATATATATATATATATACACATAGAGAGAGAGGATATAGATATAAAGACTTTAATATTTGCAAAGCCTTTTACATATGTTTGAGCCTCATGGCACTCCTGTAGTTGTAATAATAGCTAGCATTTATAGAGCACTTTAACGTTTTCAAAGAGCTTTATAAATATTATTTCATTTTATCCTCACAAGAACCCCGGGAGATAGGTGCTATTATAATCCCCATTTGACAGATGAGGAAACCTTTTCGGCTGACTTCTATATGTTGTTTTCCCATTAGAAAGTAAGCTTGTGGGGCGGCTAGGTGGCACCATGGACAAATTGCTTAACCTCTCTGACACTCAGTTTCCTCATCTATAAAATGGGTATAATAGTTCTATGCTGACTAGCTTACATGGTCATTGCTAGTAAAATGTTTCATAACACTTAAAATGATTCAAGTGAAGATTGTTATTAGTCAAACCATGTTCGCAGTATACAGTAGGTGGGTGAGGATTCAGCCAAAACCTCGGCTCACAAACCTCCTCTGAAGTTTCATTTTATTAGATCAACATAAGCACTAAGATGAAATCGAAACAAAAGGCATGTGTTTAAATAGCATAGAAAAATAAATGATTAGGAAGGGGGTGGGCACCTGTGGCTGTAAGGTCACGTGTGGCCTTCTATGTCCTTAAGTGTGGCCTTAGGATAAAAGGCTTCATTAAGGACATAATGGCCTTAAAGCCACATGTTCCCCACCCCTGGATTAGGAAAATCTTGCCCTACACACAAGGGAAGACTCTTCCATGGATTCTTACAGCAGCTCTCCCCGGCTCACTTCCCTATTCTAAGTCTTGTCCCCATCCCCACCCCCACTTCCTCTTTCACTGGGAGAAAGTCTTCCCAGAAGGGCCCCCAGCAGTTATCTCTTCATTATGTAGCAGGCTGCACTTGGGGACTTCTCCATTTGCCCCAGAAACCTCTTCAACCTGGGAGATCACTTCAGCCCAGGAACCCAACCTCCAAACTACCTTCTGCCCTCATGGCCCCTCCCTCTGACTGGAGAGCTCCTCTGTGAACCTCCATGTAAGGAGGGGCCCAGACCAGCCCCCTCTTCCCTTCTCACCAGGCTGCACTCTGGACTTCACCATTCCCCGGTGCTGGGTATCTTCATGCTTCTTCCTGCTCTCTGCTTTCTTTAATGTACACATCTTTCCTTCACTAGAATATAGGCTCCTCAGAACAAGGACTGTCTTATTTATTTTTTAAATTTTTGGTTTATATTAATATTCCCAGGGATTAATAAATGTTTGTTGATTGATTGACACACATAAAAACGTTACCTTGGAAAGGGACCAGGGGAGTAGTACCACCTTCCCGGTCACTCTTCTGCCTCCACAGTAGAGAGGGGGAGAGTTCAGTCACTTACAAGAGGAGGTAGGAGATCTTGGTGCAGGTTTCACAGTGTGCCGAGAATCTCAGAATGGGAATTGTAAAGAAGTGAAGCTTGCTGTGGTTTCTTAGAATAGGAAGCAGAGCTGAGGGGGAAAGCCTCGTGGTGAGCCAAATCTGCCATCGTACTTCCCAGCACCTTCTGCTGTGCTAACATAATCTTATCTCTTCTACCACAGGATCTGATCTGATTATATCTATTGTACAAGTCTCATACTGAAAACCAGGGGCTGTCTAGCAGAGACATCTTTCTTTTTTTTTATTATTTTTATTTTCTGATTAATTTGTTTGTTTCCTTTTAGTTTACAGGATTCAATTCCACGATTCCTTGAGTTTCACATTTTGTCCCCCTCCTTCCCCTCCCCAACATGGCGGCATAAAATCAAGTATAGGATCTGTAAATACTTTCACATTATACATTAGTCTGGTTATAAAGATGGATTGTATCAGATGGAATGAAAAATGGTAAAGAGGACATAAAACCAAACAAGAAGGAAAAAGATCAGGTATTTTGCTTCCACCTGGATATAAACTCAGTTCTTTCTAGTTCTTTCTCTGGATACACATATTTCTCTCCATCATGAGGCTTTGGGGATTGACTTATATCACTGCATTGCTGAAAGGAGTCCAGTCTATCGAAGTTGGTCATCACACATACATTGTGTCTGTAATTGTGTACAAATTTCTCCTGGTTCTACTCTTCTCACTCAGCATCAGTTTGTATAAGCCTCTCCAGGTAAATATGAAGACCGTCTGCTCCTCGTTTCTTATAGCACAATAGTATTCCATAACATGCATATACCACAACTTGTTCAGCCATTCCCCAATTGATGGACACCCCCTTAATTTCCGATTCTTTGCCACCACAAAAAGAGCTGCTATAATCATTTTTGTACATATGGGTCTTCCTCCCACTTCTATGATCTCTTTGGGATATAACCCTAGGAGTGGTATTGCTGGGTCAAAGGGTATGAAAGTATTTATAGCCCTTTGGGCATAGTTCCAGATTGCTTTCCAGAAAGGCTGGATCAGTTCACAACTCCACCAACAATGCATTAGTGTTCCAGTTTGCCCACGTCCTCTCCAGCATTTGTCATTTTCCTGTTTTGTCATCTTAGCCAATATGACTGGTGAGATGTGGTGCCTCAGAGTTGTTTTGATTTGAATTTCTCTAATCAATGGTGATTTAGAGCATTTCTTCATGTGCTTAGACATATCTTTAATTTCTTTCTCTGAAAATTGCCTGTTCATATACTTTGACCATTTATCAATTGGGGAATGACTTGTATTCTTATAAATTTGACTCAGTATATTTTAGAAATGAGTCCTTTGTCAGAGATATAGGTTGTAAAGATTCTTTCCCAATTTCCCACCTCCCTCTTAATCTTGGTTACATTGGCTTTGTTTGTACAGAAGCTTTTCAATTGATATCTTTCATTCATGGCAGAATGTACTAATCTATCTTAGTTCTGTGTTTCTGAGACTCTCTTATTCAAAGTCCAATAGTCTACATACATGTGGGTCACACATATTTTCTCTTCCCTACCATCAGTATTAGTGAGGCATGTGGACTTTGGGGCCTCCATGATGATGTCATGACTAATGATTACATTTGAGGAAAGACAATTCTCTGAGACTATTTATGAAAGTTTGGGAATCATTGTGATAGATTGTATGCAGTGGCTTGTGTGCATGTGTGTGTTTTTCTTATTAATTAGGTATTTATTGTTATAAGCATTTATTCTCTCTCCTTCTCACTCTCCTCTCCCATTGAAAATTTTTTTTTTAAAAACCCTTATAATAGGGGAGGCTAGGTGGCACAGTGAATAGAGCGCCGGCCCTGGAGTCAGGAGGACCTGAGTTCAAATGCAGCCTCTGACACGTAACACTTACTACCTGTGTGATTTTGGGCAAGTCACTTAACCCCAATTGCCCTGCCTTCCCCCTCCAAAAAAAAAAAAAAGCAAAAAAAAAACATCCTTATAATAAAGATGATATTCTTCTTTCCTAGAGTACAACCCATAGTCATATAGAATTGGATCTTGCAGTATCGACTGAAGGTAAGAACCATGTTTTCTCAGAACCTTGTAGCACCTGGAATAGAAAGAAAATGTGATACCATGGAAAGAGCATCTGTGTCCAATTTTGTTGTTGTTGCTGATTCCTCCACCCCCCTCATTCTTCTTGAAAAAATATATATATTTATGTATGTGGTGTGTGTGTATGTATGTGGTGTGTGTATGCATGTGTATGTATGTATGTGGTGTGTATGCATGTGTGTGTTACATGGTTCTCTGGGAGGGGAGAAGAGGAAAGATACAGGCAAATATGTAGGTGATAGGAAAATAAAAGATATTAATCAAAATCTACTTTTTTTTTTTTTAGAAAAAACATTAGGTCTGGAGTCAGAAGAGCTGGGTCACTTATGTGACTTCATCTCCCCGGGCCTCAGTTTAATCATCTGTTAAAGGGGAGCTAGCCTAGAGGAACTCTGGCGTTCTTTTCATCTCTAGATCTATAATTCTAAGACAGACACACCTGTTTGGTCTTTCCACAGCAGGTTCTGTTTTACATGAAATCAGTTTATCTTCAACCTTAGAGCAACAGATTGGACCTAGAGGTAGCCAGAGCAAGAAACCATCTAGGTAATAAGATTCGAGAAGTTTAGAAAGGCTTTATCCTGCTCAAGGGAACTATATCTGAGTCCTGCTAGCCTCAACACCAGAAGCTGTTATCTTCTTAGTCAATCCTTTGAACTTATATTTCTTTATTAAACTACAAATGTTTTATCTGGTAGGGATAATATATTAGCCCACTGATGCTCATTATATATAATATTTTACTCCCTCAAGCTCTTATTAAAATGCAAATGTTTTATCTCTTGGGGTAATATATTCACTCACTGGCACCACATATATATATATAATATACACCCATATGTGTGTATGTGTGTATGTATATGTGTGTGTATTATATATAAATAATGAATTTTTTCTATAATGACTAGGTTATCAAGTCATTCATGCCTTCAGGAAAAGGCAAATTGGCAGGTTTTGATTGGCATAGGCGATGGAGAAGAGCTTGAGGAAAAGAATGACTAGCTAGCTGTGTGATCCTGGGCAAGTTAATTCATTTCTCTGGGCCTCAGTTCCTTCCTGCCTAGGGAGGCAGTAGGTACAGAAGAAATAATATAAGATATTAAGTCAGAGGACCCAGGTTCCAACCCTGATTCTGCTATTTACTTTCTACATGGTCATTTCACTCAATCTCTGAGTCTCAGTTTCCTCATCTATCAAATGAGGAGCTTGGACTAGATGACCTTTTGGGTCCCTTCAAGTTGTAAATCTAGTATAATAAAAATAGCTAGATTTATATAAAATCCATATACAGTCATCTCATGTAATCCTCCCAACAGCCCTCTGAGGTAGGTGCTGTGCTTATCCTGACTGATACTACCAGTGTAAATCCCAAGCCAGGGAGCCCTGCTATAATGTAGAGACCTGGGTTTAAAGCCACTAGGGCCTGAGTTCAAATCCTCCATTGTCTTCCATTTACTCTTAGCTGTGGGATATTGACTAAGTCACTTCAGGTCTCTGACTTTGAGTTTCCTCATCTGTTGCAAAGGGTTAGAGTGATATCTACCCTATCTATCTCACTGGGTTGTTGTAAGAAAAATTCTTGGGGTGGCCAGGTAGCACAGCGAGTAAGAGCACCGGCTTCAGTGTTGAGAAGACCTGGAGATCAAATCCGGGCTCAGACACTTAGCACCCACCCAGAAACACCTGGCCGTGTAACCTTGAGCAAGTTACTTAACCCCAATTGCTTAGGGGCCTCCAGGTGCTCCAGTTTCGGGATGACCTGGATCAAATCCGGGCTCAGATACTCAGCACCACACCCAGAAATAATAACTGGCTGTGTAACCTTGAGCAAGTTACTTAACCCCAATTGCTTTAAAAAAAATAAATAAATAAAAATTAAGAAAAAGAAAAAAAAAAGAAAAATTCTTCATCAGGCTTAAAGCTGCTATATATATATATATATTCTACTTATGATTCTGTCTAATTGTCACTGTTGATGAATATTTTAATTACAATGTTGTATAATTATAGCAGTTAGTATTTATGTAGTGCTTTCAGGTTTGCAAAACATTTTATGAATATTATCTCATTTCATCTTTCAAACACCTTAGAAGGTGCTACTATTATCCCTATTATGAAGATGAGGAAACTGAAGCAAAGGTTAAGTGACTTGTCCAGGAGGAGTTTGAGACAGGATTTGAATTCAAGTCTTCCTGACTTCAGGTCCAACATCAGCTAGCAGTTATATAAATAGAAAGTATAGATCTCATTACCTTACTTGGTTCTGCACAACATGCAACCACCCACAGGAGATATTGTATGACAATGCATTTCTCTCCATTTACAAATTTCATAGGAACATTCCTGCTGACAGAAGCACATCCTTTATTGCCCCCAGATGCTTGTCCCAGTGATATTTCTGAGGAATACAGAGGTAAAGGTTCAAAGATTTAATAGTTGGAGCCTTTGAGAATCACTCATCACCCTTCTGGCCTGCGGAAATGTGTAATGCTACCAAGTAGATAATGAATTCAGAGATGCAAAGGAAAGAGGAAACTATTTGGATCAAAAGACAATCACAGAGCTATCCCAGAATGCTTGCTCCTCTCGGCCCAAGCAAACTTTTGCTAAGAAGTGGGCATTTCCACTGATCAAAATGACTAAGGATTCAACTTCTGGGAGCAAGCAAATGAAAAGTACAATGGAAACCCCCTTAATGTCATGACATCAGTATCATATTTTTAGTTCATGTCACACTTAAAAGAAGAGATGAACTTGTCAGGATTCCCTTCTGCATGTGGGGAAATCCACATGCTGAGGTTCACTTAATGCTGACTTTGAGGCCCAGACATAGGGGGCTTCACTTGTCTCATTATCAGTCATCATGAAATGGGTGAAAAGGTACCAGGTATACTTCCTAAAAGTGCTCACAAAAAATACTGAGTACAGACAGTTCTCCAAAAAACAGTTGCAAACTATTAACAAGATGAAAAATTATTCTAGATCACTATCTAGATCATTAAGAGAAATGCAATCAGAACTCACATTTTTTTATTTCACACTCAACAACTTGTCAAAGATGGTAAAAGATATAAATTAGTGATGGAGGGGCTGTGAAAAGATAGGCACACTTTGGAATTATGCTAAGAAAGTGACTAAAATAGACATAGCTTTTTGGCTCAAAGCTCCCTCTAGTAGGTCTATACCCCAAGGAAGTCAAAGATAGTAGAAGGAAAACATCTCATTATTCCAAAATATGTATAAAAGCACTTTTTTTGTGGTAGCAAAGAATGGGAAACAAGATGCTAATCAAAGATGCTCTTTGGAGAATGGCTAAGCAAGTTGGGTGCATGGAAGTAATGGAATATTACCGTGCTATAAAAATGGGGAATATGACAAATACAGAGAAACATGGAAGGCCTTCTATGAACTTATGCAAAGTGGAGTAACCAGAGCCAGGAAAACAATATGAACCATGCTGACAACAATGTAGACTAGAAAGAACTATCATGAGAAAACCATTAAGATAAATGCTGCAAAATGACAAAGAACAAGATTGGCCCCAAAAGAAGAGATATGAGAGAATGCCTTGCCCCTCTCCTTTGCACAGGTAAGGATTCATGCATGTAGTGGAATATCACTTAAGTTGTCAGATTTTTTTTTGATGTATTGATTGATTTGGCTGATTTTTTCTTTTCTTTCTCTTATTTTATCTTTTAAAAGTTTTTGTTATAAAGGATAGCTCTCTGGGAGAAAGGAAGAGGAGGAATATAGGGAGACAAATAGGCAATGTAAAAATAAAAGGTGGGGACAGAAAAGATCTGGGTACAAACACTTACTAACTCTATGTCCCCAGGCAAGTAAGTGTCTTAACTCCTATTTGCCTCAGTTTCTCAACTGTAAAATAGGGGCACACTGAAGAAGAAAATGGCAAACTCTCCAGTGCCTTTGCCAAGAAAACCTTGTTCATAGTTTACAAAGAGTTGGACATGACTGAAAGAACGACAAATAAAAGATATTGATCAAAATTTGTATTCAAATAAATGACACATGAAAAATTCAGAGAAGCAATGAAAGATATGAACTAGTGCAAAGAATCAAAACGATATAGTAATTACAGTAGTGTGAACTCTTAAAAAATGAACTAAATATTATATAAGTATAATGACTTATACCTGTACAAATAGCTTGTACAGATGAGAAAATGCACTGCCCAGGGGCAGCTAGGTAGCACAGTGAATAGAACACCCACTCTGGAGACAGGAGGATCTGAGTTCAACTCCAGCCTCAGACACTTGATACTTACTAGCTTCATGACCTTGGTCAAGTCACTTAGGCCCAAATGCCTTGCCTTCCCCCCCCCCACTCCAAAAAAAAGAAAGAAAGAAAATGTACTTCCCTACAGTGATGAGCTACAGATGTAGAATATTACATATACTGTTGGCTAGCATGGTTCAATATAGAATCATAGATTTAGAGGTGGAATATGGCTTAGAGGTCATCCAGCACAACACATGAGGAAACTGAGAGGTAAATTGACTTGCTTCAGGCTACATGGGGCAGGGTTGGGATTTGAACCAGGTCTGGGCTTATTTAATAGAATTCCTCAGACTCCACAACCCAGCATACTTTCCACTGTACCATGTCCTGTCCTATGCATTGGTTATTTTGATGAGCTGTTTTTCTTTCCTCTTTGCTAATCTTTGCTACAGGAATGGCTCTCTGGGCGGAACAAACACTTACCATAGACTGTTAAAAGTGTGGGGACATTCATAAGTCACCTGATCCAACCTCTGTATTTTACAGATCTAGCAAACAATCAACAAACATTTATTAAGTACCTGCTATGTGCTAACGGGCCTAAGCACTGTGGTTAAGTGCTGGATACAAAAAAACAGTCCCTGCCATCAAGGAGCTTTACCATCTAATGATTATAATGAATCAAAGGTTTAGAAGTAGAATATACCTTAGAGGACACAGAAAAATAGATTAAGAAATGAATGTAGTATAAAAGTAAAAGATATCAATAAAAAAAGAACATTTTAAAAAATAAATTTTAAAAACAAAGGAAGACTGAGGGGAGGTGGTACAGGGTGGCATTGTTGAATTTAGTCAGGAAATCTAGATTTGAATCCTAATTCTGCTACTTACTAACAGCAAACTAAGTTACTTCTCTGGACCTCAGTTCTCTCATCTGTAAAATGAGTAGGGTTGTGCTAGATAACCTCTAAGTTATATTCCACCTCTAAATCTATGATTCTAATCATTACAGCCTAAGTTCCTTGAGGGGTAGGGACTGTCTTTAGTCTTTTTTTCCCCCAATCTCCAGCACTTTAGCCTGTGTCTAAGCCTTGTAGCACAGAGTAGGTGCTTAATAAATATTTATTGCTTGCTTGCTTGATCTATAAAATATGGTTTGGACTAGGTGACTTATGAAGGCTCATGCAGCTTTAATAGTCTATGGTAAGTATTTGTTAAGCACTTCTCTGTGAATGGTAGGTGACTTTTCAGGTACCAAATAAAGATAAGAAACTGAGGTGGTTCCCCTCTGCCAGGCATATTCAGCCATAAGTTTCAGAGGCTCTGAGCACTGACTTTAGGGGTGGAGAGTACTTTGAGCTCTTGGAAGAAAGCAGAAACACATCTGTGAATGAAACCTTCCTATCTATTCTTTAGCCCTGACCCCTGGATACTTCCTGGAAAAGGCGTGGCAAGAGGGAGGAGGCATGTGGTCGGAACTGGGTAGCTACACATACAGTACTATCCCAGAGATGGGACTTTTTTCTTACCCACCCAGACACCGAAAAGACCTTTCCAAAGGGTAAGTCACATTTCTTTAGAGTTCAAAAGGTTTGATGTCATTGTTCCACTCAACAATTTCTGAGCACAGCGGTGCTTTCCTCACACACTTACTTTGCCCTAACCCAACTCATAGAGGATCAACCAAGAAAATTTAAGCAAAAGCACTTAAAAACCATTAAAGTGCTATATAAATATAAGATAGCATTATTAATGCTATTATTTGAGATAATTGCTACCACTAATAATAATAAATGAGATTTGTGAATAACAACACATTGGATGATCACCCAAATAGAAATCTTTCTCCCAAGGCAGCTAACTACAATGGAATTATAGCTACCAGGTATCAGAAGACCTGGCTTCCAATCATACCTCTGCTAATCACTGGCTGTGTGACCTTGGGCAAATTTCTTAAATTCTTTGGGCCTCAGTTTCATCATCTGTAAAATGAGGGGAGGTTGGACTAAGCCTCTGAATGACTCCAGATGTCCCTTTCAGACCTAAAGTCTATGAAACTTCCTTTCATCTATCCCCGGGTTTTGTTTTGTTTTTTTGGAATCCTTGTTTCCTTCCCGAGCAGCTCTTCTTACAACTTAGCTGTAAAATCCACTGACCTCCCACTCCGGGCCCTTCAAACCCACAAGGTTCTTGGCTGTATCCTGAGTCACTGCTGCCTCACTTCCCTTCAGGGATACAATGGGTCACGTGTCCTTAAAAACCTACTCCTTTACAAGGATTTCAACACGTGATGGGGAACAGGGTGGTTCCCTCTGGATTTTATGAACACTTATATTTTGATTCAGAAAAGTCTTTTTAGTTTCCTCATTTTGAGAAGCAAAATCACCTGCCTACCAGAGTTTAAAGAAGTAATTCTCATATTATCTTTTCTGCATCAATAGACTCATTATGAAAAAGCCAAAAGGAGCCTTAGACAACATCTGATCTTCATTTGGTTTCTCTTTCCTTTTGTTCTTCAATCTAATGATATCTTAAACATCAAAGAAGCCAAAATCTCTAATAGAAAGATCACTGGACCTAATAATGTCCGGAGATGTGATGAAGCACTTACTCATTTCATTAGCTGTGTGGCCTTGGGCAAAAGACTTAACCACTCTGAGATTTACTTTATTCTCCTCCCTTATCTTATGGTGATGGGGGACGGGATCCCAATAGGTTCAGCAGGAACCCTGATCTCATCCAAGACCAGGAAACCTGCAAGGGCGTCTAGAAAGCCTTGCTTAGCCTTGCTCAGAGTTAGCTCAGCCTTGCTTGGAGTTAGAGTTGAGAAAGTTTATTATTATGCCATTACAGAGGGCAAGAGTCCTTTAGGGGACCTGCGAGCGAGAGGGGTACATGCTTTTACCTTTAAAGGGTAGGGCTGCCATTGTCAGCTCGGACCAGACGAGAGGGGCCTCAGTGCATAGACAAAGGTCAGAGCTGACCAAGAGGAGCATGTGAATAGATAGTTTTAGATAAGATTTGGGCCAGGTCAAAGGAGACAAAAGGCAAGGACAAAGGAGGGTGTGGTCCAGGCCCAGAAGAAATGAAGACATTAAGTAAGAACAAAAGGGGTCACAGGGTGTTGCCTAGGTGGAGTGTGGGATAGGGGGAAGGGGCAGAGCTCAAGGGTGGGAAAGGACAAATTACAACTTCACAGACTGGTTTTACAAGTTGGTTTGACCTAGACCCCAGGTACCCCATCACTGGGAATCATAATCCATGTACAATCCAGAGTTACTGTGAGGAAAGTGCTTTATCAAATTCTGAAATTCAACTCCATATTAGTCATTATCAGCCAAACTAACTTCCTTCACTGTTCCCCCAGCGTGCTGCTTCTGCTCCTGCCCCAGCTGTTCCATAAGCCTGAAATTAATTACTTCCTCATTTCTGCCTCTTAGGATCCTTAACTTTCTGCAAGGTTCCAGTGAAGTTGCAATCTACCGGTGATAGGAACTCTGAAATGAAAGGGTACAGGGTGGGGGTCTACCTTGAAAGAATTCGACCACTCAAGCCTTCTTTCAGTCCAGGTGGTGAGTTAAGACACCAGTTGGGTGGGCAAGATTCCTAGTGAATTTACTGTATCTGTGACAGCAAAACAAACAGACCAGATTCTAAGAATCTGAGCATTTGATATTTTTATATAGAAAAAGACAGAAAATCTGGATGGGATCAAGGAGTGGCAAGTAGCCTGGGGTGGGGCCAGGTGTAAACAATGGAAGGAGTTAAGCTGTGAGAGAGCCCCAGTGAAAGGGCAGATAAAAGGATTATTGACTGGGATGGGCAGAACACCTGGGATCTAGGCTGCTGAAATTTGTGGGAAACTTCAGGGGTTTTTTAGGGGTCCAGATCCCAAAGACATGGTCCTTTCCTTTTAGGGATTTAGGTCCCATGATCCCATCATTGCCACCTCCTACAGGAAACCTTTCCTGAACTGTCAATGCTCTTTCTCCCTTCTCAAATTGTATTTATCTAAATGTTGTCTTCTTTTAGTAGAATGCCTTTGGGATAAAGACAGTTTAAAAAAAAAAATTCCTTTTTTTTTTTTTTTTGCCTTTTGGAGGGCAATTGGGGTTAAGTAACCTGCCCAAGGTTACACGGCTAGTTTTGTGTGTGTGTGCGAGCATGTGTGTGTGGGTGGGTGTTAAGTGTCTGAGGCCGAAAATTCCTCTTTTCTAATAGGTGCTTTGAACATACAAGTATGGGGTATAGGCTCTGGGAACCCCCTTGAACCCTCCTTGAGTCTTCCCACCTGATCTGGTGTTCCCCTGGGGCCATAAACTTTCCATTATTGCTAGGCCCAAATCTCTATTATGCTTACACCTAGCCTGGCCCTCTCGGGTCTGTTATCTCCAGGTAGCCTTCAGCTACTTCCCACCCTTAATCCTATTTTCTTGGTGCCTGGTATTCTAGTTACCTCAGCAACTGGCCACTTCCATCAAAACCCTACCTAAATTCCTCCTCCAGTCACCCCAGACTACTTGACCACCCTTAGATCCCTCCCACAGTCTTTCTGTATATAAGATCTATCTTGTCTCCATGAATGTCCTCAGATTCTGTCTAGCCTGACAAAGGCTCAAGGTTCAGTCTGGCCCACTGGCATTAGCGATACAAATACTCAAGTCTCCTTAAGAGTCTACCCAATATGGTAAATCTTTAATAAACTTTGTTTTTCTTTGGATGAAAGAAGACTTGGGTCAAATTCATTCAAGCAGGACCTGACATGTCAGTATTTTGGGGTCCTGAGCACCCCTAAACCCCAAGACAAGTATTTAAGAAATGCTTTTTTTGGATGAATAAGTGAATCATTAAGATATTTGCTGCCTCAGATAGATAGCAAATATATATATGACTGGGTCCAAACCAACAATCAAACAACTTCATTGAGAATCACTTTTTTTTCTCCAGTTCAGTAGATGATTCACTTTCATTTCTTACTAGTAAGAAGTAAATTCTCAGAAATCGACAATATGATTATGTAACAAATCTTCAAGGATCAGGTAACCAAGAAATAGAGCTGACAATAATTAGAGATGACAGTAATTAGAGATCACCTAAATTAATTTCTTCATTGGTAAGAAGAACCTAAGACCCAGAAATGCAATATTTATTTACTTTCCTAAGGAAACACGACCCCTAAGTGTCTGAGCTGGGACTACAGTTAAGGTCTCCTACCTTTTAATTCTATAGTCTTCTCACCACACAGCCATATAGAGACAGAACTGTGTGGGGAGGGAGGAGAAAGACGCCTGAGCCCCAATATATCTTGTCTAATATGCTCTTTATGAACTCAATAAGGCTTTTCATAGTTGATTTTTTTTGGGAGGCAATTGGGGTTAAGGGACTTGCCCAGGGTCACACAGCTTGTAAGTGTGCTTCTCCTGACTCCAGGGCTGGTCTAAGTGTTGAGTCAGGTTCCCCTGACTCCAGAGCTGATGCTCTATTCATTGCGCTACCTAGCTGCCCCACAATTGGTTTTTTATATAGTATTTTGGGCCTCCCCTCCCCCCATTACATGTCAAGGCAATTTTTAGCGTTCATGTTTTACAAGATTTTGAGTTCCAAATTTTTCTCCCTCCCTCCCTCTCCTCCCCTCTTCCTAAAATGGTAGGCAATTTGATATAGGCTATCCATGTGCCATCATGTAAAACATATTTCCATATTAGTCACAGTTGTGAAAAAAGAAACTGATCAAAAGGGAAAAAAACCACACGAAAAAAAATTAAGTGGTGTCGTCCGATGTCCGAAGCGCCGTGAAGTGGAAACCGGGGCTTCTTCCCCAGCTCCGATTGTAGTACCAGGAGGGAGGCGGCCGAGGGGAGGAGGATGAACGAACAGACCAGCAGGGATGCCCACGGACCAACCGAAGAGAGACCCTGGCTTGAAACTTGATTCTGGGGGGAAGGCAGGGGGGAGGGTAGGGAAGGGAGGTTCCCAACCAGGGAACCCGAAGGGCGACGTCGGGAGTAGCCTCAGCTGATAATGGAAGATTCCCACAAAAGTAACAGACAGCACCACAACCAGGTCCAACAGTACAGGGCGCTCATATCTCTCACACAGCTCACCAGAAGTCACTAAGAGGAGCCGCACCAGACAGGTGTACATCTTTGTGGAGAACAAGAACAGAGTTAGGGGGTCATCCAGTCTGCTCACCCCCCCACCCCTCCGCAAGCACACACAGTGCAGGCATCGTCATGCTTAGATAGGGAAGATTCTTGGGATTCATCTGATAGCATAGGCTTTTCACAAAAAAACTCGGGGTATTTGTAAGACGGCACCCCCTTCACAAATAAGAAAAATCTTAAATGATCTTTCTTCAGAAGAAAACAGAGATAAAGAAGGGAGACAGAGAAAATGCTGGAGTTTCAGCAGTTACATCTATGTCTGTCCCAACTCCTGTCTCCCAGACTAGCGCTGGATAATACATTGCCATTGCCCCAAATGGAAAATTACATCAGTCTCATCACAGAGTACGGCAGCTGCACGTATTAACAATGACAAATGCAGGCAATACTCAACTATTCTTCAGTAGGCATAAATATCTGACAGTGTACAAACAAGTGGTTGTACAGACTGAATCAGGAGATATGCAGGCTTATCAGATTCCTACCATACCAACAAATACTAACATTCCACAGACAGTAGTGATGACATCTCCAGTCACTATAACATCTCAGACAACCAAAACTGATGATCTGCAGTTGAAAAGAGAATAAGATTGATGAAAAATAGAGAAGTTGCTCAAGAATGTCTTAGAAAGAAAAAATAATATGTTGTGTCTGGAAAATCGAGTTGCAGTCTTGGAAAATCAAAATAAAACTTTAATAGAAGAATTAAAACTTTAAAAGATCTGTACTCCCATAAAAGTATCTAAAAAAGAAGATAAATAAATTTTATGGACTTAGCTAAAAGCTAAATGGATTTTCTTTTTATGTGGAATTTTATAAACTAAAAAGTCAAAAATGAAACTTTTAAAACTAGGAATTGCAACATAAAGACTGAAGTTTTATTTACAAGATGGCTGGTGATAGTACCTAATAGAAATAAGAAGACTTCAAGCAAGCTCCTGGCAGAACTGGAACTTTTTTAAAAAATTAATTAGTTTTTAGTTCTCCATAAGATTCTGAGTTTTAAATCCCCACCTCCCAAGAGAGTATGCAATCTGATATAGGTTCTATATAACACTCATATGAAACATATTTTCACATTAGTCTCTTTGTAAAGAAGTGGGACCAATGGGATGAACCAGAGAAAGAAGAAACAAAACCAAAAAAAGTAGAGAGCAAGCAAATAGTATGCTTTGATCTATTCAGACTCTATAGTTCTTTTTCTGAATATGTATGCATTTTCCATCATGAGTCTTTTGCAGTTTGTCTTAGATCCTTACAATGCTGAGAAGAGCTAAGTCTATCAAAATTAGTCATTGTACAATGTAATGTGGCTGTTACTGTGTACAATGTTCTCCTGGTTTTCTACTCACTTCACTCAGCACCAGTTCATGTAAGTCTTTCCAGGTTTTTCTGAAGTAGGCCTGATGATCATTTCTTATAGCACAATAGCATTCCATTATATTCATATACTACAACTTATTCAGCCATTCCCCAATTGATGGGCATCCCCTGAATTTCCAATTCTTTGCCACCACAAAAAGAGCTGCTATAAATATTTTTGTACATATGGGTCCTTTTCCCATTTTTATGATCTCTTTGGGATACAGATCTAGAAGTGGTACTGCTAGGTCAAAGGATATGTACAGTTTTATAGCCCTTTGGGCATAGTTCCAAATTGCTCTCCCAAATGATTGGATCAGTTCACAACTCTACCAACAATGCATTAGTGTTCCAATTTTCCCACATCATCTCCAACATTTATAATTTTCTTGTTTTGTCGTGTTAGCCAATCTGATAGGTGTGATGTAGTACCTCAGAATTGTTTTGATATGCATTTCTCTAATCAATACTGATGTAGAGCATATTTTCATATGACTATAGATAGCTTTAATTTCTTCCTCTGAAAACTGCCTATTCATATCCTTTGACCATTTATTAATTGTGGAATGATTTGTATTCTTATAAATTCCACTCGGTTCTCTATATATTTTAGAAACAAGGTCTTCATCAGAGACACTGGCTGTAAAAATTGTTGCCTAGCTTTCTGCTTTCCTTCTAATCTTGATTACAATTGACTTTGTGCAGAACCTTTTCAATTTAATGTAATCAAAACCATCCATTTTGCATTTCATAATGGTCTCTATCTCTTGTTTGGTCATAAATTCTTCCCTTCTCCATAAATCTAACATGTAAGCCATTCCTTGCTCTCCTAGTTTGCTTATAATATTAGCCTTTATATCTAAATCATCTACCCATTTTGACTTTATCTTGGTACACAGTGTAACATGTTGGTCTATGCTGAGTTTCTGCCATATTATTTTCCAGTTTTTGTTAAATAGTGAGTTCTTATCCCAGAAACTGGGGTCTTCAGGTTTATCAAACCCAGACTGCTATAGTCATTGACTATTGTGTCTTGTGTACCTAACCTATTCCATTGATCCATCACTCTATTTCTTAGCCAGTATCAAATAGTTTTGATGATTGCTGCTTTATAATACAATTTAAGATCTGCTACAGCTAGACCACCTTCCCTTGCATTTCTTTTCATTAATTCCTTTGATATTCTGGACCTTTTGTTCTTCCAGATAGGTTTATAAAATAATTTTTTAATAGTATGTTAACTATTGAAATTAACATTAACAACAGTACCTGATCAACAGAACATGAATTTTCAACAATTTGAATTTCCCACATAATAGTTATCAACAAAGTTTGCAACAAAGACAATCCACTAATGGAAGTTTGATAGGGGGGGTTTAAACCAACATTTTATTGGTATAGATTTTCATTACTTACTAGGTTCTAAAATATGCCCTTTGTAATTGTTTATGTAAATATTTTTGTCTGCCAATATTCAAAATTGCAGATTTAAAAGAAAATCTAATGCTTTGTAATATGTATAAATTATGTGTACTTTGCTCAACTGTCAAGTCTTTAAAATGATCTTTTAAAAAACGTTTGTTTACAAGAGGTTTAGCAAAAAAAAAAAAACAGGGCATAAATATTTTTCAGGTTTTTTCTTTCAAGATGTCCAAGCCACATGAATTAAAAAATGAAACGTTCAAAGTATTCCAATAATTTTATAGGAACATTTTAGTAAACTGGGAAGAACACTATAGACATTTGAGAGTTTTTAAAAATAGCATTGATTTTGATTTTTTGGGGTGTGGCAACTTTCTCTAAATGGATCATAATAAGTCATGTGTTGATTCTATATACAGCTGATGTGCATTACTTATCCTACTGTGCTTTCGTAGAAAAAAATGTTTATAAGTCACTAAAATTATTTTAGAGGATTTTTAAAAATCAGCTCAAGATACATACCAAAGTATTTTTCCAAGAGGGTTTTTCTAACCAAAATCAAATGTAGGGTTTATCAGTTTAAAAATAATCAATTAAAAAAATTATTCATGTAGAAAATATTTTTTGAGGTAATATCTAGATTCTTACCTTCATAAGAAAAGAAAAGAATATGGGGCGGCCAGGTAGCACAGCAAGTAAGAGCACCGGCTCCAGTGTCAGGATGACCTGGGGATCGAATCCCAGCTCCTACACTTAGCACCCACCCAGAAACACCTGGCGGTGTAACCTTGAGCAAGTTACTTAACCCCGATTACTCATAAAAAAAAAAAAAGAAAAGAAAAGAATAAAGCAAGTGAAAAAAAGTGTGTTTCAATCTGCATTCAGTCAATCAGTTCTTTATCTAGATGTGGTTAACATTTTCCTTCCTAAGTTCTTTGTATTTGTCTTAGATCATTGTGTTGCTGAGAAGAACTTAGAAATTCATAGATGATCATCACACAATGTTGTTCTTACTGTGTACAATGTTTTCCTGGTTCTGTTCATTTCATTTTACATCAGTTTGTACTAGTATTTTTTCAAGTTTTTCTGAAATCTGCCTGTTCATCATTTCTTATTGCACAACAGTATTCTATTACATTTCGTATACAACAGCTTGTTCAGCCATTCCCCAATTGATGGGCATTCCCTCAGTTTCCACTATTTTGCCACCACAAATAGGGCTGCTATAAATATTTTTGCATGTATAGGTCCTTTCCCCTTTTTTATGACCTCTTTGAGATACAGACCTAGCAGTGGTATTGCTGTACCAAATAGTCTGCACAATTTGGTTGCCCTTTGGGCATAGCTCCAAATTGCTCTCTAGAATGTTTAGATCAGTTCTCAACTCTACCAACAATCCATCAGTCCCAATTTTCCCACGTCTTCTCCAACATTTATTATTTTCCTTTTCTGTCATATTAGCCAATCTGCTATGTATGAGGTGCTAAGTTATTTTAATTTGCATTTCTCTAATAAAAAGTGATTTAGACTACTTCTTCATATGTCTGTAGATAACTTTGATTTCATCTGAAAACTGCCTGTTCATATCCTTTGACCATTTGTAAAATGGGGAATGACCTATATTCTTATAAATAAATTTGACTCAGTTCTCTAATGTATTTGAGAAATAAGGCCTTTATGTGAGATACCGGCTGTAAAAATTGTTTCCTAGCTTTCTGTTTTCTTTCTAATCTTGGTTGCATTGGCTTTGTTTATACAAAACCTTTTAAATTTAATATAATTACTTCTCTTTATTTCTTGTTTAGTCAAAAATTCTTCCCTTCTCCCTACATCTGACAGATAAACTATTCCTTGCTTTTCTAATTTCTTATGTATCACCCTTTATAGCTAAATCATGAACTCATTTTGACCATATATATATATATATATATATATATATATATATATATATATATATATATACACATATAAACAGTATAAAATGTTGGTTTATACCTAGTTTCTGTCACGCTATTTTCCAGTTTTCCCAACATTTTTTGTCAAATAACAAGCTCTTATCCCAGAAGCTGGGACCAATTATTTCTTATTGCACAGTAATTTTTCCATCACTTTCCATCACTACCACAATATATTTAGATCCTAGATTCTTGAAGGTTAAAAGCCAGCAGATTATAGGCTCTAGCAGGTTTACCATGCTGAAAGGGCTTCAGCTATGGGCCTAGCACCAAAATGGGTCTGTGTTGGTCTAGAAGGCCAATCTAGCTAATAATAGAGGGACTCATTTCTAGTGTTCTGGCCACTAGGTAGATAATGGAGTCTTTGATTTGGAAGCCCCCAAATTAAAGGAAAACTTTTAAAATATACTCAAACTTATGTTCTTCCTTTCTGATTTCACCGTGACAGTGATGGAATGGTGGAAAAGGGGAGAGTATGTTAAAAGTTAGATAGTTCTTAGACCATCTATAGACATTAACCTAACTACAGGTATAGTAAAATGTAAATTTTTAAATAAATTGACATATGATTTGGAAAACTTAATCACATCCATCTTGATATTTTCACAATAACTAGAAGATCAAAGACAGAAGCATCTAAATGGAAGGATAGCTTGCAGTCTCTCTTTGGAGAGACAAAGGAATTGACCTGTTCATTTTTATCCTGTACTCAGAATCAATAAAAGCATTTCATGGGATACAGTTGTATTGCAATGTTCATGATGAGCAATGAGTAAAAAGACTGCCCCTGACAGGCTGTGTGATAGAGGGGGAATGCTGGATTTAGAGGAAGAAATTTTTGCTTTACGTGTAGGCCCTTCCACAGTCTCTCAGTGTAACTTTAGGCAACTTCTCTGGCCTCATTTTTCTCATCTGTAAAATGAAAGGGTTGCCTAGGATGAGAGGTAGAGAGATACTACAAAGAAATTGACTAAATCTTCTGAAAGGAATAAATATATTTCAGAATTTCAATGTGAAGGTAAAAATTACAAAATATGACTCATTTTTGAGACACAAAAAGAGGTGATAGCTCTGTAAGTACCTCAGAAGGTTCATATTTCATATTATGGATATTCCCCATAAGAAAGTCAGAAGGTAGTGGATGTGATAAGGACTGAACAAAACAGGAAATGAATTGTTTTTTAACAATTACTTAAAAATTAGTTTAACAATAAATGAGGGGTGGTAGGTGGCACAGTGAGTAAAGAGGCCCTAGAGTCAGGAGGACCAGAGTTCCAGCCTCAGACACTTAACACCCACACAAAAAAAACTAGCCGTGTAAACTTGGGCAAGTTACTTAACCCCGATTGCCCTCCAAAAGGCAAAAAAAAAACCACACACACAATAAATGAGAAGTTACTGATGTGATAATCATATAAGCATCAGCTATCTAGATGCATTCAATTATAGAAAAGGTCAAAGATAAAATCCAGTCAAAGGAAAGCCTAAAGGTGGGAAGAAAATACTAGGAAAAGTCACAAGCCCTATATCCTGACATCCAAATGAGTCATTGATGCCAAAAAGAGGGAAATTTAGAGGCAAAGATATTGATCTTGGTTACCACCATTTCCTGCAGACATTTAACCATCATGAAATGGTTTCCACAAGGAAAAGGCTAAAAGATCCCAGAGTCCTCCTTAGCTAACACACACTGGCAGCAGAGACTTTTTTTTTTTTTACAATGCCTGAGTTATACATGTGCATTTGTAAAACTGTGGAAGAAGATGGTAAGAGATTTCAAAACAGCAAGGAAATAGTGGAAGTGAAAATAAGTCTTAACAAAAATTTGATGGGAAACAAATGACCACTTCATACCAACACCATTTGCAGATGAAACTGACAAGAGGAAAACAACATAAAATGGAAAAATTTGTCAACATTTCTACAGTATCTATTTTTAATCTCCAATGACTGAGGAAGTACCAAATTTTGATTCTAACAGTCGAACTCTATTATGTTGTACAAACAAATAGAGAGAACACTTTGACAAAGTTGTGAAGAACAGCTAGAACAGACACACTAAGGGCATCCATGCTGGAGGCTACATTATCTCTTTTGGAAGGAGGAAGGCAAGGCAATTGGGGTTAAGTGACTTGCCCAAGGTCACACAGCTAGTACGTGTTAAATGTCTGAGGCTGAATTTGAACTCAGGTCCTTTTACTCCAGGGCCGGTGCTCTATTCACTGTGCCACCTAGCTGCCCCAGAGGCTACAGCATCTTAAAAGCATTGTAGGAATCATTTTAGAAGGTATCATAGTGACCAAAAAGCTATGCCCCAGTAGATAAGTATATGTACATATAAATATATTTATATTATATATAATATATATTATAATATTATATTACATATGTCATAAAATATATGAATTTATATATACATATAAAAACAAACAGTTCTCCAAAGAATTGTAAACTATTAACAACTACATGAAAGAATGCCTCAAATCATTAATGATCAGATAAATAAAATCAAAACAACCCTGAGGTCTCACCATACACCCAGAAAATTGACAAAAATGACAAAAGATGGGAATAGTTAATGTTGGGGGGGGGTTATGGAAAGATTGTTACATTAGTGCATTGTTAGTGTGGCTATGAACAGTACAATGAATGGATCTAAATGGATCATAATAAATCATGTGTTGATTTTTTTTTTTTTGCTTTTTGGAGGGCAGTTAGGGTTAAGTGACTTGCCCAAGGTCACACGGTTAGTTTTTGTGTTGTGTCTGAGGCCGGATTTGAACTCAGGTCCTCCTGACTCCAGGGTGCTCTATTCACTGCTCCACCTAGCTGCCCCAATGTATTGATTCTTAGAAAGCAATTTGGAATTATGTAAGTGTAATGATAAAGCAATTTGAAGATCTTCCCTGCCCCTTAATAGGTCTAGGGAATTTTAAGATCTTCCCTGTCCTTAATGGGCCTCCCTTGGAGCCCAGCAAGAGAAGCTTGCTTAGGAGAGGCTTGCCTTTCACACCTTTTGTAATTTGTAATTAGGCACTGGGTCAGGAAGGTTGTGATATCTTCTGACCCTGGAGAAGGTTATATATACACCCTGATGTGAGATTTTGCTTTGGGGCTCCCTTATGGGAAGAGTTGTGTGATTTGGCCAGATGAGACTCTGGGCAACCATTGAGCCCCCTGGCTTTGACAACCCAGATGTTGGTGCTTCTCTCTCTGGTAACTAACACTGTATGGATGTAACAGTCAGACAGCTCTGTTGGTCTGTTGAATTGTTATTTTCTCTGTATTTTTTGTCTGCTTGTAATTCCTGTTTGTATTTTCTGAAGTTCAGGGTGCAAACTTTTCCCCTTGAACTAAGTGAATGGTATCTATGTTTGATTAAAATAAGATTGTTAACCCTTTTTGAGTTTCTTTCTTTTAGAAAAGCAGATAAAAGAACCTGTGCTACCAGCCATCCTGGGCATGCTAGGGTGCTTGTTGTTACAGTAAGTAAAATAACTCAAGTGCCCATACTCTTTAACTCAGAGATTTCATTATTGGGCTCATGCCCTAAAGAGGCTACTGAGAAGACAGTCCCCATATATACCAAAAAATTTATAGCAGCACCTTTTGTGATGGGAAAGAATTAGAAACAAAGTAGTTGCTCATTGATTGTGAAATGGCTAAGTAAACTATGGCACAAAATCCACATAATGTGACCACCTCATAGAATTCATCATTCACACTAATAGCTACTTAGTTGTACATGAAGGTAATGAAATCTTAATGCACTGTAAGAATTGATAAATATAATGAATACAGAGAAACTTAGGAAGATTTATATGATCTGATGCAAAGTGAAGCAAGCAGAGCCAAGAGAATACAATAATGTCAACAGAAAAAACCACCACAAAAAAATTAAAAGGAATGTTGCAAAATTACAAAGTACTAGCATAGAACAAAAGAAGAGCTATAAGAAGATACCTCACCTCTCTGCAGAGACAGGAGGACCAAAGACATGGTACACCGCATATATTTTCAGATTTCTTCCAAGAATTTATTGGTTTTACAGATTTTTAAATATTTATTATCTTTTTAAAAAAATATTATTTATTATATGGGGTAGTTCCCTGGGATGTGCGGAGGAGAAGGATACTAGGGAAAATTTTGGTTATGCAAAAAAAAAAAAGAAAGAAAAAGGAAAACAGAATAATTTACACGGGGGCTGTACAATGTAGCTTATGCTTTTTCTCTGGTGGGATTCTGGGACTGAATCATTATTCACATGCAATACTTATTCAAGATGCATATACTGATGGACCAGTTCCATGGTTTGTTCGTCCAGTTGAAAATCATACTCTTGTCATAGGCATTCTTCATTCACTGGTATCTTGCTGTATAGATAATTAAATCAAATTATTCTGAGCAATTGTGGTTCTCATTTAATAGACACTACAATATTCTGGGTCTTGGCACCATCAGTACAATTCAACTGAAAACTTCATCATCCATAGGGAGAACCTCTTCTACTTGGATTCTTCTAAGCACAAGCAAGGTGGGATTTTTGTTGCTTTTTTTCTTCTTGTTTTTGGAGTTCAGCTTCCCAGGTTCATGCTAAATTGTAAACATCTGAAGGATCAATCTCCTTTGAACCCCAGTAATTCACAGCTGTACTGAGTCAAGTAGGCTTTGGTGCCTTCTGGCTCTGAGCTTATTAGTCAAAAGTGTATATATATTCTGAGGTGAGATATTGCCTTGGGGCTCACTCATGGGAAGAATGTTTCACCTGAGGTCTTTTTGATTTCCTCGACAATACTCTTGGTAGCTGTTGTTAAGGGTCCCTCCCTCCCTACTCCACCCCCACATCCCCAGTTTTGTGAGCCCAGATGTTAGTGCTTCCTGGTCTGGTGATGTGTATAATTAGTTCTATTACCCTCTCAATCAGATCTTCCTTGAATATTTATATATCTTTAAGCATTGTTTATTTTTCTGATCTTTCTGCATTTTTAAATTAAAGATTGTTAAGCCCTTTGAAGCTGTTTTTCCTTTAGAAAAGCAGATCAAAGAACCTGTGCTAGCAGCCCTCCTGTTTTCTGGTGCTACTGGTTTTATACCTCCACAGAAGGTGAAAATATTATTATCATTATTATTTGCTTTTTGGAGGGCAATTGGGGTTAAGTGACTTGCCCAAGGTCATACAGCTAGTTTTTGTGTTAAGTGTCTGAGGCCAGATTTGAAATCAGGTCCTCCTGACTCCAGGGCTGGTGCTCTATTTACTGCGCCACCTAGTCACTCCTCTGCTGAAAGTATTATTAGCAATCTAATTCAGCACAAGACATTCTCCATAACAATGACAACTGTCATGCAATGGTGAGGATCTATCTTTCTGTTTTATGCTCCACTAGGTATTGAAGATCAGATGGTCACTGATCAAAGTTATTTCTGTTGACTCATAGGAGCATACTTTCCTTAAAAGCTCAGTTCAATCATCACCTTCACCATGAGGCCTTTTCCAAAAGCCCCAGTTGCTCATTCCTATCTCAGCCTCCTTCCCTCAAAAAAAAAAATGATCTTGCATTTATTTTATATATACTTAGCATCATAAATATCTTGTCTAATCCCTCCGCCATTTTTTATAGATGAGAAAACTGGCCCCAAGGAAGTTAGTGGCTTGCTTCAATCACTCACCTACTAAGTCTGAAAAGCAGTTTCTGGATGTTCTTCCTGAATACAGATACAGCATGTATCCACTATGTCATCTTAACTCCCTGAGAGAATGCAAACTTTTTCAGAGAAGGTATTACCCCATTTTTGTCTTTATCTCCCAAGTGTCTGCTATATAATAGGTACTTAATAAACAGTTGTTACCTACTTGATTCACTCTTGAATCTATCTGGGAATGTTACATGATCTTAATATGTACATCAGAGATATCTTGCTGATGGAGAGCCTATACAGCTACATTTTGCTCTAATCTAAAGTATTCTATATCATTTAGTCAATTGTGAGAAAGATGTGGTCCACAATAAAATACAGTTTGCAAAGCCTTTTCTGTTCCCTCTTTCTTACTGAGGATGCCCTTGATATGTGTGTAGATTATTGGCATAAAGATTTTGTAGAGATGAGAATATGAGCAAATGGGGCAGTAGGTATTAGTATCCTGTTGATTGGTGATGTCACAGTCACCCCAACTAGCCATATGGTCTGCAATACCCCCAAGTGTAGTCCAGAACCAGATTAAAATGTAATTGGAAAATATTAAAAAAAATAAATTAAAATATAATAAAACATAGATAATAATAATTTGTAGACCCAGCTCCATTTCTACTTGAGTTTGACACTACTCCTCTTGACCAATTCTTTTTGGTAGTAATAACATTCTGTGATTCTTTTTCCCCAGTCATTTTATATTTTCCTCTCTTTCAAATACACTGACACTCAATTCCTCAATGTCCTCACGATTGTTCCGCCTCCAGCACAGACATCATCTGTCTATATTTGGTCTAGTCCAATTGTTCTTCCCACATTTGTTTACTTCAGTGCTTTTCCCACTTCCTCATGTAAGCACATCAATGACTATATGAGAAAATGATACTAGTTCAGGTCATTATCGCCTCTTGCCCAGGATATTGTAGGATCTTCCTCCTCTTGTGCTTTACCCTATCCAATACATCCATCCTACAGCCACCAAAATAATGTTCCTAAAACACCTTCTGACCACATCACTCCCCTGCTCAATAAATTTCAGTGGTTCTCCATTGGCATTAGGGGGAAAAAACCCATACACATTCCAGTGCTATGAACAGAGTCCTGGACCTTAAGTCAAGAAGACTCATCTTCCTGAGTTCAAATCTGGCCTCAGATACTTACTAACTCAGTGACCTTGGGCAAGTCACTTATCCCTGTCTCACTCAGTTTCCTCATCTGTAAAAAGAGCTGGAGAAGGAAATGGCAAAAGACGCCAGTATCTCTGCCAAGAAAACTGCAGAAGGGTTCAGGAAGAGTCAAACACGACTGAAATAACTGAACAACAACAAACTCTTCAGTAAGCTATTTAAAACCTTCCTCAGTCTGACTCCAGTCTCATTTCACATTACACCCATTAACACAGTATTCCAGACAAACTGGCCAACTGGCTTCAAATTCTTCAAACTTAGCATTTCTTCTGCCTCCGTGACTTTGCATGGGCTCTTCCCTTGTCTGGAATCGAATGCCTCCTTTCATCTACTTCTTAGAATCCTTAGCTTCCTTCACAGCTCAGCTCAGCTTCCACTTCCTATGGGAAGCCTTTTCTGATCCTTTTAAGTTGTTAGCATTCAAAATTATTATTATTATTCAAATTTATCCTCAAATTATCTTACATGTACTTATCTGCATACACATCATACCTTCCAGAGAGTGTAAGCTCTTTGAGGATATTTTATTTTACCTTTATAGATCTAGTATCTAGCTTGATGCTTTGCACATAGTAGGCACTCAACAAATGTTTGTTGAATTGAATTGAACTTGTTTAAGTGAAATTAGATTACATAGGTCACTAAGAGAGAAAAGAATTGTTTTTTTATAGAAACCTTGGCAGATCTTTTCCATTTTTTTCGTTATTTGTTGCCTTTATAATTTCCGCCTTTCACAGTCTGTCTTGGGGCTGGCTAGGTGGCACAGTGAATAGAGCACTGGCCCTGGAGTCAGGTGGACCTGAGTTCAAATCAGCCTTAGACACTTAACACTTACTAGTGTGATCTTGGGCAAGTCACTTAACCCTAATTGCCCTGCCTTCCCCCCTCCCCCTCCAAAAAAACCCAATCTGTCTTAATTGGGTTTCTTTCTTGGTTTTCCCTCCACTTCTTCCATATATAAACCTAGTGGTTATTTTAAAGTAACTTAGCCTCACTATAGGTAACTCTCACTTAACAAAATATATGATGTCACTAAAGCTTACTTTGAAGATAGCTTTTGCTAGATTAGTTCTATCTTTAAACTAGCTTCCATTATAAGTTTCCGTTATAAGATACATTATGCCTCACATGTAAGAATGTAACAAACCTTTTAAGGTTGACATTTACCAAAAACTGAAAACTTGTCAGTAAATACTACAATAATAGCTTTCAGCATATTATGAGTAATATTGCATAGCACACAAAATAAGAATACCAAAAAGTGAAAATATAAGAAAACACCAGGAGAGTTCAACATGACTGAAACAACAACCAGGAATCCTGAAACCCCTATCATTACATTATTTGCTTCTGTCTCACATATTATTCACTCTGCTCTGTCAAGGTGGCAATACCTAAAGTAAATTGGCTAAGTTTTTCACCTCCTGTAAACCACATACAATTACAAGGCTACACAGGACAGAATTTCCCCTACCCACATACTTTACCTATCAATTCATCTTTCACACCATGGTCAGATAAGAATACATAATCTATTATCCACCCTTCTGATCACCTTGTGCCCACAACAGGACGAAGGACAAAAAACAACCACCTACAACAGTATAGGATTTGGAAATCATGAAGTTTGTGCCCAATGAGATAGAGGGAAATAGCTGACACCCAAGAAATACCTATGGGTGTCATAAATGTACCACCAAGGTACATCTATTCTAGTACAGCTTGCTGTGCAGGGCCAAAGAGCCCTAGATATCCCTGAAGCCTCTGAGCACATCCTTACACTGTGATGAAAGCATGCCACGCCTAGCTTGGCTCTATAGTCTGGAGGGGTATTTAGTGAGAAGGCAAGCTAAGTCTGACTCATTAGCAACCTCACTATATTTAGGTGGTGCCTCGAATAAAGCACATGAGGATAGATAGTTTCAGCTATTTATATGTGTGGAATGGGAGAAAGGGTGGGATGAGGGTTGTAGGATGAGGGTAAAGGCATTCCTCCCCTTGAGGTTTAATGGAGCAGAGTATTATATATGAGTAGCAAGTAAGAATGTGGGCGCATTTTAACAACATCTGTAAAAATGAATTCCAAACTTTCATCAATACAATGACCTACTACAATTCCAGAAGAATCATGATGAATCATGCTACCCACCTCCTAACAAAGAGCTGATGGAGTCAGAATGCAAAAGGATATATATGTATGTCTATATAGATATAGATAGATTGATATATGTGTGTGAATGTATGTATGTGTATATATGTGTATGTGTGTATATATATATATATATATATATACATATACATATATAGAGAGAGAGATGGTGGGAGATAGATAGAGAGATAGATTATAGTAGATAGACCTGGCCAATACAGGAATTTGTTTTGTTTGACTATACATGTTTGTAACATAGGTTTTGTTTTTCTATCTTCCTCAATGTGGAGGGAGGGGAGGGAGAGTAGGTGGATTTTTGTTGATTGAAAAAAATTAACTTAAAAAATTTTGATTCCAAACTTCCTCTAGTGAGGGGCAAAGGACAAATCTGCTAACCTGAAAAGGGAAAATGGAGATGTGGAAATTCCATGAAAAGGAGAAGGAAGAAAACATGGCTTGGATGAATATAGTATTATCTCATCAGTGGTGGTATAGTGTGATATCAAAACCCAGCTTACAGAATCCTGGCAGAATCAAAGTCCATTAAAGTCCTTGAGCTTTGGTTTAGTGAACAATGGTGTTATTATTAATAGAAATGGGGTGACTAGTAGGAAGACGCTTTGAAAAGCTTGTCAATCAATCCATAAGTGTTTCCTGAGTGCCCACATATGCCAGACCCTCATCATGCTCAACTGGAGCAATTAGATGATGTTTTATATGAATCAGATGTTCTGATTTCAAGTTCAATGCTTTTTTTTTCTCCCCATTATACCAAACTGGGCTAGGAACTAAAAAAGAATGCTGGAATCCTGGTGAAACTTTTTGGCCCAATATATCCATGTGCCCACTTAAAAATGATTCATTGAAATGGCAAGATCATTCCCAAAAGGTCATGTGAAAGAGTAGCATTTGACAATGTCTTCATCAAAGTGGTTTCCAGTTTCCTTTCAGCTCCCTCCTTCCTCAATTTCTAAAACAAGTAGCTTCCCATCTTATTGAAATGATTTGGACCATGGGAATTTGGGCAGCCAAAGGAAAACTCCCAAATATTCCAATTGGGATTCCTGTGGTTCTTCTGACAGTCTTATTCTGATCCCTCTTTCTCTTTTAGGGAACTGGCTAACAGATTTTCATGTGGCTGCGTTTGGAGGGTTAGAATGAAATCTTTATTCATCTTCATAACCAGGATCTGGAATCTCTAGGCATTTTGAACTCCAGAGAGGAAAAGCTTATCAACTCAATTCTTTCACAGCATTCAGAATTAGATCCCCTCTAGTCCAGTAAGGTGAACAAATTCAATTGTAAACACTAATCTGTTCCTGCCCTTAGGGAGCTTACAGTCTAATATTCTGAAAATAGCATATATATAATTACAAGACAAGGTGGAATATATTGAGAACAAAAGAGAAACCCAGACTGTTGCTATGAAAAAACTTGAAGGAGAGAAGTTTCATACCTGAACTGGGACATAAGGAAAAGAAGAATTTTGAAAGGTAAAGATGAGAAGAGAGTGTGTTGCAAAAACAGGATATGACCTGCTGAATGCATGGGGACAAGACAGTACATGACATGACATGATCAATTAATAATTAGTCTACAGTTTGAGTGAGAAGGGACGAATGAAAAGTACATAAACAAAAGTCATAATAGTTAACATTTACACAGCATCTATTACATGCTAGACATTGTGTTAAGTGTTTTACAAATATCATCTCATTTGATCCTCCCAATAACACTGAGATATAGGTGCTATTGTTATCGCCATTTTGCAGATGAGGAAACTGAGGCAAACAAGTTAAATGAGTTGTCCAGGGTCACACAGCTAGAAGCCAGATTGTGGAAGATTAACAAGTTTGTTTCTGACCTTGTAGGCAAGGGGGAGAGAGACAGAAGGGTTGTTGACAAGGGAGTGGCAAAATCAAACATGCAATAGGAAAATTAATTTGGCAGCTTTGTGAAGAGACTTGTAACCAATTAAGGGACTATTTCAGTAGTCTGAGAACACATAATTCACCCAAGTCTTGCTAATTATGCCTTCGATATCCTTCAAACTGGTCTCTTCATTGCTGTTCCTTTTGCCACCTCTCTCATTAATTTTTATTATTAATATTATTATTAATTAATTTTTGCCAACACTCTCATTAATTCTCATCAGGAATATTGCAATATTCTACATGGTCTCCTTTCCCTCCTCCTAGAATGTACAAATAAAATGAAAATTTTGTTGTCACCTGTAGCAGCAAGCACCCCAAGCGTCCCCAGGGTGGCTGCCAGTACAGGTTCTTAGATCTGCTTTATTAAAGGAAAGCAACTCAAAATGGGTTAACAAGCTTACTTTAATCAGTCAAATATGTATCATTTACCTAGTTCAGGGGAAAAAGGTCAGCACCCCGAACTTCAGAATATACAGACAGAATTATCAAGACAGAGAAACAGATCAAGTAGACAGTTTCCAAACTGTCCAACCATTACATCCAAACCAAATCAACATCGGGGTTTTTCAAAGCCGGAGGGCTCTCAACAACAGCTTCCCAGAGTCTCATCTGATCAAATCACAGAACACTTCTCAAAGTGAGCCCCAAAACAAAGCCTCAAATCAGGGTTTATATAGCCTTCTCCTGGCTCAGAGAATGTAACAACCTTTTGGACCCACTGGCCAATCAAAAAGTATCTACTGAAAAACAAGCCTCCTACCCCAGGCTCTAGGTGCACTTTTGCCAAGGGGCAGGGAAGATCTTAAAAATTTACATTCCCATTACATCCCCCCTCCTTGCTCCTCTTCCCAGACCCAAGCACGCACTTAAACAGTTGTTCAGTGTTGAACATCAATTTGGACCCAATATTCCAACTTCTCAAACTAATTTTGCATCTTGATTCTGGTATCTCAGCACCAAAGAATCTCAAAGACCATCTTGAAGGCTTAGGTCAATTGCCACTTCTTTTCATGAAACCTTACCTGATTCCCTGAAAACCCATAGCATTCATCTGTACCTTTTTTGTGTTTTTATTTTATTGTGACTTGTATTACAGCTGTGTATAATAACAAAAATACTGAATGATAATAATAACTAGCATTGACATGGTGCTTTAAGGTTTGCAAAGCACTTTAGAAATATTATCTCATTCAATTTTCAGAACACCTATCTGGAAAGTAGGTGTTATTATTATCCCTATTGTACAGTTGAGGAAACTGAGGCAGACAAGGGTTTAGTAACTTGTCCAAGAAGTGTCTGAGGCAGGATTTGGACTCAAATCTTCCTGTGCTCTATCCTCTTCCTCAGGGCTCTATCCACTGCCTATATTATCCCTCCCCTATAGGATATAAGGTTTTTAAAGGTCAAGGATTGTTTCTTAATCGCTTTTGTTTCCCCCTCCTCTTTCCAGACCCAAGTACACAGTAGTTACTCAATAAACTTAGTTGTTGAACATCAATTTGAACCCAATGTTCCAGTTTGTCAAACTAATTTTGTATCTTGATTCTGCTATCTCAGCACAAAAGAATCTCAAAGCCAGAAGGGAATTCAGAAGCCATCTATAGGCCAACCTGTAGCAGAATAGAAATTCCTTCTATGGCAAACTCAAGGGGTCATCTGATCTCTGATGGAAGACTTCCAGCAAAGAGAAATCTATACCTGCCCAAGGCAGCCCATTCCATTAGAGGCTGCTAAGGGGAACAATGGATAAAGTATTGGGCCTAGAGTAAATATTACCCGAGTTAAATCCTGCTTTACAAACCTACCAGCTGTGTGACTCTGGGAAAGTCACTTAAACTCTCTGGAATTCAGTTTCCTCATCTGTAAAACAAGGGGATTGCACATGATGACCTCTAAGGTTCCATCTAACTTAGACTTTTGTATGGCTCTAATTTTTAGGAAGTTCTTCCTTACATCAGGCATAAATCTGCTTTTCTATAACTCTTAGTCAATAAGCATTTATTATAAAAAGCATATATTTATTATGAAAAGCACTTACTATGTGCTGGGTTCTGTACTACATACTAGGGATGCAGAAAGAGGCAAAAGACAGGTCCTGCCCTCAATCACTACATTGCTGACAATCTATTTTTTAAAATATTTATTCTTTTTTTCTTTTTTAGTTTTCAGCATTGATTTTTATAAGATTTTGAGTTCCAGATTTTTTTTCTCCCTCCCTCCCCAAAACAGCAAGCAATCTAATATAGGCTATTCATGTATAATCATATTAAACATATTTCCACATCAGTTATGTTGTGAAAGAAGAATTGGGATAAAAGGGGAAAACCACAAGAAGGAAAAAGGCAAAAAAAAAAATAGTATGCTTTTATTTGCATTCAGACTCCATTTTTCTTTCTCTGGATGTGGATAGCATTTTCCATTATGAGTTTTCTGGAATTGTCTTAGATCATTGTATTACTGAGAAGAACTTAAATCTATCAAAGTTGATCATCACACAATGTGGCTGTTACTGTGTACAATGTTCTACTAGTTCTGCTCACTTAATTCAGCATCAGTTCATGTAAGCCTTTCCAGGTTTTTCTGAAATCTGCCTGCTCTTCATTTCTTTCTTTTTTTTTTAAAGCAATTGGGGTTAAGTAACTTCCTCAAGGTTACATGGCCAGGTGTTTCTGGGTGGGTGCTAAGTGTCTGAGCCCGGATTCAATCCCCAGGTTATCCCGATACTGGAGCTGGTGATCTTACTCGCTGTGCTACCTGGCCACCCCTGCTCTTCATTTCTTATAGCACAACAGAACTCCATTATACTCACATACCAGAACTTGTTCAGCCATTCCCCAATTGATAGGCATCCTTTTCATTTCTAATTCTCTGCCACCACAAAAAGAGCTGCTATAAACATTTTTGTACATATGAGTCCTTTTCCCTTTTTTATTATCTCTTTGGGATATAGCCCTAGTAATGGCATTGCTGGATCAAAGGGGATGCACAGTTTTATAGCCCCTTTGGGCACAGTTCCAATTTGCTCTCCAGAATGGTTGGATCAGTTCACAACTCCACCAACAATGCATTAGTGTGCTGACAATCTATTCAAGGAGACAACAAGCAAACAAATATGTACAAACTATATCCAGGATAAATAGGAAGCAATTTTTAGAAGAGAAGGCACTAGAATTAAGGGGGCTTGGGAAAAGCTCCCTATAGAAAATGAGATTTTAGTTAGAACTTAAAAGAAGCCAGGGAAGCAAGAAAGTAGAGGTGAGGAGGGAGAACCTTCTCAGGATGAGGGAGACAGAGTAAATGCCAAATTAACTCCACTGCTCCTGGTTCTGTACTTCTTCTCTGTGGTAGTTCATCAGGTACTTGTACAGTGTAATTAGGTCCACATTTGATAAAGTAAGGGACTTTATCAAATACTCTGCTGAAACCAAGTCAAGCCTAGACCTCCATTTCTTAAGTGCTCTTCATCTCCTGCCATAAGACAGAGCTCTTTGGCAGAGCTGTCATTTTGATGCTAAGCAGTAAGGTGTATTTTTTGGTGCATTTTACAGATAAGAAAGGTGAGGTCCAGGGAGGAAACAGGGTATAATTGAAAGAGCATTGAACTTGGCATTCTAGGCCTAGAGTTCAAAACCCAGTCCTGTCAATTAATCCCTCCATGAATGTGGGCAATTCACTTAACCTTCTAAAAGGATCCTAGATCTAGAGCTGAAAGGGGCCTCAGAGACCACCTAGTCCAACTCCTTCATTGTATAGATGAGGAAACTGAGGCCCAGGAAAGTTCCATATCTTGCCTAAGGTCCCATACAGAGCTAGAGGTAAGATGGCTGAGTCCTCTGGCTGCAGTCAGTGCTCTTTGAACTGAACAACACTACCCCAGTTTTCTCAATAAAATGAGGTCCCTTTAAGCTGTAGAACTATCATCCAGTGATTCAAAGGGGTCATTGTGGCTCATTTGAGGACAAACCTGTTCGCTCCTGAGTTATCACATATGCAAAGCAAGATTCCCTGACTCTGATCCTTAGGCCAGTCAACACAAAACTGAGAGAAGTTAACAGGAAGTACATGGCAGGTGGCCCAAAGGGAGCTAGTGATGGTCTTAACTTAAGTGATACTCATCCCAGCTTAACTCCTTAAGACTGGACGTCTCC
Organism: Petaurus breviceps papuanus; assembly: GCF_028583685.1. Classification (NCBI taxonomy): domain Eukaryota; kingdom Metazoa; phylum Chordata; class Mammalia; order Diprotodontia; family Petauridae; genus Petaurus; species Petaurus breviceps. The sequence continues at coordinate 468,223 of NW_027187407.1, forward strand.
AGGGAAAGGACAGCAACACAGACTGGAGCTCAGGAGAGAGTATATCTAGGCTGAAGAGGGATTGCCAGATCATAAGCCCCCATGACTTCTCAGATTCCTTCCAGTTACAAATCTTTGATCCTTCAAGGACAAAGAAGAGGAGGAGAAAGAGAAGGAAAAGAAGGAGGAAGAGGAAAAGGGGAAAAGAAAACAGGACTACTTACATACTAATTATCTTTGTATTTCCTTTTGCCTAACAACATACATGATGGTATTTAATGGGTATAAAATGACTAAATGAAAGTATATTTGGAAATCATCTATATATAGACATGACAATTAATTAAAGCTCCAAGAATAGATGAGTGTTTCCTCCCACAACGGGAGGAAGGAAGGGGTCTAACTCTGTGATTCACTTACCAACTTACTCTATGACTTTGAGTAATTCACTGCCCCACTCAAACCCTCGATCTCCTGATTTATAAAATGAGGGGGTTAGACTAGATCAGGATCAGGAACCTTAGCTCAAGATCTGTGAACTTGTTTTTTTAAGACATTATGACAACTATATTTCAATATAATTCACTTTGTTGTATTATTCAGTTTTTAGTCATTGCCAACTCTTCATGAACCCATTTGGGGTTTTCTTGGCAAGGATACTGGAGTGCTTTGCCACTGCCTTCCCTAGCTCATTTTATAGATGAGGAAACTGAGACAATCAGGGTTAAGAGACTTGCCCAGGGTTATACACCCAGCATCTGAGGTTGAATTTGAACAGACTGCAGCCTGGCACTCAGTGCACTATGGCGCCACCTAGTGAAACATTTCTGCTACTCTGGAGTTAATCATTGCACACATCCAACCAATAATTCACCTAGTTTTGATAACAGGCTTATTGCATTAACTCTGACAACAATCTCTTTAAGTTGTTTGCAATGGGTTTTTGCTCCCTACATCCACTTTAATGTTATGGTGCTAGAGCTCTCCTGCTACAAAACAGGAAGTTGATTTCTGATAAAGTGACTAAGTCTAGAGTATAATATGATAACAGTGGAAAGAACAGGTCCTCTGAAGACCTGAGTTCAAATCTCACCTCTGACACTAGCTACTTGAGGTCAAGCAAGTCACCTAACCTCCCTGGCCTTCCGTTTCCTTAAATGTAACAAAGCAGGGGGTTGGACTGAACAGCCTCGGAAGTTCCTTCCAGCTCTAGAACTACTATACCAAGTATTTTTGTTTGTCAGAAAACAATAGAATTGAGGTTGTTCAAAAATTTACACTCACTCATGATGCCCTCTCTCTGTACATACATGAGAAATTGCTGAAAAAAAATTAAAAATTTGTATTTCTGCCCTCTGATTTTAAATGTTTAGTTGTAGTTATGCAGAATCATAGATTTCCATGATCAGCACCCCAGGTGATTTAAAGGAAAAGTCCCACAATTTCCTAAGTGACAAACTGAAGAAAAAGAAACTCTCAGTTCCACGTTTCTAGAGGAACATTCTTAGAAACTTAGTAGATTTTCGTTTTATTGGGACTAGGAGGGGGTCATATGCTCACATGACCTTAAAATTTTCACTTCAAGGATGCTTTTTATTGGTTTGTTTAAGTATAGTTTCAGATGTTAGAGGTCTAGCTTTTTCCCACTGGCTGGGAACAAAAATTCTGAAGCCGAGCTATTTGCATTATCTTTTCTCCCAAACCCACCTCTCTTTAGAACTTCCTTATTTCTGTCCTGGACTCCAGCAGTCTCAGAGGTCATCCTAGACTCCTCATTCCTCCTCTCTCCACATGGCCAAACAGTTGCCAAAACTTATTTCTACCTCCCCCAAATCTCTCAAATCCAATCCCTTCTCTCTATTCATAGAGTCACTACCCTAATTCAGGTCCTGATCATCTCTTACCTGGTTTACTGACAAAATTTTCTATCCCTACCTCAAGCTTCTCACCTTGTGAATCTATCTTCCCCATAAGCTGCCATGGTGATTTTCCTAAAACACAGGTCATTCCCCTACTCCAAAAACTCCTTTGTTCACTCATTGCCCATAGAGTCCCATATAAACTTCTCCACTTAGCATATAAATAAAGCCTGTCACAGTGTGTCCCCAAAACTACCTTTCCAATCTCATTGTATATTACTTACCTTCGCACTGTGGTCCAGGCAAACTGACTGACCTTTCTGTTCCTCATACATAACACTCCTCTTTTGTACTGTTCTTTCCCCTCTGCTTGGAATTCCCTAGGTCTTTTCTCAGCATTGGAATCCCTAGTTTCCTGCCCAACTCAGATCAAGCACTACCTTCTACATTAACATGAAGCCTTTCTTAATCTGCCATCCACCTTCACTACCATTCAACAAATCAACAAATGGTTATTAAGTGCTTTGTGCCAGGGACCGTGCTAAGAGACCCTACCCTCAAGGAGCTTACAACATACAAAAATATTGCACAAAAGAGATCTATATACTATATATGAAAGTAATAAGATAAGACAGCTTTTAGCAGCTAGGGATCTGAAAAGGCTACCTGAAGAGGGAAAGATTTGAGCTGAGTATCAAAAGGAGTCAAGAAATGGAAGTGAGGAGAGAGAGGTTTCCAGATCTTTAGCCTAGCCAAGAAAAGGTGAGTAGGAAGATCAGAGGATCCTGTAGGAGCATCAACAGAAGACTGTTGTCACATGCCTGGAGGGAAATAAAGTATAAGACTGAAAAGGTGGGCAAGGTACAGATTGTGAAGGGCATATAAAGTATACATAAAAAGCATGAACCCTTCCCAACTTCTAGGAAGTTTTCCCCATCAAGGCAGATCATCAATTGCTCTGCAACTTAATGGTCTAAGAACTTCACCTGGGCACACTGAGAGCTTAAGAGACTTGCTATGGTTACTCAGTAAATGTCAGAGAAAGACCTTGAGTTCAGGTCTTCCTGATTTGGAAGCAAAATCTGTATTCACTATATCATATTAATTTTAAATTATTTAGGATTAAAATCTTCATCCCCTTTGACCCAACCATTCCATTACTGGGCATATTTCTGCAAGGAGGCCAAAGACAGAAAGGTCCAATAGATACCAAAATATTAACAAGGTAATGATACCATACATTTTATAATGATAGAGTTCAAACCTATTTCTTCAACTCTCTTTTATTTCAAATGTGATCATATTTGCAAACCTTAAAGTTTTATGTCAAAGCTATCACCATCATCATTATCACTATCAGCAGCAGAAACATCATCACCATCATCATCAGCATCATCACTACTACCACCACCATTACCATCACCAGCACCACCACCACCATCATCATCACCATCATTTTACCCAGGTTCCAAGTAAATAAGGGAAAGGCACTAGCAGCTGGGGGGACTGGGATAATCCTCCTGCAGAAGCTGAAACTTACCTGAGTCTTAAAAGAAATCGGAGAAATTAAGAGGCAGAAATAAGGTGGGAGAGCTTTCTCAAGGTCATGGAGTCAAGACTTCCAGGTCATGTGAGCAAAAAGAAGTAGATATTTTCTCTGATCCCCACAACCCTCCAAACATCTCCAAAACAGAAATTATGCACCAAAGATAAAGCAACTTCAGCTATCTCCATGGTTTAGGATACAGAATACAAAAGAAAGTTTTTAAAATGAAACAAAACAAAATTTGAACGGACACATACTGACCCTGAGCTCACTCAGCATTCCTCCCCTTCCTTCCACACTGCTTGTCAAGAGACCTCAGTAAACTACTCTCTTCTCTTTTCTTTCTATACCCTCTCTTTGAATGATCTCATCAGCTCCCATGGATTCAATTTTCATTTATATTCAGATAATTGCCATCTATGTAGTTGTCTACAGATACAGACCCAGCTGATATCTTTCTTCTGACATCCAGCCCCTTATCACCAAGTGCTCCATGGCTATTTCTCCACTGGATGTCTTGTAGGCATCTCTAGTTCTGCATGTCCTAAACAGAACTCATCAACCTTCCCCTCCCCGGCCCCTCCCCCCAACTCACTCCTCTTCCTATATGGTCAAGGATACTCCCATCCTTCCAGTCACTCAAGCCTGTAACCTCACAGTTATCCCTGACTTTCCCAGAAGTCATCCATTGCCAAGTTGATTCGAGCCCCACATTGTGTCTCCTATATATCCCCCTTCTCTCCATTCACAGAGCCATCATTCTTGCTCAGAACCTTATTGCTTCCTAATTGGTCTCCCTGCATCTTTTCTCACCACTCTAATCCATTTGCCACTTCACAACCCAGTCTACTTTTACAGGGTTATCAAATATGAGTCCCCTTCTTCATGTTCCAGTCAAACTGGCTGATTTGCTCTTTCTCCTGCTTACATTCCTTGTGGTATCTCTGTGCCTTGGAAAAGGTTGCCCCAAGCCTGAAATTCTTGCCTTTCTTTAAATCTGCCTTTTCCCTAAGGTTTATCCCTGCTACTAATGCATGTAATTTTACTTTATATTTACTCTCTATATTTTCTATATGTTCTTTCCCTTCAAGGACAGGAAGTGTTTTGGGTTTTTTTGGTCTTTGTATCCCTAGTGCCTGGAACACTTAATGAATACTTAGTGATCAACTCCATGGGATTAGAGGTTTCTATCAGAACCTGATATTTGCCCAGTTCTCTTTTGGTCTCCATTCATTTACCCCCCTCCCATTTATCCCACTGATTCCGATTTTCCTCTTATCTCCACCCCCCCCCACACACACACACACATACACACAAAGTCTCTTCCACACAATTTAGCACTTAATTATATTCTATTTTGTAGAAAGCTTGCTATTGTTTTTATGTATGTCGGACTTCTCTCCCCAACTAAGCTACAGCCTCAGAGTATGTTAGAGCTAGAAGAGAACATAGAGATATTCTCATCCAACCTTCCCATTTCACAAATTGATAGCAGAGCTGAGGCAAGAACTGAGATCTCTGAACTCTCAAGACTACAAATTTTTTCCTCTTGTTCTTCCTTTATTCTCATAGCACCAAGAGAGTGGACACATAATAAATACTTGTTTAGTCCATTGGTTGAAGTAGATAAAAAGGTTCTAATTATTTTTTGAGTAGCATTGTATTCTGGGGATTTTCTGAGCGGGATTAGTATGTAATTCACCTTTGTAGCACCTCTAGGGATTTTTCTTTTCTTACATTCACTCTGATCTTTAATACATTCCAGGAAGATGTCTGAACACTTCCCAATTCCAATTCTACTTTGGTTTTTCTACTTGTTAATATAAATGATATGGAAACAAAAATTTCACTAGAAACCTCTTCTCTCTTTATAGTCTCATCATTACTAGAGATTCTGCCATTAGAAAACCCCTAACATCGGGAGTTCTTAACCTGAGATATATGAACTTGTTTGTTTTTAAAATAAATGATAACTATATTTCATTATAATTAGTTTCCTTTGCAATACTATTTATTTTTATTTTATGACTTCAAAGTCAATGTTCTAAGACGGGTCCATAGTCCCCAGAATCAGATTTTCAAAGGGATCCATGACACAACAAATGTTGAGAACTCCTCTCCTAACTCATCTATTTGCTGATGCCAAGGGCAGAAGAGAATCTAACTTGCACATTAGACCTGATTACATATACATGATGTGCATGTGTGTGGAGGGAAAAAATGGGGTCCAGTTCTGACATCCTCTAAAAGAAGATCTCATAAACTCATTCACACTAAGGGGTCAGGGCCCTAATATTTTGCCTTTCTCTGAAGTATCTGCATTTTTTTTTTTTAGAAAAAGTATCAGAAGAAAAGAACACTTAACACAATTTAATAAACTCTAAATGGTGAAATTCCAGGCATGAGGATAAAGAAATATTTGGGACAGGGGCCCATGGCTAATCCTCACATTGTGTCTAGGAGGTGAATGTCTTCTCTGATTATATCTGATCTGACATGGGTAAACTCATTTATTTCTAAACGTGCTTAGGTTGGGTGGGTGGGGGTCTAGCTGAATATTTTTGGAAATTCCCATCAAGACCCAGATTGATGTTTTCTCCTGACCTCTCCCCACAATTTGCTTTAGTAAAAAGGCTTAGATGAATGAGTCAAATGATAGTTTCAATGGAACTTTCAAAAAATTTTGAATGAGACATCTCTTACCTTTCAGAGGGAAGGAGGGAGGAGAGAGAGAGACACAGAGAGAGAGAGAGAGAGAGAGAGAGAGAGAGAGAGAGAGAGAGAGAGAGAGAGAGAGAGAGAGAGAGAGAGAAATCTAGCCAACCTAGGGGGCCAATGGCCAGAAACTTCTAAGGTTCTAAATCCTAAATTATTCTTTCACAGATAGTAAATATTTATTAAGTGATTATTATGTGCTAGGCACTGAGGCAAGGGCTGGGAACACCAATAAAGGCAAAAGGCACTCCCTGTTCTCAAGGAGCTCACAGTCTAATGGGGGAGACAACATGTCAGTTGTGTGTGTATACATACGTATGTATATATAAACATATATGTGTATACACACATTATATATATATACACATATAGATATTAACTAACAAAGGGTCATAGATTTAAAACTAGGAGGGACCTTGGACATTATCTAGTACAACCCTCTCATTTTATAAATGACGAAACTAAGTTCCAAAAAGGAGAAATGACTTGCCTACAGTAAGTAGTAGAGTCAGGATTTGAACTCAGGTCCTCTCCATTTAAATCCATCATTCTGTTCACTTGCCCTATGGTCCTGGAATTTGAACTCAGATTCTCTGGCTCAAAACATTCAGTACTCTTTTTATGGATACCAAACTACAGTTTTGTGTTCATTGTTCTTAACCTTAAAAGCTAGCTAAATGAAACAAAATCAACAAAACAAACAAACAAAAAACCCAAACTTCCCAAAGCTAAGTTGAGCTGCTTTGGAAAGGTTTTGTGTCTTTTCAAATTGTCTTTCAATTCTGTGGTTTAGTGGCCTGTGGAACTCTTATCTCTGAGCGAAAAGTATCAATCAATTGAGAAGCATTTATTAAGCACCTCCTGTGTGCCAGATACCGTGCTAGGTAGGAGAGATACATGTAGAGAAATGAAGCAGTCACAGTCTCAAGAAGCTTACAAGACTCCCAGCGCCTACAGGAAGGTAGGAACTAGGTCAGGGCATCCTTCCACTATGTCTCCCTTCAGCGCACCTCACAGCAAACTGCTTCATGACTTCACTTTCAGCCCAGGCTTAGCTTTAAGCACAACATTTTGACCATCTGGTCATAACAATAATAATAGTTATTATTATTATTACATTGTATATATATTACATGTAGTATTTATATATTACACTAATTATTAGTTATGACAGTATGGTATATTATGCTAATTAGTAACAATTAGCATATCATACTAATTATTTGTATTTATTAATTATTTTTATATTTATATAGCACTTTAAGTTTTGCAAAGCACAGTACACATTATCTTAGTTGATCATAGGACTTTAGAGCTGGAATGGGATTAGAAACTGAGGCCCAAAGAGGTTAATAAAGTTCTTGGGCAGCAGTTTAAAGCCAACGTACACATGGCTTTTGCAGGAGAAAGAACCTTAGACTTGCAGTCAGAGGCGCTGGGTTCCAATCCAGTTCTGCCATGCACTATCTGCATGTCCACAAGGTCTCTCTAGGTCTGTTTCCTTGTCTGTAAATGAGGACTAGATGACCACGAAGGTCCCTCCTAGTTCTTTATCTATAAGAAAATCAGGCTCATTTTGAGTTTAGATATTTACAGATACCTTTGAAAAAAGCAACCAAACTCTCTCACTCACCCAGTGGTGGGCTGGTCCTTGTACGCTCTCCAGTCCAGGGAGGCTTCTTCACCTGGTGCCTGGCGGCTCCTTTCTCTGTACTTGAACTGAAGTCTGTCTCTAAAGTAATAACTCCTCAATCTGACCTGTTCCTCTTTTTCATCTGGGAACTTCCCCACCCTTGTAGAAAAATGTAACTCTTTCTTCCCTGGTTAAAATCGTGTAGTTTTTAGCTTACTTTGAAGATTCTTGGTGGACACAAACAAAAATGCAAGCGACCAACCCCAGGACCTGACTTTTCAGTCTTCTTAATTTTATAATCAAGTCTTTGGGGATTTTTTTGAGGATAACTAGGGGGTCAGGAATAGAGTCCAGGGTGAATCACTGATGAGGCACAAAGTGCCCCCTCCCTGGGCCATTCACCACAAGTCTTTCCTGTCCACATTTCTCGGGGTATGTGGGAATCCCCTCCTTAGCTGTAAACAGGGTAAACCATTATAGGAAAGACTAAACCCAGAGGCTGAACAAGTGACACAACAAAATTACTTTGTATTTATACCTCACTGCTAGCATTGCTGGATGTCCCAAGGCCTCTGAGCCCATTCTCCAGTTCCCAAGTCCTGTCTTGCTTGAATGGGCATTCTATGCCCCTTCCAGACATTCACTGAAGCCGGAAAAACCAGTCACAGCTCTAAACCCAAGCCAAACTGCCATGGAAGTTTGCTCTTTACCATCAAAATTAAAGTCTTTTACTTTTAGAGGGAGAAATAAAGGTTCCAAAAAATCACTCTGGTTAATGCTGCTACCCGCTTTTGTCTGGACCATTGCAATAGCCTCCCTTTAACTCGAAACTTCCTTCTCCAAAACATCCTTCCACATGCCTGCCAGATCCATATCCCTAAAGTACCAGTCTGACTGTATTACTCCCCTGTTCCAGAAGCTCCAGGGGCTCCTCTTGCCTCTTATCAAACTCCTGCTTGAAACGTCAAGCCCTTTCTTTATAATCAAGCCTATTTCTCTTAACATGCTTATCCTTTTCTATATTATATTTCTATATTATTCACTATTCCTTTTCACGTACTCCTGTGTTCCATTTCAGCCAAAATGTCTTACTTTCTGTTCCTCCTCTAGAGCATTCTGTCACACAGGCTGCCTAGAATGTACTCCCTCGGCACCACTGCCTCTGAGAATTCCTAGTTTCCTTCAAAGCTCAAGTACCACCTATTACACAAGGTCTACTCTGATTCCCCCCAAGTTGTTAGGGCCTTTCCAGCCCCCTCCTGCTAAAATTACTCTGAATTGACTTTGCATATGTAACATGTACATTCTTGCTCATTGCCTCAAGGTCATGCAGAATACATCTCCCCTCAAAGTTCTAGACTCTGTTTTTTTTGCTGCTCTCAGTTCAGGCCCTACTGGGTATATTTCCCCCATTTCTAGGAGGTTGATGATTAGAACACCATCCATTTAACATCTAACATTGATTAGCTTTTTCAAAAAGATATTGACTTCAAAGACACAGCCAGAACAAACTGGCAAACAAAAATAAAAACAATCTCCCCTTCCCAACACTTCTGGAGTAAACTCTCCCCTATGACACTTCAACCTCTGGGGGAGTTATCTAGAAACTTAACTCAGTTCCTACACAGCACTGGTTCTTCCAAAATTCATGTCCAGATGTGCATGACCACTGGGCAGAGTCCCAAAGGTCATTCACAAAGGTCACTCCTTAGTCTTCTAGTCATCAATGCTTTGCTGGCTGCAAACCTGAATTTAGGAATGACAGAAGATAGCATAGTCCTCCAGACCTTTCTAACCCACAAGGTTATAAGCTTCATTCACATCCTTCACACCAAGCTTCTTCATAGTGCTGAAACAATGAGCCCTTAAATGCATGTGTAGACAATTAATCCAGTCATAGAATGTCTACACTTCCCTCTCAGGCCTTCATAATTTTCCTAGATGTAACTCCTTAGCATTCTCCATAGGGAGAACCCAACTTAGCAAGCTAATGGGGGTTGCACATGTACCAGATTCCTATTACCCATCTATTTTATATTTTATTTGTATACACCTGGTTTGAACATAAACTCCTTGAGGCAAGGACTGTTTTCATTTCACCTTTGGTTCTCCAGCACTTAATATAGTACTTGGCACACTTGCTATTGTTTGGTTGTTTTTCAGTCATGTCCAACTCTCCATGACCCCATTTGGGATTTTCTTGACAGAGACCCTAGAGTAGTTTGCCATTTCCTTCTCCAGCTCATTTTACAGATAAGGAAACTAAGGCAAACAGAGTTAAGTGACTTGCCTAGGGTCACACAGCTAGTAAGTGTCTAAGGCCAGATTTGAAGCCATGAAGATGAGTCTTCCTGATTCTAAGCTCAGTGCTCTAACCACTGCCTCTCTTATTTTCTTTCCCTCATTCATTGCTCCCTTTTCCCAACTCTTCTTCCCAAATACAACAACCACAAAATTAATTTTTTGCTTGAAAAACTCCAACATTTCCAAAAAATTTAGGTCTAGAGTTAGTCACTATGTATCTGCTTAATCAGGGTTTTATTCTGCAAAAAGGTGGCATCACACCAATCTTTAGTGAACCTGATCTTCTACGTTAACATGGTGGCAGTGGTTGAAAGTGTAAGAGATGATAGCTTTGATACTGGGCATTGTGGTTCTTGAGGAAGTGGGGACATAAAAGTCACCAGTAACCACTACTCCTCATTACTTCTGTTCCCTTTGTCCTCCCCCAGAAGGAAGATAAATTATGCAATGGTGAGAGGGCTGGCTTTAGAGTCAGGAAGATCTAAGTTTAAATCCAGCTGTGTGTTCAGTCATTTCTTCAATTGTGTCTGACTCTTCATGACCCCATTTGGGGTTTTCTTGGCAGAGATACTTGAGTGTCTCATCATTTGCTTCTCCAGCTCATTTTACAGATGAGGAAACTGAGGCAAACAGGGTTAAGTGACTTGCCCAGGGTCACAACACAGCTAGTGACTATCTAAGGCCAGTTTTGAACTCAGAAAGATGAATCTTCCTGACTTTGGGCCCAGCACTCAATTCACTGTACCACAAAGGTACCCTACACAATTACTACAACAACATAAATGGAAAGAACCACCAAAAAAAGATCAATCAACCAATCAATCAATAAACATTTATTAAGTGCCTACCATGTGTGAAGCCCTGTGCTAAGTGCTGAGGATAAAAAAGGAGGCAAAAGATGGTCCCTGTCCTCCACATTACAATCTAATGGGGGAGGCTGACTTCATGCATACAACTACATACAAAGCAAATAATATATACCATAACATAGGGGGAAGATTGCCAGAGGTACAGTGCTGAAATGAAGAGGGAGTGGGGAAGGGGAAGCTGGAGAAGGCTTCCTGTAGAAAATAAGCTTTTAGTTGGGTCTTAAAGGAAGCCAGGGAAGTCAGTAGCAGAGAGGAGGAAGGAGAGCATTCCAGGCATGAGGGACAGCCAAAGAGAATGCAAAGTGAATGTTGCCAAATTACAAAGAACAAGCATAGCTCCAAAAAAGAGATGTGAGAACATACCCGTAAGCCACATCTTTGCAGAGGGAGAAGGTCATCAGATGGGGAACACTGAATATATTTTCAGTTTTTTCCACACAATGATCAGTTTTGTTGAATTTTTTCCCTCTCTTTCAATTTTTGTGGTTCCCCTCCCCCCCACCCTTAGAGATATTATTTGTGACATGAAATGGTTCTAAGGGAGGGGATGAATACTGGGAGAAATTCTGCAGATCGCAAAAACAAAAGATATAAATGCAAATTTATGTTTAAAAAAAATGAATGGGTCAAGCCTGGGGTTTTGTGGGGAGGGGATATGCTAAGGTCCTTACTAAGGAATCCCTTAGTATTCTACTATCTTCAGGCAGGGATTGCCTTGGCAAATTGTGCAGATGAATTTTTGTCTTTTATTTCCCCCAGAACTCCTTTTCCCTTCTCCACTCCCTGACTCCAGCCAAGCACTCAATGTTTTTAGGTGTCCTAACCTTTACAAACCAAAACTTGCTCTGTTTAACAGTCATCATTAACAACTCAACCTGAATAAGTTTAAACCAATGTCTATATCTCCCAAGAGTATTTGTTGGTTTGTTTTTTAAACCCTCTCTATGAAAGATTTTGTCTGCTGCTAGAGGAATTTTAATAATCAATGGCAGGGAGCATGATCCTAATTAGTCATTTTGATAGGGGAAAGGATCCTAATAGGTTCAGCAGGAACCCTGATCTCATCCAAGACCAGGAAACCTGCAAGGGCATCTGGAAAGAATTCAGCTCAGCCTTGCTTGGAGTTAGAGTTGTAGAAGTTTATTGTTACGCTTCCATGAGAAGCAGACAAGAGTCTTTTAGGGGACCTGCAAGTGAGAGGGGTACATGCTTTTACCTTTAAAGGGTGGGGCTGCCACTGTCGGGGCGGACCAGACGGGAGGGGCCTCAGTGCATAGACAAAGGTCAGAGCTGACCAAGAGGAGCGTGAGAATAGATAGTTTTAGATAAGATTTGGGCCAAGTCTTTAAGGAGACAAAAGGCAAGGACAAAGGAGGGTGTGGGCCAGGCCCAGAAGAAATGAAGAGATTAAGTAAGAACAAAGGGGTCACAGGGTGTTGCCTAGGTGGAGTGTGGCATTGGGAGAAGGGGCAGAGCTCAAGGATGGGAAAGGACAAATTGCAGTTACAATTGTACAGACTGGTTTTACAAGTTGGTTTCACAAATTGATCTAGACCCCAGGTACCCCATCAATTTCACATCTGCTCTGTCTAGGAAGAAAACGGGCTTTGGGTCCAGGGCTCAGACATGAGAATCATGAAGACGATACTAAGAAAAACTCCCATTTATACAGCGTTCCAGGGTTTACAAAGCTGTTTCCCCTAAAATGCCATTCTTCTAAGGTTTGCAGCCTTGGAGCCAACCTAGAACTCTCCCCTCTTTCACATACCCTCCATATCCAATCAGTTGCTAAATATTTTCAATTCTAACTCCCTGGTGTTTCTCCCATCAGGGTTTTAGCTCCATTCACCACCTCTCCCCTACCTGGCTCCTCCATTACCTCTCATCTTGACTGTTAGAGTAATGTCTTAAATTGGCATCACCACTTCCAGTCTCTCCCCTTTCCAATCAATTCTCTACAAAGATGTGTTTGATATTCTTAAAAATACAGATCTGACTATGTCATAAAAATCTTCAGCAGCTCTTTATCACTTTTAAGACAAAATGCAAAACTGAGACTTTTGTCCTTTGAAACACAATCCAGGCGCCACATCCTACCCAAGACCACCCCTATCCCCAGTTGTCTGTGCTCCCTACCTTCTTGAAATTACTCTGTATTACTTAGTATACACTTTATATTTATTCCTCTCTATGGCACTGATATTACAAGTGGTTATTCCCATCTACTACAGGCCAGCACTGTGCTAAGGGATACAAATGTAACACAGAGATCTAGTCTTGTATTAGATTAATCTTAGTGATGGAGAATGATTATTGGATGCCCCCTGTCTAGGCTCCAGTAATCACTTTCCACCAATGAGGAGAATCATATGTAAATAGGCTTGAGCCTAGGGTTACTAAAAGAAAGGGTAAAAACCAACAGTCCCCGCTCTCAAAGATGGGGGAGACAACACACAACTATGTACAAAGTAGATATATACAAGACAAACTGGAGATCATATCAGAGGAAAAAAACACTAGCTTGAAGAGGGATGGGGAAAGACTCTCCACATAATGTGGAACTTCAGCTTGAGACATAAGAACCCAGGGTAGCCAGGAAGTAGATGTGAGGGAAATAGTTTCAGGCATGGAGGGCAGCTGGGAGATCCGAGTGTCTGATGCATGGAATACAAGGAAGCTCCTGTCACTGAATCTCAGTGGAGGGGAGTAGGGTATATATCATGCGAGCTATCAACCACCATCCCTATAATGTAAACTCCTGGAGTGCAGAGAATGTTTCCGTTTTATCGTAATCCCAGAAGCAAAGACTGTGCCTAGCACACAACAGGTACTTAATAAATGTTTATTGAATGTAATTGCCAGACCCTGTATTTGCTGGATTCATGTAGATAGTGTTGGGGACTTGTCAGTTTCGGTTCCTGGAGAGCCCAAGAAAGATCTCACCCAAAAAGCAGATTGGCCAGACTGGAGGGCAAAGAACTTGAAAGAGTAACTGCAAAGGAAATGATGGGTTCCTCATCAAGCTAGTAGAGAAATCTATATTCAGAATAAAAAGTCATGCCTGGGGAGGGGGGGGAGGGACCACTAGGTGGCACAGTGGATACAGCATAGGCCCTGAAGTCACAAGGACCTGAATTCAAATGTGACCTCCTATACTTACTGGCTACATGACCCTGGGCAGGTCACTTAACCCCAACTGCTTCCCTCCCCCTTACAAAAAGAAACTGATGCCCCATGCTAAGAATTAATCTTGTTCTAAGCAGAGCTTGGCCTCCATCTACAAAGATTACACAGCTTATCAATAGCATTCTGGGCAATTTGAGATCAATAACACCTTTCCTCAGAGCAGTAGAAGCAGAAGCAATCAGCATAAGGGAAAAGGAGGGGACTATTTTGAATGCAACTAGCAGGCTTTGTTACCAAGAAGAAAACATAACCCTTGTCCCAGGGCAGGAAGAAAGAGAAAGTGAACAAATACCTTTTTTTTTTAATTTTTTAAACATTTTTATTTAAAGTTTTAAGTTTGAAATTCTATCCCTCCCTCTGTCCCTATCCCCTTGCCCTGAGACAGTAAGCAATCAGATAAAGGTTATATATGTGCAATTATGTAAAACATTTCCATATTAGTAATTTTGTACAAAAAAACTCGAATAAAAGGAAAAAATGAAAGAAAGTAAAAATTAGCATGTTTCAGTCTGTATTCAAACAATATCAGTTATTTCTTTTGAGGTGGATAGTATGCTTCATCATTAGTCCTTTGGGATGGTCTTGGATCATTGTATTGATGAGAATAGCTAAGTTTTTCACAGTTCTTTGTTGAACTTTTGCTGGTACTGTACACAATGTTTTCCTGGTTCTGTATACTATCCATCAGTTCATATAAGTCTTTCCATGTTTTTCTGGAATCATCTTGCTTGTAATTTCTCATAGGACAATAATATTCCATCACAATTATATACCACAGCTTGTTTAGTCATTCCCCAATTGATGGGCATCCCTTTGATTTCCAATTCTTAGCCACCATAAAAAGAGCTTCTATAAATATAGCAAATATCTTTATTGTTAAAGAAATGTATTTGATTCAAGATTCAGGATTGAGGTGAGCATTAAGAGGAGGTTGCAGGCAGCAATGGGATGGAACTGTTACGGGCTAGAGAAATTGTTAAATTTTCATGGTAAGCATTTACACCTCAGAAACTGGCAAACACACAGATCAGAGTTTGATTTAGTGTTCTGGTATCTAGATTAAAGAAAGTGATGGAGAAAATGTTGGCAATGCAAATTAAATTGAAAAGTGTGTCCCAGACATGCTATTTCCCCGCAGTGAGCCGGTTACACATTTATCAGCATACCCCTGGTTTAAGGCAACATGAAGATGAGTTCCATTACATGGAAAGGCTGCTGTGTGGACAAGGATGAGGAACCTAGAGGGGTCATATCTGCCAGCATCAGAGCAATGATGTAATAAAAGGTTATTCTTCATCTGAGGGACAATCCCAACCCCTAGTAAGACTAGAGCTCCTTTTCTTTTGAAGGGAAGGGAAAAACCTATTGGTACTTAAACGGATTTACTGAAAGATCCGGCTCAGGCCAGAGAAACGAAGGCTTTCCAGAATGGTGGGGAGGACCCTCCAAAAAGTTATAATTAGAAATCTGGCCTATAACAAGGAACTAAAGATCAGGGGAATTCAAGAGCTTTGGGTACCTTAGGGGAAGGCACATGCCAAATCTAAAGAAAATGACCCCCTAGTGCTATCTAAAACCGCATTATCAAGTCACATATATATTCACCAATCCAGTCAGGATGAATTTGTAGTATGTTCAGAACAACTGGACCTTAAGGTTGAATTGTAATTAAATGCAAGAGATATGGTTCTACTTCCAGATTTTTCACTAACTAGCTTTGTGATTTTGTAAGATTTTACCTCTTCAGGATATAATTATCATATTTATCTTAAAAAGTAATTATGGTAGTCAGATGAAATAACAGGTGACATTCAAACAACATCTGAAGAGTTATCACATGCTTTACATACACTAATCTCATATGATGCTTATAACCTACTGTGAAATAAGAGCTGTTGGGATTATTTTCATCATTTTACAGATGAGGAAACTGAGGCTTAGATAAGGCTTGACCTTGGCCACACAAATGGCGAGAGTTTTAGAGACAGGATTTGAATCCAGTTTTCTCCAGACTCTACACCAAGTAGCCAAAGATAATGTATATAAAGTGTTTTGTAAATCATAAGGTGCTTTCTAAATATAAACTAATTATTATTCTCATTCTTTTATCTTATATCCTAAATAGTTAAGATAAGGGAAGGGAATCAGCATTTAGTAAATACCTATCATGCACCAGGCACTTTAAAAATATTATCTCATTTGATCCTCACAGTCAACCACCTGGGAGACAGATGCTATTATTGTCCCCATTTGACAGGTGAGGAAACTGAGGCAGGCAGGTTAAATGACTTGTCCAGTGTCACACATCTGTAAGTATCTGAGACTGGATTTGAACTTAGGTCTTCCTGACTGCAGGCGTAACACTATATCCTCTGTTCCACCTAGCTGCCTCTAGAAAGGTCCTAGAACAATTCATTATTCTTCTATAGCTCCTTTATGTATTATGATCATCATCTGATTTATCTCATAGTTTTGATAGGGTTCAAATAGAAATGACTGGAGGACAAGTTCCTATCCAGCTATAATTCTTTCATATTTTTATGTTCTCCAGACTATTGCACAGATGCATAAAGGGACCTGCTTTTTTGTAATCGGATAAGGGCATTGGTATGTAATCTCATCTTCTATAGATTCATTCAAAACATCTTTGGGATAACTCCAGTGGCAAACATGATAAGGATGACTTGTACTGGGTCCTGTTTCTAGAAGGCATTAATTTCTTCTGCTGAGTCTCTATATTTTGAATGCTTTTCATTTTGTTGTTGCTGTTACTCATTTTCAGTCATGTCTGACTCTTCATGACCCCTTTTGGGGTTTTCTTGGCAAAGATACTAGAATGATTTGTAATTTCCTTCTCTAGCTCATTTTACAGGTGAGGAAAATGAGGCAAACCAAGTTAAGTGACTTGTCCAGGATCACACAACTAGTAAATGTCTGAGGCCAGATTTGAATCAGGTCTTCCTGACTCCAAGGCTTGGCACTCTATCCACTTTGCCAGCTAGTTCCTCTAAGCTTTTCATGCCATGGAATTTGGAGATTGCAAGCATCTGTCAAGATGACATTTTCTTTTCTTAGATTTTTAATTATCTGAGTGTGGGCAATATTACTTTATTTTAGTCCTTTAGTCAATTATTTTAGTCATTATTATCATACAATAAGATGAGAACAATAGCACATCATAGAGCAGAACATATGACTTAGTAATATACTTTGAAAGAGTGTGCTACAGATGTGATCTAAAAATTATCTGTGGGACAGAATTGGACCCTAATGGGGAAGTCAAGAGCTTTTTGGTAGGCTGGTAGAGAAGGGAAAAATTGTAAAGGAAAAATAAATCTACAAATGCTTCATCTATGAGCAAAGCAAGTGTAGCTGCTGCTCTGAAAAGGGAATAGCTAGACTAAGGTCAGGCATAGCTCAGGAAATTTTAGTGAAATGTTCATTGCCCCAAATCAATGGAAGCCATAGGCAGCTAGGTGGTTGAAATGGATAAAGTGTTGGACCTGGAGTCAGGAAGACCTGAGTTTGAATGCTGTCTCAGACATTTACTAGCTGTGTGACCCTAAGCAAGTCACTTAACTTCTGTATGGCTCAGTTTCCTCATCTGTAAAATAGGGATGCTAATAACAGCACCTACCTCTCAGGATTGTTATGAGGATAAAATGAGGTAATATTTGTGAAGCACTTTGCAAACTTTCAAGTGATCTATAAATGCTTTTATTGTTATTTAGGCTATTGGTCATGGCCCACTCTTTGTAACCCTATTTGGGGTTTTCTTGGCAAAGATACTGAGCAGTTTGCCATTTCCTTCTGCTGATCATTTTACAGATGAGGAAACTGAGGCAAGTAGGGTTAAGTGACTTGTCCAGGGTCACACAGCTTATAAGTATCTGAGTTTAGATTTTAACTCAGGTCCTCCTGACTCCAGGTTTGGTACTCTAGTTGCCCTTGTATAAAAATTAGCTATCATTATCATCATCTTCATCATCATTAAGGGAAAGGATAGTCAGAGATTTTCTGTGGGCATTTTCTGAGTCAACACAGAGAAGAGAAAGTGACTTGCCTAGAGTCTTGCTTTAAACCTGCTCCAAGTTCATTGATTAATGTGAGATTGTATATCTGTAACATTTCTATACCATAACTTGTACTTGACCATTACTTTTCACTATATTAAAAATGATTCTGCTCTCTTGAATGATTTCACTAGGCATCTGGCATTGAATTCAGTAGGGGATGGATACAAATGGAGAAGTATAGGAGGGGATGGGGAAGAATCGGAGCCTGAAGTCAGTCTTTGCTGGAGAAATTCCCTCATCTTGATACCCTGTGTGGTGGCAGGGGAAAGTTACCTAAGAGAGACAGTGACGAGGCCTGATGGAAAGAGAACCTTCTGTTTGGGAACTTCTCTGACCAGGGGATACCCTGTTTTTCCACAGAGGTATTCTTCCATTTAAAGAACCCCATGTTCCTCTTTGAACAGAAGAGTAAGATTAAGGTTAAGAGTAAGTTAAATAGGTTTGTCCTAATGGGCACCCTCTGAGGCCCATCCTCAACAGAAGGAGGGAAGAAAAAAAGGCTAATGGAAAGAACATGACACCTTTCCCATTCGGGGAACTAGGAGAAATGATGTGATGAGCAAGTCTCACCAACCTGGGAAATGAAGCGCTAGTTCAAGTTCCTGCAAAATGCGAAGAAACACCAGGAAAGGAAATCCACCTCTAGGTTAAGTTTGGGGAAATGGTTCTCTGGGGTTATTGTCTTATTGTCCTATGTAGAGTCTAGAGACATAATCTGACCAAAATACCTCCTCTGGTCTGGATCTGAGAGTGCTGTTACAGTGGAATAGAAATACCACACTATGTCACGAGATTCCCATGCCACAAGACCGGAATCTTTGACAGAGATCAGGCCGCTGGGGTTCAACATGGCTGCTCAGGTGACTGGCGACTGCCTCTTTTAATTACTTCCCCTGTTCTGAAAATGTAGCCCATGCTCCTAGACAAACACTCCCATTTCAGGCAAACTTTGGATTGGTATTGTAAAATCACAATTCACCAATGTTTGAACAACCATATCAGTTCAAAGCAAAAGACATTTAATTAAACCATAAAGCAAAATGTCATGGTATATGCCCCCATATAACAAGAGTACACCCTTCCATAGGTTACCATGCTAGCAATGGGATAGGGAACACACGAATAGGAAATATTAATGGCAAGGGACCATGTGTGAGTGGAACATGGGCATGGGGAATAAATATGACCAAGGTGACTTGGGCTCCTAGGGTCCCTGTTGAAATCCTTCTTTTCTTCTGGCACTGCAGCTGGCCATTGTCCCCACAGAGCTGCCAATGTCACCCAGTTGATGCAGTAATGTCAAAAAGCTACAGATTGCTATGCTGAGCTTCTGGGTTACATTGTTGGGGTCTTCTCCTTTCTTGGTCACCTTGCTGGTCTTCCCTTGCCAAGTTACTCTCTGCTGACGTTGGCTGGTCCTCCTCATCTGGGCTGCTCTTTTGAGGTCCTCTGCTACCCTTTCTTCTGCCTTTCCATCCTCCCTCCTTCATCCCTTCCTCCCATCTTCACTTCCTTCCTACCTCCACAAAAAAGGGGTCACCCTTCAAAGTCTTCAAACTTCAAAAATCTAATCTTCCATTTATCTTGTGTCCCCCTGTCCCAAATAACCTATTAACATTAACATACTTTCAGGTCAGTGCAACACAAGTTGCATTACCACAGATGTAAGGAACATACAAACTTTATTTTTCTTTCTTGTTTCTGTTCAGTCGTTTTTGACTTTTCATGACCCCACTTGGGGTGTTCTTGGCAAAGATAGTGGAGTGGTTTGCCATTTCCTTCTCCAGCTCATTTTACAGATGAGGAAACCGAGGCATACTGGGTTAAGTGACTTACCCAAGGTAAGTGTCTAAGGCCAGATATGAAATTAGGAAGATGAGTATCCCTGACTTCAGCCCAGGACTCCACCCACTGCACCTCTCTATCATTTGCCCAAGAGTAAGTAGAAATGTCATTGAATTTGGAATTGCGGGTCGTGAGTTTAAATTCTGACTCTGCAACTTTGCCAAGCTATTTCCCCTCTCTGGGTCTCAGTTCCCTTATTTGTAAAGTAAGAAGGTGGACTAGTTGATCTCTAAGACATCTTGCACTCCTCCCCTAGAAATCCTGTGGGTCCTGAATACTTCTGTCTAAGTGTGCAGGTCTGGTCCACTTGCAGCCCCGTGGGTTCTACTCTCACTGACCATGCAAGAAATCTGCCTTCTCTTTCTAGTCCCGTTCCACTTCTATGTTTTTGAATGCTCCAGAATGACTGGGCAACAGATTTCTCCTCGACCTCTGTTCCTGTTTCTGTTTTAGATATCTTCTTATCAACTTCCTCTCATCGCCAGTATCTACCAACCTCAGTTATCTTTCTCTCCTGATACAAAAGTACTCCTTTGATTGGCTGTACTTTGGTTTCCTTTAAGGCAAGTTTGCTGTGACAGATCTCAGAAATGCATCTTGATTTGACATATATTGACTAAGCACCTAGAGCTATGTGCAGATGTATAAAATGAAGTTAGCTGTAAGAGTCTGTTCAGTAGTTTCTTCATTTTACAGAGAAGAAATTGAGACTCCAGCAAACTAAGTGATTCACTCAAGGTTACACAAGTTGTTGGGGGAGAGGGGTGGAATTGATCTGGTCACCCCTGACTAACTGATTTCCCTCCCACCCAAAGAAAGAAATCACAGAAGCTAACTATAACAGAAGCTAACTCTTTGTCTATAACAGAGACAAAGAGGTGTGACGGTCTTAAACAATGCATAAGAAGGGTTTGTACTCTGTAACTTCCCTATGAAGTATTTAGTTCTCAGATCAAAATTAAATTGATGGGATTAAAGGGCTACTAGTCCTTGATTTACTAAGAATCAGCCATGCCCCTGGTGGCCCCTTAAAAAGTCAGATACTTTCTAGCAGTCATTAAAGTCAGGGAAGCTAGGCAGAACAAAGGATAGAGCCCTGGGCCTAGAGTCAGGAAGATCTGAGTTCAAATCCGGCCTCAGACGCTTACTAGCTGTGTGACCCTGAGCAAGTCACTTCACCCTGTTTGCCTCAGTTTCCTCATCTGTAAAATAAGCTGGAGAAGGAAATGGCAAATTCGCACAGTAAGCTGACGATTGTGACTTCTGGTAGTAGAGAAGAGAGCCAGCTATGAGAGAAGAGCCAAACCATGAACAGGGAATCATTTCTAAGAGGGAAGGAACAGTTTCCCCTCTCCCCAACTATCAAGCATGATATCTGGCTGCAAAGCCCTTTATCCAGGAAGAAACATCCCACCCAACAAACAGTATAGTTGAAAGCTGAGAAAGGAGACAGCTTTAAGGAATGTGATCTCGGAACTGAAAAGAAAGTCATCCTTGGCTTTTGGGAATTAAACTTTGGGGAGGAACTTGTCTAGGAAGCCTGAGTGAGGGGCCTGCCTGCAGGGGACATGAAGATACCATTCACTGATCAACTATCGGTAACCCAAACCTTGAGGTTGTGGGCAATGTGTCACAGCTAATAGATTTCCACATCTGTAAAATGAAGATAATAATGGCCATATCTCTTACCTCATCAGGTATGTGAGATTCAAAGGAGATAATGTATGCAAAGTACTTTGCAAACCTTAAAGGACCATACAACTAACAGCTATTATCATTATTGACTTCTTTTTTCCAGTGGTGATATTCTATTGTGTTGAGTAATATATGATTACATAACCCAATTCCTGTCGACACTAAAGGGTCATATACACATTGTGCCTAACTCAATAGTCTACATGCACACATGGTTAAATTTAGCAAAACTGAGGCACATCTGCAGCTATGGGTTGTAGCAGCAAGCACCCCAAGTGTCCCCAGGGTGGCTGCCAACACAGGTTCTTGGATCTGCTTTGATAAAGGAAAGCAACTCAAAATGGGTTAACAAGCTTACTTTAATCAATCAAATATGTATCATTTACCTAGTTCAGGGGAAAAAGGTCAGCACCCCAAACTTCAGAATATACAGACAGAATTATCAAGACAGAGAAACAGATCAAGTAGACAGGTTACCAAGCTGTCCAACCATTACATCCATACCAAATCAACATCTTGGTTTTTCAAAGCCGGAGGGCTCTCAACAACGGCTTCCCAGAGTCTCATCTGACCAAATCACAGAACACTTCTCAAAGTGAGCCCCAAAACAAAGCCTCAAATCAGGGTTTATATAGCCTTCTCCTGGCTCAGAGAATGTAACAACCTTTTGGACCCACTGGCCAATCAAAAAGTATCTACTGAAAAACAAGCCTCCTACCCCAGGCTCTAGGTGTACTTTAGCCTAGGGGCAGGGAAGATCTTAAAAATTGACCTTCCCATTACACTTTAATTTAATTTAATTTTAATTTAATTTTTCACTTTAATGAGATGAAGGAGCAGATATCGTAGTCAGTGGAATAAGTAATGTATTGTTGTTGTTCAGCAATTTCAGTTATATCTAATCCTTCATGACCCCCTTTGGGTTTTCTTGGCAAAGATACTGTACTGATTTGCATTTCCTTCTCCAGCTCATTTTACAGATGAGGAAACTGAGGCAAACAGGGTGAAGTGACTTGCCCAGGGTCACATAGCTAGTAAGAGTTTGAGGCTGGATTTGAACTCAGGTCTTCCTGACTCCAGGCCCAGGGCTCTATCCTTTGTGCCTCCTAGCTGCCCTGAGTAATGGAGAAAAGCTGATAATCAACAAAATAACTTGGAAGGTAGAATGGTAGAATGGTAGAATGGCCTCAGGAAGATTTAAGTTCAGATCTTGCCCCTCACAGTTCTAGATGTGTGTCCCTGAGCAATTCCCCTAGCTTCCTGAGTCTCAGTTTCCTCATCTATAAAATGGGGGTGATATGTATAGTATTCACAGCACAGGGTTGTTGTGAGGCTCAAATAAGATATAGCACTTTGCCAAATGTTAAGTGCTACATAAACATCAGTTGTTGTTGTCGTTATTACTTCTCCAAGACTTCAGCTGGTTTTTAGAATTTTTACTTTTAGAACAGATTCTCCTCCCTAATTACATCTGACTCAGACTAATTTTAGAACAAGTCCCTAAATATAATACTAAACAGGGAAGGTCAGTGGTTTACAAGAAGTTTGGGGGGAAATGACTCAAAAGTGTTCTAGAGAGGGGAAAGCCAGCCAGGGACTTAGGTGGGAGGTTGAGACTGCCTTCACCAAGTACTAGATCAACCTGCAGATAACCAAGAGTTCTCACCATACAAATCACCTGTCCATGCACATATGCCCCACATAGGCAGATGTGCAACCTTGCACAAAGCTCTGTGGTTGAGACAAATCCCTTTTATACATCTCATATCAGGGTGCATTGTTGGACTCTGAAGCAGAACTGTATAGATCAGGCCAGATGTGAAAGCATGCATCATTTATTAGAGCCCTGGGATTTCAGAAATAATTTGGACTGAGGACTTTCTGCAATTATTTTCTCTCATCTGAAAGAGAGGCAATCAACAGAACATATTCTTCAAATGAAAAGGCTCACTGGTAAACCTGGTGACATATAAACATATTTACATGTAAGTTTTCACTTTCAAACAACTTACATCTTCATCCCTGAAATTATAGAACATTTTAAGACTTGCAAAGTGCTTTACATAGATTTGAATCTGGAAGAGATCTTAGAGGCAATCTAACTTCTTTATTTTAAAACTAAGAAAACAAGCCCAGAGAATCTGTGACTCACCCAAGGTCACACAATGAAGAGACAGCAAAAGCAGGATGTGAACCAATCTATTGCCTCCCTACCTTGATCCTAATGACACCACTGTGAGGTTGGTTGTATTGCTATGGAAGGTATTGTTGCCCTTATTTTATAGACAAGGAAATTGAGGCTCATAAAGATTAAGTCCAAGGTCACACAAGGAGTAAAATGCAACTAAAGATGGTAGAATCATAGATTCAGACCTGAAAGGGATCTTGGAAGCCAATTAATTCAGTTCTGCTCATTTTTAGATGAAGAACTGAGGCACAAAGGGATTATGTGAATTTCCAAAGATTATCTAGGTAGATTGTCTACTACATAGGTATCTAGGTAGTAGAAGAGCTAGAATTCATCCTAAGTCCTCCGACTGGAAATCCAGCAGTCTTTGAATTTAGACTTCATTCCTTAGGATCTGATCCTTTTGTTAATTACTCTCTTTCTATATATTACTATAGTAATTAGTAGGCAGCTAGGTGGCACCACGGTGCATATGGCACTGGATATGGAGTGAAGAAGACTCATCTTCCTGAGTTCAAATCTGGCCTCAGACACTTACTAGCTATGTGACCCTGGGAAAGTCACCTAACCCTGTTTACCTCAGTTTCTTCATCTATAAAATGAGCTACAGAAGGAAATGGCAAACCACTCTATTATCTTTGCCAAGAAAACCCCAAATTGGGTAGCAAAGAGTCAGACACAATTGAAACAAATGAACAACAACATAGTAATTAATAATATAGCATTGACTTGTAACAATTCCCTTATACAGTTAATAGCTCTCATTTGCATAAATTTAGCTATGTAATTTATCAATCTGGAGGCAGTCCAATACAACCTGACAAGGGCACTGGATCTGGAGTCAAGGAATCTGAATTCAGATCCTACCTTAGACACTTATTATAGAAACTTGAATCAAGTTACAACTTCCTTGGACCTGTTTCCTCATCCCTTATTTCTATAAGATTTCAGGTGGTTTTCAGAATATCCATTTTTTATAACACAAAAAGCTATACAACATAACATAAACATATAACATTTATTATTTATATAACATAAAAATATATGTAACTCTCCAGTTACATCTGATTCAGTCTAATTTCAGAATAGGTCCCCAATGAGGTCTTTTCCATCTCTAGATCTATAATCCAATGAATCATTGAAAGGGCTTTAACATTAACATTTAACATTAAGAAGGCTTATCCTAATACTATTATTCTGTAAGAATTGCTGAAGGAGATAGTTTCAGAAAAACATGGGAAGACTTATATGAACTGATATAAAGTGAACTGAGCACAACAAGGGAGACCATTGTATACAGTAATAGCAATATTGTAATGATAACCAATTGTGAAAGACTTAGTTACTCTGATCAATATGATAATCCATGACAATTCCAAAGGACTAATGATAAAAAAGAATGCTCTCCACTTCCAGAGAGAGTTGATGAACAAGTGCAGACTGAAGCATATTTTTTTCATTTTCTTTAAAAACATAGCTAATATGGAAAAATGTTTTGCATGACTTCACATGTATAATGGGCATGATATTGCTTGCCTACTCAATGGTGGAGAGAGAGGCTGAAGGGAAGGAAAAATTTATGACTGAAAAAAGTTTAAATGAATGTTAAAATAAAAAGAAGGAAATATGACCTCAAGGTCTAGTAAACAAGTTAGAACATCCATGAATTAATAGTTCGAAACAAAAGAAAATGGTCCAACAATTCTTTAAGACAGAGAGCACTGTAGAATGTGAGAACATGGAACCATAGAACTCTGTTCTTGAGTGATTCAATAGAGAAATAGAAACAAAACTATCACTTTTTGCAGATGATATGATGGTATACTTAGAGAATCCTAAGAATCGAGTAACAATTACTTGAAATAATAAAATTTGGGAAAGTTGCAGGATATAAAATAAACCCACATAAATCATTGGTATTTGAATATACTACTAACAAAGCCTAACAGCAAGAGATAGAGAAATTCCATTTAACGTTACTGTGTACATTAGGAAATATTTGGAAGTCTTCCTGCCAAAACAAACCCAGGAAGTATATGAACACAATTACAAAGCATTTTTCACACAAATAAAGTCAGATCAAAATAATTGTAAAAATATCAGTTATTCATAGGAAGGCAGAGCTAATATAATAAAAATGACTATTCTACCTAAATTAAATTACCTATTCAGCGCATACCAATCAAACTACCAAAAAAATTATTTTATAGAGCTAGAAAAAACAATAACAAAGTTCATCTGGAAGAACAAAAGATACAGAATATCAAGGGAACTAATGAAAAGAAATACAAGGGAAGGTGTCCCAGCATTTTAAATTGTATTATAAAGCAGCAATCATCAAAACTACTTGATGCTAATTAAGAAATAGAGTGGTGGATCAAGTTTGGTATGGAAGACACAATAGTCGATGACTACAGCAATCTATATGACAAATCCAAGGACTCTACTTCTGGGATAAGAACTCAATATTTAACAAAAACTTTTAAGAAAACTGGAAAATAGTATAGCATAAAGTAGGCATACACCAACATCTTACACAGTATACCCAGATAAAGTTAAAATGGGTATATGATTTAGCTATAAAGGCTGATACTACAAGGATAATCGGAAAGTTTACCTGTTAGATCTATGGAGAAGGGAAGAATTTATGATCAAACAAGAGATAGAGAACATTATGAAATGTAAAAATGGATGATTTTGATTACATCAAATTGTAAAGGTTTTGCACAAACAAAGCCAATGCAACCAAGATTAGCAGGGAAGTAGAAAGCTGGGAAACAATTTTTTTTTTTTTGCTTTTTGGAGGTCAATTGGGGTCAAGTAACTCGCCCAAGTTTACACTGCTAGTTTTGTGTGTGTGTGTGTGTGTGTGTGTGTGTGCGCGCGTTGTGTGTCTGAGGCTGGATCCTAACTCGGGTCCTCCTACCAGCACTTTTATTCACTGTACCACCTAGCCTCCCCCTGCGAAACAATTTTTTACAGCCAGTGTCTCTAATGAAGGCCCCATTTCTAAAATATAGAGAGAACTGAGTGGAATTTATAAGAATACAAGTCATTCTCCAATTGATAAATGGTCAAAGGATATGAAGGGGCAGTTTTCAGAGGAAGAAAATAAAGCTATCTATAGTCACATGAAAAAATGCTCTAAGTCACTATGAATTAGAGAAATGCAAATCAAAACCCTGAGGTACTATATCACACCTATCAGATTGGCTAACGTGACAAAACAGGAAAATGACAAATGATGGTGATGCTGTGGGAAAATTGGAACACTAATGCATGGTGGAATTGTGAACTGATTCAACCATTTGGGAGAGCAATTTGGAACTATGCCCAAAGGGCTAGAAAACTGTACATACCCTTTGACCTAGCAATGCCACTTCTAGGTCTGTATTCCAAAGAGATCATAAAAATGGGAAAAGGACCTACATGTACAAAAATATTTATAGCAACTCTTTTTGTGGTGGCCAAGAATTTGAAATTGAGGGCATGCCCATTAATTGGAGAATGGCTGAACGAGTTGTGGTATATGAATGTAATGGAATACTATTGTACTATAAGAAATGATGAGCAGACAGACTTCAGAAAAACTTGGAAAGGCATATGAACTGAAGTTGGGTGAAATGAGTAGAACCAGGAGAATACTATGCACAGTAACAGCCACATTGTGTGATGACTGACTTTGATACACTTACCGTAGCTCTTCTCAGCAATGCAGGGATCTAAGATAACTCCAAAAGACTCATGATGGAAAATGCTATCTACATCCAGAGGAAAAACTTTGGAGTCTGAATGCAGATGGAAGCATATTATTTGCTCTTCTTTTCTTTTGTTGTTTTGTTTTGTTTCTTTTTTCTCACGGTCCCTCCCATTAGTACTAATTCTTCTTTACATAATGACTAATATTTAATATGAATGTATAAGTAGAGCCTATATCAGTTTGTATGCCATCTTGGGGAGATGGGAGGAGAAGAAGGGGGATAACATTTAAAGCTCAAAATCTTATGGAAGTGAATGTTAAAAACTAAAAATAAATTAATTAATTATAAAATAAGTAAATAAATAAAATAGAAAAACTGAAATCTGCACTGACGCATCTCACCAAATAAGAGAGAGAACAATAGATTAGAAGTGTAAATATAGAGAAGTCAAGGGCAATCTAGAAGAAAAGGAGCAAAACCAATAACATTAAAATAAAATATGCTTATTTTTTGCATTCCTGACAGCTAACATGGTGTTTATGATATGGTAGTTACTTATTGATTTTGGGGTTTTTAAAAATTTCTTGGTTTTGTTGTAATATGGATGCTTGATTTCAGAAGTTTGACTTCAAAAATAAATTATATTACTCTTAAAAAAAGAGCATTCATCTTGTCCAAATTCAAACTCGGGAATCCTGAAGCTTATGCTGCTACTCTTATATTTCTTGTTAATCATCATTAAAGTGAAAGAGATGTTGATTCTCAATCGTAAGGTTCTGTGGACAACACACAAGAGGCCTTGGGTTAAGAGGAAAAAAATAGGAAAACAAGAAAGAAAAATGCTCCAGAGAATTAGGTGCCTGAGAGATTAGTCCTAGGAAAAAGGGAGAGAGGAAGGGGGAGGTGGTGGTGGAGAAAAAATGGGGGAGGGGATGTTAGATTAAGAGCCATTTCTTTCTGGAATAGAATTTCTTTCTGGAAAGTTTTTCCACTCCTGGAATTTGGGGAGTAGTGAAAGTACAGGTGTCAGGGGAGGGTCTCCAGGGTCAGTTCAGTCGGGGTGAGTTGGGAAATAAATTACTGTTTGGTGAGCCAAAGAGAGCCTTCCTGTTCACCTGAGAGCAAGGGGCGGAGCAGGAAGCAGCAGCAGTTTTGTTTGGGAGGGTGAGCAGAGGAGAGAGTGCTACAGGTAGAGATGACACTCCAGAAGCCTCCTGGTCTGGGGAGGACGGCAGAAGTTAGCCCTGCCTCCTGGAAGGGAGCATTTGGAAGGCCCTAAAGAAGACCAGGCTTTCCTGGGGCTGCATCAGATGAAGAAATAACTGTGCCTTGGAGATCGTGAGCAAAAGGGGCCATGATGGGCCCGGAGCCTCCACCCCTTCTCCTTCTTTTTACCTGGCTCCCAGCAGGTGAGCCCTGCGGGTTAGCGGGCTGGGCTTTCCAGGCTGAGGCGTGTGGGAGCCATTGTTCTTTAGCTGGGCTGGGCCACCTGGGTGGAGATGAGAAGGGAGAGAAAAGAGGATGGGAGGGAATGTGGAGAGCTAGGGATGTGGCTGACCCACATCCCTTGAGGTTAAGAATGTGATCAAGTTTCTGTTCTGAAAGAACCTGTTCTTTTTCCTTCTCTGTTAGCTCAGGCCCAGGAGAGACAGGTGCAGTTAAGAGAGAGAGAGGAGCCGAGAACTATTTGAGTCGATGCCTCTCTGTTCTTCCCTCAAGTTTTTTTGTTTTGTTTTGTTTTGGGGGGGTGGGGGCAGTAAGGAAAGAGATCCTCTCTAGTCACTCTAGGGTGGTGGCTCAGCCGGGACTAGAAACTGCCCTTTCTTCTATGCCTCCCTCTCTTCCACACCCCCTTTCCTTTCATCCTACACATACCTTTCTATTTGAAACTCTACCGTCGCTTTAAAAAGCAAAGAACGCTGTTCTCTTGCCAATATTCCTCCCCCAGTCCCTCTTTTGTAATAAGTAGAGTTAAGCAGAAGAAACACACTGTACCTGACTGCACATGTACCTGACTGTACACCTGTAGATCACCCACCACCTCTCTCCCACAAGGAGAGCTGTTTTATCTTCAGGCCTCTTCCCAAATGACTATATAAGGAATAATGTCTAGGACAGGCTATAGGAACCGGGCCTGTGGTTTCATTTATGTAGGGAAGCTCCCAGCAAAGAACTTCCCCTTCCCATTCAGTTGGGTGCCTTCTCTATCATATATATCCCTAGAGACTTTGACTAGTTTACTATGGGCATAAAAAATGATGCTATAGTCTGAGACAATTCCAAAAGACTCATGATGGAAAATGCTATCCACATCCAGAGAAAGAACTATGGAGGCTGAAGGCAGATGGAAGCAGACTATTTGCTCTCCTTTTCTCTGGTTTTTCCGTTTCTTCTTTCTCATAGTTCCTCCCATTGGTTGTAATTCTTCTTTACAACATGACTAATGTGAAAATACTTTTAATATGAATGTATAAAGTAGAACCTATATCAGATTGCACACCGTCGTGGGGAGGGGGAGGAGAGAATGGGAGGGGAATTAAAACTCAAAATCTTGTGGAAGTAAATATTGAAAACTAAAAATAAATTATATATGTGTATATTTTTTAAAAAGAATGTGGCACTTACAAGTTTTTTTTTTAAAGCAATCGGGGTTAAGTAACTTGCTCAAGGTTACACGGCCAAGTGTTTCTGGATGGGTACTAAGTGTCTGAGCCGAAGATTCGATCTCCAGGTCATCCCAACACTGGAGCCGGTGCTCTTACCCGCTGTGCTACCTGGTGGCCCCAAAGCATTCTTTTTTTTTTCTTTTTGGAGGGCAATTGGGGTTAAGTGACTTGGCCTAAGTCACACAGCTTGTGTGTCAAGTGTCTGAGTTCGGATTTGAACTCAGGTCATCCTGACTCCAGGGCTGGTGCTCTATTCACTGCCACCTAGCCGCCCCCACTTAAAAGTCTTAAAAGGATATAAGACAATCTAAGCTATAGAGAGGAGGGGGTACCTTATAGGAATATAAGATAGAGGTGCATATAAGCAAATATGTAAGATATATATGTGTGTGTGTGTGTGTGTATACATATATATACTATATATATATAATGCATATATATAGTATATATACATATATATATAATACACACATAAAAAAAACAAAAGGTAGTACAACCTGGAAATTAAATTGTTTCATTTAAGTTTTATTTAAAAATTTCTTTTAACTTAATTTTTACTTTGAATTTTACACTTAATTTAAAGAAAAAGAAATTTATTTGTAAAAGAAAAATAAAATGAGTAAACTATAAAAAAAATGATCCTATACAAAAAGCATACTCGATATAATGTAGCAGGACCTGGAACCCAAACTAAGATGTTTGATATGTTTTCTACAAGTTCTTGAGGTCAGGGATTATTTGTTTTTTGTCTTTATATCTCCAGTGCCCAGTACAGGGCCTAACTCAACTTCAGCAAGCATTTATTAAGTGGTACTAAGCAGAGAAACAGCTGATGGCTCAGTGGATAGAGTATTGGGACTGGAGTCAGGAAGGTGTTGAGTTAAGTCGGGTCTGACTCTTTGTAACCCCACTTTTGGTTTTTTCATGGCAAAGATACTGGAGTGGTTTGTTATTTCCTTCTCTAGCTCATTTTAAAGATGAAGAACTGAGGCAAACAGGGTCACACAGCTAGTGAATGCCTGAGGCTTGACCTCAGACACGCACTAGCTGTGTGACCCTGGGCAAGTCCCTTAACCTCTTTGCGTTAATCTATTGGAGAAGGAAATGACAGACCTCTACAGTATCTTTGCAAAGAAAACCACAAATGAGGTCATGAGGAGTCAGATGTGACTCAACAACAACTTAGACTCTTAGTGTGTGACCCTGGCCAAGTCATGCATCTTCTCTTGCTTCAGTTTCTGCATCTGTAAAATGAGGAGTCCAACTTTGTGGCTGCTTTCATCCTTTCCAGTTCTAAGCCTATGATCCTATTGATTCCATTGATAGAGACAGCAGACCAGAATTTTAATCTCTCCTCAGCTATGTACTGTCTTTGTGACCATAGGGAAATTCCTTCCTTCTCTGGGTCTCAATTTCCACATGTGTAAAACATGAGAATTGACCAGATGATTACAGTTATCTGCAACGTCAATAATCTTATCATCTTAGAAAACTGGTCTGAAATTAGAACGTGGGCTGCCCTTAAACAGTAAACTTGCTCTTCATTTTTTATGCCTATTCCTATGGATCCCTGCTATTTCTTCCCTTTTTATGTTTTTACTTCTTTTTAGGAGTGGTTGCTCTCTGACCCATTATTCTATCATTCCCCTTCTCCTAGTTATCAATGAATGATCAGCTCAGAGATTATAACAGTAAGAATCCTGTGTGGCAGAGAGAGAGACAGAGGGAGAGACAGAGAGAGAGACAGGGAGGGAGGGAGGGAGAGAGAGAGAGAGAGAGAGAGAGAGAGAGAGAGAGAGAGAGAGAGTAAATATGATAGTCCATGGTTTTTTAGTATGTTCAGTTTTATAAAGTGGGTTGCTCACAATAGCTCCATGAGAGAGGCAGGGCAAACGTATTCATTCCCTCTTCCTTATCTGGAAACTGAATCTCAGAAAAATAAAGTGCATGCCACACACAGTATGCAGCTCAACTGGTCCTTGAATTCACTACATGGCACTCTTAACATCATATAAGAACACACTGAGGATCTCAAAAGAATTAAGTCCCCATTTAACAATCTTGATAGACCATAGAAACTTTTCAGACAAAGTCACCAGACCTTACTAAGATGGAAGATAGTTGCCATAATGAGACATGAAAGGACATCAGGGAATCAGATTCTTGGGAGTTCTAGGGGTTTCAAATGTTATCCAGATTAATCGTAGGTTCATAAAGATTGACAGCTGTGGGACGGCTAGGTGGCACAGTGAATAGAGCATCGGCCCTGGAGTTAGGACCTGAGTTCAAATCCGGCCTCAGACACTTAACACTTACTAGCTGTGTGACTTTGGGCAAGTCACTTAACTCCAATTGCCCTGCCTTCCCCCCTCCAAAAAGCAAAATAAAAAAAAAAAAACCAAACCGAATGAGAGCTGGAAGAGACCTTAGAGACCACTGAATCTACCACCCCTCTAATTTCTACAAGATGAGAAAATGAAAAATGAAAGGATGTAGCTGATTTGTCTAGAATCACACAGCTGGTTAGTGTCTGAGATGGGATTCAAACTCAGGTCTGACTAACTCGAAGGCAACCTCTTCATCCATCAATTATACAAATCCCTTAGCACTGTGAGTTTGACAAGTTCTAGGCACAATGAAAAGCATAGTGTGCTATACTAGATAGCAGAGTATGTTCAGAATCGGGTATCTCTTGAAGGCTCTTTAAAGACCATCTACTCTAAGTCTCTCGATTTACAAAAAACAAAAAACAACCCAACCATCCCCCCCTAAACTCCCCCCCCAAAAAAACCCTCCTCATTTTTAAATGAAGAAAATGAGACCTAAGGAAATTAAAAATCTGGCCTAAGGTTATATGATTCTGTACAACAAGCATCAGAGGCAAGATTTGAATCTGTTCTTTAAATCCAATGCCAGAACTCTTCACTGTATGCTAAGCTGCCTCCTTTGATCCCATTCAAATCCTGCCTCTGAAACATCAACTGTGTTACACTGGAGACAAGTCCTTCAGTAACTCCTCAGTCTCCTAGGCCACTACTCTAAGACTTTAAATCATGAAAAGGTGTCTGATCTGCATACTAGTAGAGAGAATTTTCTCAGTGGGAGTTCCCTGTGGCAATGAAATCATAGGTCTGAACAAAAAAAGCGCAAAAAGAAAAGGGACTACAGCTACAAACAATTAAACTAGACCTAAATTAAAGCATGGAAGTTCCCTGGGGATTACAGGATGATATTAATTCTGTCATTCAGGCCTCAGTTTAGGCTATGGCTGCTAATACTTTCTTGTGAGATTTCTTCCCCTTCCCCACTTTTGGACACCTGACGCCTCCTGTGCTGGGGTCAGCCCCACAACTGGGAGCAGGCATTAGGTCTTCCTAGACAACCATCCAGTCCTACTCTCCTCTTCCCCTTGCCCCAGTTAATTTCTCACAAAGGAAACAAATTCATAGAGTTTCTGAGCTGGAAGTTTCCTCAGTGGCTTTCTAGTCCATCCCATATCTTTTTTTAAAAAAACTTTTGACTTTTCACTTTTAGAAAATTCTGAATTTAGCAAACAACAAATAAAATGAGTATTTATTTCCACATTAAAAGTAGAGCAGAAAAAAGATCACACATAAAACTGAAAATCTCTTGTTACTCTACCTTTTGCTTTTCATTTTTAATATAAAATAAAATCAGCATAAAACTTTCAAAGCAGCCGGCTTCTCTTTGTTTTGGCCTTCCTTCAGTTCTCCATACGTTAAAAAATTGCTTCAGTAACTTTTTTCTTTCCTCCCTTTATTTTCCCTCCCTCCATCCTCTTATCTTGTTCTTCTTTCCTTCCCTCCCTCTTTTCCTACATCCTTCTCTTCTCCTTCTCACTTCCCTCTTCCTCCTCTCTCACCTTCCCCACCAATAGGTGGCACAGTAGATAGATTGCTAGACTTAGATCTAAGAAGGCCTAAGTTCAAATCTAGTTTCAGACACTAGTTAAGTGATCCTGGCTGGACAAATCACTTCTTCTCACAGGGTCAATTTCCCTATCTTTAAAATAGGGATTATAATATATCAAAGAAAAAATATTAATGCTGTTTTTAAAGGCTTAAGTCTGATAGAACAATTTTTTATTTAATTTAACATTAATCTATATTCAATATATTTCTAGTTTGGAAAGAGAGAGCTTTCAAAATGGACAGTTTCCCCCATGCCTCTACCCCAAGACAATATAAGGTAACATTTATAGAAATCTTCAACATAGAAAATCACAGTATGTAAAAATACAATTTGGGTTAATATTCCAGAATAGTCGAGTAACCAAGTTATTCCCTCTTGGGTGGCTCCCCTAAAGGAACAAGTGGGAGATCCATACCAAGGGTGATTTAATTTCAGTGGTAGGATCCTTAATACTTCCTCAAAAGAATTGCAGGAGGAACAGAGTTCTAAGGGTAGACAATCAAACAAAGCCTTTCAGTCAAAGCCACCTGCTTCTCTAAGCAGGATGAGGTGTGGCCGAAGAGCTGTCCCTGCTTCCCCCAAAATACCCAATTAAGCCCACACTCGATGAAGCATGAATTTTCCCAACTGTTTCCCTATCTCTTATGGAAGGAGAACATCTGTCTTAAGGTATCCTTTAAATATGAAACAGAATTCAGATTTAGAGGGAATTAACAGTGTTGAATGGTGAACTGAGAGCTTTCCATGACATCAGGAAGATCTGGATTTCAGTCCTGCTTATGACATACTGGCAGTGTGACCCTGGGCAAATCCCTTAACCTCTCAGTGGTTCTAGGGAACTCTCTAAGACTGTTCTGAGTTGCAGAACCATAGCTGATCTAAACTCTTCCCTTAGAGTGCCTTGGGCTTCCAGCCTTCTCCACTTACTCTGAGTTGCCCTGGACAAGTCCTGTACCCTCACTGGGTTTCCATATTCTCATCTCTCCTCAGAGGGGGCTGTGCTAGATGGCCTCAGAGGGCCCTTCCAGCTCCAGGTCTGTGATCCTATGAAACTATTGGTCTAAATAAAAGCAAACAACGACAAGACAAAACACCTGCCCCGTATTCTGTTGGAAGTTCATTCAGGTTGGAAGTCATTAATTTCACCACCATCATTGTAAGTAACAGTTATATGGTAATATATGTGTATGTGCGCACATGTGTACATGTACACACATATGTAAATACATAAATATGTATATGCACACACACACATATAGCCTTTCACTTGACCCTAACAATCTGTCAACCAGCAAGTATTTATTAAGCACTTATGGCCCAAAGCTCTGTGGGGAGGATACTGTTGTGGGTGAAACTCATAATGCCTGCCCTCGGGAGTTTTCACTCTCTTGAAGGACTCTAAAATCTAAATCCATAGATCTAGGAAGGTAACCTTTGAAGGGAAAAGCTCTAGCTGCTGGGGACAGGGCAGGGGAACCAGGAAAGGTGACAAAGTAGGATTTGAGCGAGAAAGCCTGGAAAGTAAGTATAAGAAAGAGGTAGAGGTGAGAATATTGCATTCCAGGGGTGGCAGTTAGGTGGATGTCAGGTACAAGGAAGGGCCAATAGGCCAATAAGCCTGGTCCATAGAGTTTGTGGACAGGAATAAAGTTTAATAAGACTAGAAAGGTTAGAAAGGGCTAGTTTGTGAACAGCTTTAAATGCCAAAAGACTTTATATCTGATTCTGGAGTTAGTCGGAGACCATTGAAATTTACCCAATAGAGTGGTGACATGTTCAGACCTATGCTTTTGTTCAGGCATTATTAAAGGTTCCCATTTTACAAATGAAGAAACTAAGGTCATAACTTAATTGCAACAAAACTGGGACCTGAAACCAGGTCCTCTGACTCCCAAGTTCTGCTTCCCCACATTCCTGCTGCTACAAAAGACATATTCATGCCTGGGTTATGAATGGCTTTGCTATTTCTTTCCACTCACCTGTAAATCAGCCTGCAATGTATGAGTAGGTAATGGGGAAAAGGAAAAGGAATGGGGGTAGGGGTGGGGCTAGGGCTGGGCCTGCTCCTTGCCCAAAAGATAACATCCAGGAAGTATCTAGGCAGACCTCTGGACAATTTAGTAAGCCCTAGAAGCACTTCTGTTCCATGTGACTGTGTGTGTGCCTAGGCTAGCTTGTGGAAACCCAAGAAAGTAAAGGATTATGGCTGCTCAGCTTTCCTGGTGTGTGGAATTGTTGACACTGTTATCTAAAGTAATTACTTTATTACTGCTACTGGCAAATATACCTGCTGAATTATCTAGATTAGAGATAAACTATGTATGGTTGAGTTTGTATAATCTTTTCTTCTGCCTTAGACATGTTGAAAGCAAGGAGAGGGCATTATTCTGGAACAGAGACCCTTCATCCTCAGTCTATGGTCCTTTGCCTTGAGGTAGTTTTGTGTAATGGCACTGGAAAGCCCTGCATTTGGAACTAGGTTCACGTTCTGACCTTTCCACTCAATGGTTACGGTGACCTTGGACAAATCAATCAGCAAGCATTTATTAAGTGCCTACTATGTGCCAGACTCTGGGCTAGGCTTTGGGGATACAAAGACAGGAATGGAACAGTCCTTGCCCTTAAGGAGTTTACATCCTACTGTGGCAAATGTATACAAGAACAATTGTTGTTCAGTCATTTCTCAGACTTATCCAACTCCATTTGGGGTTTTCTTGGTAGAGATATTGGAGTGGTTTGCCATTTCTTTCTCTAGTTCATTTTAAAGATGAGGAACTGAGGCAAAGAGGGTTAAGTGACTTGCCCAGGGTCACACAGCTAGTAAGTGTCTAAGGCCAAATTTGAACTCAGGAAAATGAGTCTTCCTGACTCCAGGACTGGGACTCTATCCACTATGCCACCTAGATGCTGATTTGCATGTATATGCAAAACAAAGACAAAAGAAATAAATGGTGGTTTGAGGAGGGAAGAAGTACTAGGGGGACCAGGAAAGGCTTCATATTGATTATAGACCTCAGACTTTGTCTTTTGCTGGGGGGGGGGGGGGGAGTTGGTAATCTGGGTTAAGTGACTTGCCCAGGGTCACAAAGCCTAATAAGTGTCTGAGGTCAGATTTGAACTCAGGTCCTCCTGACTCCAGGGCCAGTGTTCTATCCACTGAGCCACCTAGCTACCCTATGGACTGTCTTGAAGAAGTTAAGAGATTCTACAGAGTTGAGGGGAGGAGGGAGGATGTCCCAAGTATTGGGGGCAGACACAAAGACACAAAGAGGGAAGATGAGTGTCATGTGTGAAGAACAGCAAGATAGCCATTTTGGCTGGACCATAGAAAGCAGTAAGGAGAGTAATGTATGGTAAGACCCAAGGTCTTTAAAAACAAAACACAAAAGTTTATATTTATTCCAAGAGGCAACAGGAAGCTAATGGAGTCTGTTGATTAGGCAAGTACATGGTGCTTAAGGAAGCCCACCTTGGTAATTTAGTAAAGAATGAGTGGATGGAGTGGGGAAAGAACTGAAGCAAGAAGGCCAAGTCGAAGGCTATTCCAAGAGATGTTGTAAAGGTAGAAACACACCAAGATTTGGCAACTGACTGGAAATATGGGGGAAGGAAGAGGGAAGAATTAAGGATAACCCTCACATTATGAACCTGGGAAGTTAGAAGGATTGTGGGGTTCTTAAAGGAAATGATGAAGTTAAGAAGGATGAACTCTGTTTTGGACATGCTGAGTTTGAGGTGACTGTGGGACAAAGCACTTAGCTTTGTACTTTCTGGGATTCATTTTGCTCATCTGTTAAATGTAAAGTTTGAGCTCACTCAACAAATGTGTATTAAGCATACTTTGTGCCAGACACTGAGCTAAGCACTGCAGGTAAAAAGAAAGGCAAAAGATAGGCCCTGCCCTCAAGGAGCTCCCAATCTAATAGGGAAGATCATGCAAACAACTATGTACAAATAAGCTATAGATAGGATAAATTGGACTAGATAATTTCTAAAGTATCTTTTAGCTTTAGAACCCTGTAAGTAAGGGAGTAGGTTCTAACCCTGGTCTTGCTACTTTGGGAAATTTTGGGCAGAGTAGATCCTGTAAATCTTCTAGTCCAACATGTTCGTTGTTTTGTTTTGTTTTCTTTCTTTTCCCTTTCTCTCCTTTCTCTTTTCCCTTTCCCTTTCCCTTTCCCTCTTTCCCTTTCCTTTTCACTTTTCCCTTTCCTTTTTCCCTTTCCCTTTTCCTCTTCGCCCTCTCCTCTTTTCTTTCTCTTGCAACTCTCTTTCCTTGTCCTGCCCTCCACCCTTCTCTATCTCCCTCTTCCTATTCCTTGCTTTTCTTTCCTAACCCTTCACCCCTCTACTATTGAGGAAAAGAAGAAAAACAGAGCCTTTGTAACTATAATCTGCACAGTCAAGCAAAACAAATCCTCACACTCACTGTGTATGAAAACATGTATCATGCTGTAATTTGAGTCCATCCTCTTTCTGTCAGGGTAGCTTACTTCGTCATTGGTACTCCAGAATTGTGGTTGGTCACAGCCTTAATCAAAGTTCTGAAGTCTTTTGGAAATGTTTTCCCCCATTTTAAAAATTCTACACTTAGTAAACATTAACTAAAATGAACACTTCCAAATATACAGCAGAAGAGAAATAAAGGATTGTACCCCAAACCGAATCTCTAATATATGGCATTTGCTTTTCATTCTTAAAGCTTTCAGAGTTACCTTTACAATCTTGTTATTAATGTTTAAGTTCTTCTGGTTCTACTCATTTCATTCTGTATTAATTCATCCAAATTGTCCCAGGTTTTTATTTCTTTTTGCTTTTTGGAGGGGAAAGGCAGGACAATTGGGGTTAAGTGACTTGCCCAAGGTCACAGGGCTAGTAAGTGTTAAGTGCCTGAGGCTGGATTTGAACTCAGGTCCTCCTGACTCCAGGGCTGGTGCTCTATTCACTGTGCCACCTAGCCCCTCTCCCCCCCCAAGTTTTTCTGAAAGTATTCCTTTCATCATTTCTTAGGGAACAAGAACATTTCATCACACTCACATACATCAATTTGTTTGATCATTCCTCAATTGTCATGCTCTCCTTTAGCTTCCAACTTTTTGCTATAATAAAGATATCTCTATAAATATTTTGGGGCACATAGGTCCTTTTCCTCTTCCCTTGGTCTCTTTGGGACAACCTGTGTATTTTACTGTCAAAAACACCAAATCCCAGAGAAAAGAAATCTCTTGTCAGAAGTCACAACAGTAGGATTCAAATCCAAGTTTCCTGACTCCAAATCTAGTGCTTTTTATACTATGTCATCTCCCTATCACTTAACACTTCTAGGCCTCAGTTTCCTTATCTGTAAAATCAGGTGTTAGGCTAATGGAAAGCAGGGACTGTCTATATTAAAAAGAAAAACAAGCATGTGTATATTTGTGTTTATACATATAATTGCTATGGTTCTTGTGCCAGTATTTTTCCATATAAGAAGTTATATGGTGGAGCTTTAAAGATCTAGGTTCAGGACCTTCCTCTGACACTTACTAGCTGTAAGAAAGACCCTGGGAAAGTCACATGCCCATCTGAATTGGTAAAGGGAAGTCTCCATTAGCAGCTCCCTACACTGAGGAAATCACAGGTCAGGTGGCATTGTCTACATTTTTGGATAGGGGAATGGATTTTAATTTAAATGTTGTGCAGTTCTTAAAATATGTTCAGTACATAACATCAGACT
Organism: Petaurus breviceps papuanus; assembly: GCF_028583685.1. NCBI lineage: Eukaryota > Metazoa > Chordata > Mammalia > Diprotodontia > Petauridae > Petaurus > Petaurus breviceps. Next base: position 508,134 of record NW_027187407.1, read on the forward strand.
GTAGGTAGTTCAATTCAGTGAGTGATTCCCTAGTAAAGTTTCTTCTCCTTGGAATATAAGGTGTCAGGGAGAGGAAGAGGCACAGAGGTAAATATGGCAGTGACCATAGAATGTTAGATCCAGAAGAGTCCTTGGAAAATATACCCAAACTCCTTATTTCACAGATGAGGAAATTGGAAAGGAGAGTAAGTGATTTGGCCAAGATGTTGGAGCTTGTTGTGATGGGGTACCTGGGGTCTAGATCAATTTGTGAAACCAACTTGTAAAACCAGTTTGCAATTTGTCCTTTCCCACCCTTGAGCTCTGCCCCTTCTCCCAATGCCACACTCCACCTAGGCAACACCCCGTGACCCCTTTGTTCTTACTTAATCTCTTCATTTCTTCTGGGCCTGGCCCACACCCTCCTTTGTCCTTGCCTTTTGTCTCCTTATCACCTGGCCCAAATCTTATCTAAAACTATCTATTCACATGCTCCTCTTGGTCTGCTCTGACCTTTGTCTATGCACTGAGGCCCCTCCCATCTGGTCAGCCCTGACAATGGCAGCCCTACCCTTTAAAGGTAAAAGCATGTACCCCTCTCACTTGCAGTTCCCCTAAAGGACTCTTGTCTGCTTCTCATGGAAGTGTAACAATAAACTTCTACAACTCTCACTCCAATTAAGCCTGAGACCTTGAATTCTTTCCAGACGATATTGCAGGTTTTCTGGTCTTAGATAAGATCATAATTCCTGCTGAACCTATTGGGATCCTGTCCCCCATCAGCTGGACTATTTGTTACCTGTCAGGGGTGGGGAACTTGCAGCATTGAGGCCACATCTGGCCTTCTAGGTCCTTGGATTCGACCTTTTGACTGAGTCCCAGTTTTACAGAACAAATCCTTTTATTAAGGGGATTTGTTCTGTGAAGTTTGGATTCAGTCAATGGGCTGTACTTGAGGACCTAGAGGGCCTTGAGGTCACAGGATTCCCCACCCCTGAACCCTTCCTTCTTGATCCTTCTTGTATTTCCAGCTCTATAGTATGCTGAAATAGGTAACTTCTTCCTGAAATCCTCATTTTAAGAAGAAAGAAAAGAAGGGAAGGGAAAGATGTGAAATTCCATCCTGGTATAAAATCAGAAAAAGAATAAAATTAATTCAAGAAGAAAATGGAAGAGAGAGGTATTAGAGAATAGATTACTGGTAGGAACTTTCCTTTAGTTCTTTCAGGTTCTGAAGCTATGTTGAAACACATGTTCTGGTCATTTTCCTACTTCTTCCTCTCCCTCCCAGCCTGGAAAGTTCTCCTGCTTGTTAGTGAACCAGTCACTAACCTCGACCCTAAAGGTCCTAGCTAGCTGGTGGCACAGTGGTAGAACTTTGGGCCTGGAGTCAGGAAGACCTGGGTTTAGATCTGTCCTTAGACATTCTAGCCATGTGATCCTGGGCAGGTGTAATGTAATGCCAAGCAAAGGCAACTTCCCAGGTTCAAAATACCAGCATAGGTGCTCTCTATTTTATTCAGTGACCAACCAAGAACAGAGAAGATTTAAACATGACATCATTCAAAATACAGCATTTACTAAGCGTGATTAAATAATCTCCAAGTACTACCCCACCCCAGGACCTTCCAATCATTCAATCTGTCTGCTTTAGTTTCTTTAATTGTAAAAATGAGAGTAATAATAGCGCCTACCTCCTAGGATTGTTGTGGGGATAAATTGAGATATTTATCATAAAGCACAGTGCCTGGCACATAGTAAGTGCCATATAAATGTTAGCTATCATTATTATTATTATTAGCTTCTACTCAAAAAACTCATAATCAGCTAGATGGTGTAGTGAATAGTTGGGTCTGGAGTCAAGGAGATCTGGGTTCAAATTTGGATTCAGACACTTACTAGTTGTGTTACCCTGGACAATTCACTTAACCTCTGTCTGGCTCAGTTTCCTCATCTGTAAAATGGGAAGAATACTACCCACTTCTAGAGTTGTTGTGAGGTTTAAATAAGATAATACTTGTAAAGCACTTTGCAGACCTTCAAGCACTACAGAACTGCTTGCTAAAATCCTAGATTTAAAGTTAGAAGAGACTTAAGAAGCCATCAATTTTAAAGATGAGGAACTCCTTTGTTTTATAGGTGAGGAAACTGAAACTCAGAAAGGTTGTGACTTGCCTGAGGTCACATGGTAATAGAATGTCTAGAGCAAGATTTGAATTCAGGTCTTCACTGTGCCAACCTTCCAAAGGCAAGAAAAGATGAAGACCTGGTTTAATTGAGAGAGCCCAGTACCTATCTAAGACTCAGTGGGCCTGGTTCTCTCACTAACTAGCTGGATGACATGGGCATTGTTTTTGTTGTCTCAGACACTGGCATTAGCAAATCATGAAATCTCTGGGCCTTAGCTTCCTCTTGCAGAAAATGAAAGAGTTCGGTACCTTCCACCTTTGAAATGCTCTCTGTCTCTTTTATTTATCTTATTCCCATGATCCTCTCTCCCTGCCATTGTTTATATCTCCTCTCCCACTCTTTCCTGTGAATTGTGCTGGGAAGTTGTGAGGGCTTCTGTAGGAAGAATGTCTACAAATTCTACATGTTGCCAGGCCCACGTACCTGGTTGCTAAGGGGGGTGAAAGAGCATGTGGTCTCCACTTAATTGGAAAACAATTAGTCCATCACATTACCTGGAGGCAAGACTGCCTAGTGTAGTAGAGTCAGTGGGCTGAGATTAGAATCTTGTCTCTGTCATTTACTAGCCCTAAGTGGGCTTCAGTTTCCTCATTTGTAAACTGAGTTTTGAGCTAGAAGATCTATAAGGTTTCTCCCATCTTTAATATGTTATGGTCCTGTGAAGAGTTCTTGTTTTGGGCCAGGACCTATTGGCTTGGAATAAAACAAGACATTTAGAGCCCATATAACCTTTATCTTTAAAAAAAATTAGTCTATTTTCTTTTTTTTTTTTTGTTTTTTTTTGAGTCTACTTTCAATGAACAAATTAATGACTGACAAATAACATTAATTTGTTAACCAATTGTTAACAAATGACATTAAATTAGCAAATAGATTTCAAATTAATTCAATTTAACCTTTTCAAATTTCAATTCATTCAATAACTAAACATTCATTTTCTCCCCCCTACCTTCCCACCTTACTATTCCCACCCCTGTAGCAATGGACAAGACCCCATATGGGACAACTTTGGGAGTTATAGGAATGCAGTGTGTAATATGTCCTCTCAAGTGATTTTAAGGACAAATACACCAGAGTCAATCAGTAAACATTTATTAAGTGCCTACCATGTGTCAGACGTACAAAGAAAAGCAAGACAGTCATTGCTCTCAAGGAATTTATAGTCTAATGGGGGAGATAGTATGGAACACACACACACACACACACACACCATGTACCAACAAGTTGTAATATACAGGATAACATGGAGATAATCAAGAACATCATTTCCTGCTAGAGATAGTGCTCCATTCATTCCCCTGCCTACTCCCAGCCATTTTCCCAACAATACTCCCCACATCCCTCCCTCCCACCGAACCCCATGGGTACCTTTCCTTCCTCTAGTGCTAAGATCACCATCAAACCAGTTCTGCCATTTTAAAGTGCCCCCTTGCTCCCTAAAGAACATAAAAGATTCTCCCCCATACCCATTTGCTTTATGCAACTGGTTAGATCCCCAGGCTTCTCCCCAGGAGTCAGCTAGAAGCCAGGTCACTATAACCTGACCTCTTCTCACTCTTGCAGGCAATCTGATTCAACTATATAGTTTCCCTACTCATAATTCACCCCATTTTTCTTTATTTTTAATCTAACACCAAGGTGTCAAAGAACACTGAATTGGAACTCTGGATACCCGCTTCTGCCACTGATGCATTGTGTGACACTTTGCCTGCATTTCCTCATCTATAAAATAACTGGGTTGGACTCCATAGCTCTAAAGTTCCTCTTAGCTCAATAATAGTTATAACTCACTTTTGTATTTATATAAAATTTATATATGCACACATATACGTGCATGTATACACACATATGTAAGTTTAGAAAATGTTTTCCTTGCAATAATTCTGCTAGGTAGGAATGGCAAAAATCCCCTTCTTACAGCTGGAGAAACTGAGGCCTAGAGAGAGGTTAAGTGATTTGCCCCCAGGTCACCCAGCTATAAGCATCAGAGCCAGTCTCTCTAGCCTAGCTCTTTCCACTAGGTCAAAGCTGCTGCCTCTGTCTGAGTTCTGTTTGCCAAAGGTAGGAGAAGGTCAGGGCTATTTGTTTTGTGCTTATGCAGCTGGCTTCTTTTATTTTTTCCCTGGCAGGTGAGAGAAGGAGAGAAAGAGCTGGATTTGTGCATGACTATCTCCTCCCAAGCACTTTCTACCAGTTAGCTATTCATTTGAATTCAAGACCTCCTTAGTCCTTTTTAAAAATAACATGTCCCCTTGGGTAATTAATCCTCATTTGCAGTTCAGTATAAATTATTAATGGGCCAGAACCTGGTTGTTGGCCAGAGAATTTTGTTATTAGTGTGCAAGGCAAGTGGGCCTGTAGGAAGGTGATATGGGACAGTCAGAGAGGCTGCCTGAAGGTATTGGGAGGGTGTTGGGGTAAGGAGGCAGGAAATGTGTGTCCTGATCACTGACAGCATCATCTGACCCACTATTTCAGGAAGCCCCCAGCTGTGCTCCTTTCATTCCACTGTCTATTCCAGGTCACTGTCTATTCCAGGTCACTGTCCCAACAATAGTCTCACTTCCCCCCTCCCTCACCCCATGGGTACCTTCCCCTCCTCCCATGCTGAAATCACCTTCGAACCTGTTCTGCCATTTTTCTTGGGGGGAGGGGGAATGTGTTGGTCTACTCTCCATGGCCTACTCACCACCTTGTTACTTTTTAGTCCAAACTGCCTCTCCATTCCCCTACATTTGTTGTCTCCCCCTGCTAGAGTATAAACTCCTTGAGGGCTCAGACTGTCTGCCTTTGTATTTGCATCCCCTGCACTTAGCACCAGGCTTGCAGCTTTTTCTGGTTGTCCAGTCAAGTCATTCAGACTCTTTGTGACTCTATGGTCCTCTGTCCATGGAGTTTACCATTCCTTCTCTAGTGGCAAGCAGGTTAAGTGACTTACCCAAGGTCACATAGCTAGGAAGTTTCTGAAGCTGGATTTGAAATCAGGTCTTCCTGACTCGAAGCTCAACACTTTACCCACTGTACCACCTAGCTGCTCCTTTGTGGTTTAGTAAGCTCTTTTAAAAATACTTTTTCATTCAATCTTTTTTTTTCTTTGATAAATGGTTGTTTATCGGAGGAAGTGGCTAAGGTGTGTGTGTGGGGAGAATAGTCATTAAATTCACCACAAAGCCAGGACACCACACAATGAATAGGTCAACCCAGAGCTCTAGGGGTAGAGAACCTGTGGCCTGGAGGCCACATTTGGCCTTCTAGGTCCTTGGGTGCAGCCTTTTGACGGAGTCCAATTTTTACAGAACAAATCCTTTTATGAAGGAGATTTGTTCTGTGAAGTTTGGATTTAGTCAAAGGGCTGCACTTGAGGACCTAGGGGGCACATGTGACCTTGAGGTCGCAGGTTCCCCACCCCCAGGATCTCAGCCTCTTTCTGGACTATAGGAGGGGCTGCCTGGAGAGTTAGAAGCTAGGCCGCTCCTGGGGTGTGGTTACAAAGAATAACCAGCTCACCAGCTGCAGTCTCTGGCTTTTCTTTTTTTTTTTCTTTTTTTAAATTTTTGCTTTTTGGAGGGAAGAAGGTAGGGCAGTTGGGGCTAAGTGACTTGCCCAAGGTCACACAGCTAGTTTGTGTTAAATGTCTGAGGCCGGATTTGAACTCAGGTCCTCCTGACTCCAGGGCCGGTACTCTATTCACTGCACCACCTAGCCGCCCCAGTCTCTGACTTTTCAGAGAATTAAGCTGTCAGCCCAGGACAGCTTGATGTCTTCCTCCTGGGCAGCCTTCACCTTTGCCTTCTTTCCAAACTTGGCTGGCATAGCTCTGTTGTAAGAAAAGGTCAGGGCCCTGCTTGGTGTAATGGGAATGTAAATTTGAAGATCTTCCCTGCCCCTAGGCTAAAGTGCACCTGGAGCCTGGGGTGGGAGGCTTGTTTTTCAGTAGATACTTCTTGATTGGCCAGTGGGTCAATAAGGTTGTTCCATTCTCTGAGCCAGAAGAAGGCTATATAAGCCCTGATGTGTAGCTTTGTTTTGGGGCTCACTTTGAGAAGTGTTCTGTGATTTGATCTGGATTCTGGGAAGCCGTTGTTGAGAGCCCCTCCTTGGCTTTGAAACCCAGGTGTTGATTGGGTATGGATATAATGGTTGGACAGTTTGAAATCTGTCTACTTGATCTGTTTCTGTCTTGATAATTCTGCCTGTATACTTTGAAGTTCGGGGTGCTGACCTCTTTCCCCTGAACTAGGTAAATGATACATGTTTGACTGATTAAAGTAAGCTTGTTAACCCATTTTGAGTTGCTTTCCTTTATCAAAGCAGATCCAAGAACCTGTGTTGGCAGACACCCTGAGGACGCTTGGGGTGGTTGCTGCTATACTTGGGCAGGGCTTAGGCAGTGAAGACATTGATGTTGAGGGAGGTATTCTCCCCATTCTGGCCCCTGGGCAGGAAGGTAATCCCAGTTACCAAAGAGGGCACAGTTCAGTGAAGGACAGTTACAATTGTTATTGTAAATCTCTTCATGTAAATACTTCTGGGCACAGGCATGGCCAAGGGTGAACATGTCGGGCCTAAGCAGGATCCTTTCCAGGTAGATATACAATTATCCCTTCCAACTCAGAGGGGTTAGGAGCATGGTCTTCCCCCCCATCTGGAAAATCTGTACAAAAATTTTGGGTCAACCCTTTGTATCAGAGAAGTCTGAATTTTTTTCTTTTTCTTTTATGGGGTGTTTACAGTACCTTATGGCAAAATTTGGGTTAATACTATGCAATACTATACATATATTTCATACATTTCTGAGTTTCTAAACTTTTTTCTTTGACCTTCAGGTGTTATCTGTGACTTCTACAAAACTTTCAAAAGAAATCCTATTTAATTTCTTATGCCAATCCACAATATATTAAAACCCCAGTGGACAAAGTCGTAAGTGGAAGGCATGTCTGTATAAAGTAGTCACTCAGAGCTTTGTAGCTAGGAAGGATCTCTGGCTTCATAATTCTTCATTCAGCTAGGTGGAGTAGTGGATAGAGCACTGGGTCTGAAGCCAGAAAGGCCTGAGTTCAAATCCAGTCCCAGAGACTTACTAGCTGTGTGACAATGACCAAGGCCCTTATCTTCTGTCTGCCTCAGTTCCCTCCTGAAAGGGAAATAGTAATAGCACCTTCTTTCCAAGGTTGTTGTAAGGATAAATTGAGATAAAATTTGTAAAGTACTTTATAAACCTGATCTATATCTGGCCACTGGACCCAGAGGACTCTGGAGAAGAGAGTGAGGCTGGTGACTTTGCACAGCCCTCCCTCACTTAAATCCAATTCGCTTACAAGTCGTGGCATCACCTTTCTGATGTCATGGTCCTCTTTGAGAATGAAGGATAAATATCAACAAATGTTAGCTATTTTTATCATTGTTATTATTATATATTATTTATTATTATTCCCAAAGAGATGATAAGGCAACAAAGATAAATTAGGCTTACTTCACATTTTGGTAGCAACTGGTTTGCCAAGGCCTGAGTTAATGTATCAGGAGAAATTTAGGCAACTATATTCCTCATCTTCCTGAAGGAAGATGGTTCAGCCTTTTTCTTCCTCTTTTCTATTATGGGATGAAGGCAGAAAGAGAGCAAAGGGCCGGGGGAGGGGGGAAGTGGGGGGACAGATGGCTGTATTCTGCCCACTATTATTTTTCTCTCTTTAGTTGTAATTTCCTAATATATTTTCCTTTTTCTGAAACTTTTAGGATATAACCTTGACAAATGAGACAATGTGTATTAACAGAATGAGTGTTTTGATTGGGGGCGGGGTCAGATGTATTAGAAGGAGAGAGGGTAGAGAGGTAATTGTAGAGCAAAGATAGAAGAGATACAAAGATACAACAGTGCAGACATTTGTATAACCAGAGGATGGCATGAGAGTTGGGGATGGGAAGGAAAGGAAAGAGAGGAAGGTTAAGGGCAGGGAGGGAAGAAGGAGCCACAAGATAGAAAGACAGAAAGGGAATGGAGACGCGTATGATTTTCCAAAATCATCCCAGAAGTTCGGGCTTGAAAGGGATCTTGAGTGGTCATCACCTTCATTCTGTGTCTGAGCAACAATCCTTTCTATCTTATCCTACGAGTGGTTATCCAGGATTTGCTAGGAACCGTCCACTGAGGAAAAGTCAGTTACTTTCCTGTTTTTGCCTTCTAGGGCCATGCAAAATAAATAGAATCTTTCTTTCCCTTTACAGCCCTTATTGAGGATAATCTTCATTCTGATCCCTACTTACCAAGTTTTCTCTTTAAACTAAATAGCCTTTTCTCCTTCTATGGATCATCATATACAGAGCTGTAACTAACAATTTTTGTTCCCAGGGTAAGCACTCAGAATGTGCCTAGGGCAAATAGAATTAAATCCACCTTCAATTGAATTTCAGCCTCTAATAATGAGATACTGCTTCTTAGGCAGTCAGGGCCTTCTCAGTGACCCATTGACATGTTCTTCATCAAGGATCAATCATATATCAAGACAGCTAGGTGGCACAGCGGATAGAGCACTGGCCCTGGAGTCAGGAGAACCCCAGTCTCTGACACTTACTAGCTGTGTGACCCTGGGCAAGTCATTTAACCCCAGTTTCTTTAAAAAAAAAAAAAAGAATTCCATCATACCTTATTGCTAAATGTAAAGAAAACTATTTGATTAAATGACTAAAATTAAATTTTGTTTTGGGGTAAAGCCTTTCCTTTGATCAAACTACCACCTTACCAATAAGGTGAGATTTTGAGAGGGAAAGAGTGGTAGAATGAACTATGTTCCCCTAGTCTGGGAGTATCTGCATCATGGAAACCCCTAGACAGAGAAGTGGAGAGGCTGAGTCACTTGGGTCCTCGAGAGATATGGAACCAGGAGGTTCTGGAGAGGCATCAGAGTAGCTTCCTGTTCTACTCAGTTACCCCTTCCTTTTGTCCCTTTATGACACTCCCACTCCCCCCTCCAACTTTGGTTAGGCTCCATAAAAGTAACACTGACTATAATATGTTAGAAAAATACTTTTGGCCAGCAGCCCTGAAGGTCTTACCCTCCTAGTTTGATTTTTTTTTTTTTCATTAAAGCAGCCCTTGACTCAGTTCTTTCCTTTTTTTTCTTTTTGGAGGGCAATTGGGGTTAAATGACTTGCCCAAGGTCACACATGCTAGTTTTTGTGTTAAATGTCTGAGGCTGGATTTCAACTCCTGTCCTCCTGACTACAGGGCTGGTGCTCTGTTCACTATACCACCCAGCTGCCCTTGACTCAGTTCTTAAAGAGACCTATTCACTGAATGCACCTTGCCTTACTCAAAAGTGAGAACTCAGATAGACCTTAGCCAAGGTCTCCTAGGCCTCCTGGGCCATCTCCAGGAGTCTTAATCCATATCTGGCAACTGGACCCAGATGACTCTGGAGGAGAAAGTGAGGCTAGTGACCTTGCACAGCCCTCCTTCACTCAAAATAATGTCAACAATCATTTCCCTGATGCCACAGTCCTCTTCTACAACAAAGGACAAAACCCCAACAAGGGCACAAGATGGGGTGCAGTGAAGCACCAGCACTGGAGTCAGGACAACCTGAGTTCAAATCCAGCCTCAAACACTCACTAGGTCTGTAACCCCAGGCAAGTCACTAAATTCTAATCACCTCACAAAAAGAAAAGCCCTAGACTAGAAGTCAAAGAGCCTGGGTCCTGGTCCTAGTTCTGCTACTTACTGACCCATGACCTTGGACAAAACAAGTTACTCTTCTGGGTTTTCTCACCTATAAGACGAAGCAATGGTCTCTGTGACTTTAATTATCTTCTTTTACTGAAATATTTACTCATTTCTACCTAATGATAATATAACAAAATAATAATTATGGATACCATTGAATATTAAGATTACTTTTGTTGTAAAACTATAATTGCTGTATTGTTAGACCACCCTGAGTCTTGGAACTCTCACCCTGGGGCTGTGCTGATAAGTGAGTGGAGGGAGTGAAACCTCCCCAGGCCCTTTAGGTCTGGCTGGTTCAGACCCGAGGGTCATCTCATTCCATCCAGCCATCCTCCCTTCTGTTCTGCCACAAGGCACTAACCCCTGCCCTTTCTCCCTCTTCTTCCAGACACAATAATCACATCATTGCTGCTGGAAAGGACTGGAGGTTTTGGTTTGTTTGCATTCTAGCCTTCCATTCAGTCCTAGATAAGGATACAGTGACAATCCTGGAGGTTTTGTTACTTAGAGATTCTCAAAAATGTCCTGACTTAAAAACAAACAAACAAAAATATAGTTTTCTGGGCTTGAAAATCAATTTAACAGGGGACGGCTAAGTGGCGAAGTGAATAGAGCACCAGCCCTGGAGTCAGGAGGACCTGAGTTCAAATATGGCCTCAGACACTTAATACAAAACTATCTGTGTGACCTTGGGCAAGTCACTTAACCCAAATTGCCCTGCCTTCCCCCCTCAGAAAAGAAAAGGAAAAGAAAAAAAAATCAAGTCAACACACATTAAACATCTACTCTGCTTAAGGACTTGCCTGAATGTAACAGGTGCTCAATAAATATTTGTTGAGTTAATGAATGAAAGATGAGTTCCATTGACCTAATGTAAAGATTCCACCCAAATATTGAGCTTTACCCAAAAGGCCTTGCCTCTCTTGCCAGGTTATGGGAAAACAAATGACTGTTTCCATTTCTCCCCCAACTATGTCTTATCTTCTTTTTGTCTCCTCCCCCAAGATAATGGATTAATTAATGACTTGAGGCTAGTGGAGTTTTTAATCTCAAATCCACCCTGAAAGAGCTAGTCCTTTCTGTCCCATCTTACCCTCCATGACATGCATATTCTGTGTGAAAGAATGAGCAGAAAAGAGAAAAGCTGTAGATGCACCTGTCTGTCATACCAAATGCCGACATGTGTGCTGCAGGGTACCTCTGGCAAGACCTGTGTGAGTAATCATCCTGCTTGGGCCACTGCCTCTTGGTTCTGTGTATGTGTGCTCCTATACGTGTATGTGGGTGTTGTAGTCTTACACCTAAATCTTCACATGCATTAGGATGAGAAGCCTTGTAGAACAGGGGAGTGTCTAGAGGGATGATCTTGGAACAGGGAAAGTCCTGGCTTTGACATGCACTAGCTGTGTGACTGTGGGCCAACCACTGGACCTCTCAGTGCACTAGGCCAATCTCTGAGTTGCATTGGAATTTCTGTAGGAGAATTTCCTTTACTCATGATAACACAGGTCCAGTGCAATTCAAAATTGGGTGATATTTTCACAGCTGGGAAAACTCCTCTAAGCAGAATTTCTATGTGCAGAGGGTGTTGGCAGAAATGTCCTTCATCAGATTGGAAAAAGGGGAAACAGGAGCAGGCAGGTGTCCACCCTTTCTCTAGGTGTGCTTCTGGAGTCTCTGCTTTCCTTGGTTCACAACGTTGTCATTTGTTCCCAGGATCTGTCCCCTCGTACCTATAGGCTCACACACTAGAACCCCTACATATTGGTATCTGTGTTTCTAGAAATCACCGTATGTCTGAGAAATACAGGGAAACTGTAGGAGGGGAACAGAGAAGAGAGAAAGGGTTCAAGGTCTTGTTCCTAACTCCATAGCTGATAAGTTCTATGCTGCATCCTAGGAGGTTTTTGTGATGAGGTCAGGACCAGCCCCACAGGACAGAACCAGGAAACAAAGCAGGGTCAGCCTAACCATTAGGCAGAGTAGGGGGTGATTTCAAGGGCAATTTCTATCCCACAAAAAATATCCCCCATTCCATTGGCTAAGGCAGACATTATATATACCAAAGGGGTAATAGAAAGAGGCTTGGCCTCAAATGGGGTCAAATTTCACCTCTGCCACTATTTGTGTGAGTTTGGGAAACTTATTTCATCTCTGGGCCAGTTTCTTCATCTTTAAAATAAGAACAGTCATATCTCACTGGATTATTGTGTCAAAAATGCTTTGTGGATTGTAAAGTGCTTTAGAAATGGGAACTACTATTCTTCTTACCATCACTCTTAAGACAGGGGTCAACTGAGTTTCAGAAAAGGGTTGCCAAAATTTCTGACTCCTGTTCTGGTGTTCACGTGTGTGTGGGGGGTGTGTGTGGGTGTGGATGTGTGTGGTGACGACATGGGGGAGGGTTACTAAAAACTCTTCCCTTCTGCTTAAGAACTGATCAATTCTGAAACCAGTCACAATTACAGTGTGATAATGAAGCATACTACCACCTGCCTGCTGAGAGAGGTGGTTGACTTAGGGTACTAAATGAGGCATACATTTTTGCATATGGTCAATGAGGAAATGTGCTTTGCTTGACCATGCATGTTTGTTTAAAGAGTTTTGTTTTTGTTTTTGTTTTTAGTTTGGGGGGGAGGAGAAGTGAGGGGGAAAGTGCTTGTTAATTGAAAATAAAATGTAATTTTAAAGAATGTTAAAAAAAAAGAATGTTAAAGCCCCTTTTTTAAAAGGCAAATATCCTTTGGGGGTTTCGAGTATCAGTCATCTACATTTTTGTGTGGGTTACTCCAAGCAGAGTAGATGGGTTTCCTTCTTCCTTGTTACTAGGTAAGAAAAGAAAAGTAAATTTTTACTTAGGGGAAGAGGGAAAGGGGGCAAATTTTTATAATTTAATAAACTTCATAAGATCATAGATTTAAAGCAGGAAAGGCCTTCCAAAAATCACCTAGTCTATCCCTTCATTTGACAGATGAGAAAACTGAGACCCAGAGAGGGAAATTAACTTGTCTGAGGTCACACAGTGACACCACCAGGGTTTGAACTTGGGTATTTGGGACTCTAAATCCGGTGCATTTATATCAATACCACCCTAGCACCTTTGTCTTCTTGACTCCCAGTTCAGCCTTCTATCCCTTAGGTCACATGCACATTTGCAATGGGAATGTAAATTTTTAAGATCTTCCTTGCACCTAGGCTAAAGTGCACCTGGAGCCTGGGGTGGGAGCCTTGTTTTTCAGTAGATACTTCTTGATTGGCCAGTGAGTCAATAAGGTTGTTACATTCTCTGAGCCAGGAGAAGGCTAGATAAGCCCTGATGTGTAGCTTTGTTTTGGGGCGCACTTTGAGAAGTGTTCTGTGATTTGATCTGGATTCTGGGAAGCCGTTGTTGAGAGCCCCCCCTTGGCTTTGAAAAACCCAGATGTTGAAGCCCAGATGTTGATTTGGTATGGATGTAATGGTTGGACAGTTTGGAAACTGTCTACTTGATCTGTTTCTCTGTCTTGATAATTCTGTCTGTATAATCTGAAGTTCGGGGTGCTGACCTTTTTCCCCTGAGCTAGGTAAACGATATATATTTGACTGATTAAAGTAAGCTTGTTAACCCCTTTTGAGTTGCTTTCCTTTAACAAAGCAGATCCAAGAACCTGTGCTGGGCAGACACCCTGGGGACGCTGGGGTGCTTGCTGCTACAACATTGCATGCAGTAGGTATTTCACAAATATTGTGCTGTTATTGTTTACCAAGAACATCTCACTTGAACTAGACAGGAGCGAGCTCCCTCTTTTTAAAAAACATCTGACACCACTGAAATGTCAAAGGTTTCAAGACTTCCCCCAAGATGTTATTACAGCACCATGCTCAAGTCATGCAAGCAGTCTTTCTTGGAATTGAGGAGGAGGACAAAGGGAGCTTTAGCTAGATGATGAGAAAAGTTGCAGAAAGTGGGGTGGGAAGGCACCAAAGATTCATTTCACCTATTTTGCAGTTTTCTCTAGAAATCAAACAACGCAAAATCAATTACATACTAGATCCTATGTTTAAAGCACTCTCTCTCTCTCTCTCTCTCTCTCTCTCTTTCCCTTCCTCTCCCTCCCTCCAAAGTTACTGGAGTGGTTAGCCATTCCTTTCTCCAGCTCATTTTACAGATGAGGAAATTAAGGCAAACAGGGTTAAGTGACTTATTTAGAGTCATATGCCTAGTGTCTAAGGCTGGATTTGAGCTCAAAAGGATGAGTCTTCCTGACTCCTGGCCTGGAGCTCTAGCTACCCTTCTACCTAGTTGCTCCAAATCTTTGTTTCTTATTAAGATTCAAATACCCTACAGATTAGGGTCAGGGTGGCCCCATTTTGGGCTGGTAATACTTTAGAATAAATTAATTTATCAGACCCTTTAACTTTGAATAGTTTTGATAGATGGAAAAAGGGGAAAGCTTTGGGCCTCTGAGAAGAGTAAGTAGGAGGCTAAGGATACTAGACTAACTTTTCAGACTTAGAATTTTGCCCAAGGTTGGACCTGGTCCTTAGGCTGAGTAACTTTCCTTCCTGATTTCCCAACACCCCCCATCATGGCCACTCAGAGGCACTTAGCTTGGCTGACAAGGCTAGAGCCTGTTTGTAGGTCAATAGAAAGGGAAACCACAGGACTGTTTTTTTGTCAGAAGTCGAGCATAAAAATAGGAAGTTTCTTTTAAATCTCTTGGTTTTATTTCTCTCAGAAATGAAGATTTTTTACCTCTTTGCTGTACTATTGTTATAGCCTCCTAACTGATCCCCTACCACCAGTTCCTAATACATTTAAAATCACCTTCCTACTTTGACCCACAGAGTCACCCATTCTAGCAAAGAAGTAAAAATAAGCAATTCAATGACACCAACATATTAATAGAACACTACTACTTCCAATGCATCCTTCACGTCATTCACCAGTAATGCTTAGCTCTAATCATGCAAAAACCTGGTCAAAATGTTAATGATTCCCCCATTAATTCCAAAGTTCATTAATTTGGGATTCAAGACACTCCTGCCTGAGAGATGGGATGGTATAATAGAGAAGGCACTCAACCTGGGGTAAGGAAGACCTGCGTTCAAATCCCACTTCAGGCATATTCATTAGATTTTGGATGTTGTTTAACTTCTCTTTGCCTCAGTTTCCTCATTTGTAAAATGAGGGATTTAGAATCTCTTCCAGCTCAAAATCTATGATCTTATGACCTACCTTTGTACTTTTATCTCCCTCTACACAAACTCTCTTCTGAAGCCAAATGGGTTTATTCATCAGCCTTACACTCTGCAACTCCCTCACTTTTGCTCATGGTTTTCCTTATGCCTAGAATTCCTTCCTCATCCTTAGCTTTTATCTGTCTATCAATATCTTATACACATTCAGTACTGTAATGGGAATGCAAATTTGGAAGATCTTCCCTGCCCCTAGGCTAAAGTGCACCAGAAGCTTGGGAGGGAGGCTTGTTTTTCAGTAGATACTTTTTGATTGGCCAGTGGGTCAATAATGTTGTTACATTCTCTGAGCCAGGAGAAGGCTATATAAGCCCTGATGTGTAGTTTTGTTTTGGGACTCACTTTGAGAAGTGTTCTGTGATTTGATCTGAATTCTGGGAAGCCGTTGAGAGTCCCCCAGCTTTGAAAAACCCAGATGTGGAAACCCAGATGTTGATTGGGTATGGATGTAATGGTTGGACAGTTTGGAAAGCTGTCTACTTGATCTGTTAATGTCTTGATAATTCTGTCTGTATATTTTGAAGTTTGGGGTGCTGACCTTTTTCCCTTGAACAAGGTAAACGATATATGTCTGACTGATTAAAGTAAGCTTGTTAACTCATTTTGAGTTGCTTTCCTTTAACAAAGCAGATCCAAGAACCTGTATGGGCAGCAAACCCTGAGGACGCGCTTGGGTGCTTGCTGCTACAAGTACCCAGCTCAGATGCCATCCAAGCTGGAAGGGGTCTCTCTCTCTATCTCTGTCTCTCTCTCTCTTTCTCTGTCTGTCTGTCTCTTTCTCCCGCCCCTCTCTCCTTCTCTCCTTTCCTCTTCTCTCTTCCTCCGTCTTTCTCTTTCTCTCTTCCCTCCCTTCACCCCCACTCTTTCTCCCCACTAAACAATGGTAACACTTTTTCCTTACCATTCATATAACCCTAAGTACAGTGTATGTATGTATGTGTATATATATGTATAAATATTAAAATTATGTGGAATATATAAATAATATTTAATACAATATAATACATGTAATTAACAAATAATATATTAAATATATTGTGTAACTATAAATATGAAAATACTATGTATATAGTATATACTGTATAGTATGTGAATATATACAACATTGTATACATAATAAATACAATGTATAATGTTGCATTTATTATACAATATCAGATATAATAAATATACGATATACAGTACAACACAATATTACACAATATTGTAAACATAATAAGTATTTGTTATGCTATCATGTACTAACCTGTATTATATGTCTCATTCCAGTCCTACCCCCCCCACCCAAATACATATATACATACACAGTTATTAACTTCTTGATGACTAGGCTCCTTGTGTGTCACATAACAGGGGCTTAATCAATGTTTGTTGGCTAACTTATTTGGCAGAGAACACTTGAGTTTAACAGTTCTAAACACGTGAGTCTCTAGACGTATTGAAGGACACCTCATTCATGCCAGTTAGTAGACTAATCCATCTCATTTTCCCTTTCCAGTGCTAAACTTTGTCATACTTCCCCACTTTGTTAATGCATTCTCTCTTGACAGGCTCTTCCTCTGTCTCGCTTCTCCTATATTCTTCCCAGTGCAATTACATCCCAGAATCTGGTGTTTGTGCTTCTTCCTCCATTCTTTTTTGTTCCTTCATTCTCTGAGAAACACATACATCGCACCCCAGTCTCTGCTCCTGATACCAGTATTTTATTCCTTTATATACTTCTGTCTTGCTTTCCTTCACCATTCATTTCTTTTTTATTTAATTTAAATTTTCCTCTTTATTGTGTACCAAATAGTACTCAACAAACATGAACATTTTGTATAAAAAGAACAAGAAGAGTGTATATGAAACAATCAACTTCTGTTTTACATAGTTCTGTTTTGGTTTAAGTGTATATTAAATTGAACACAGATTTAGGGTTGGAACAAGAGGTCATTTAGTCCACCCAAATTTTAAAGAGGAGGCAACTGAAGCCAAGAACTATTAAAGAGCTTGCCCAAGTTTAGAAAAGTAGTAAGTGCCAGAGACAGGGTTTGAACTCTAGTCCTCTGACTCCAAAGTGAGTAGCCTTCTCCTTGTAGAGAGTATCTACACCAAAGTCACCCAGTTTGTTTGCATTCCCTTATGACCTTTTTTCCGCTTTTCTTGACTAATCATTTTACAAAGTTGTTTCAACATCTTAAGAATCTCCACCCTCTCACTGGAAAGCCCACCTAACCTCTACCCAGGGATCTCCCTAATGTCCCTGGGAAGGATATTGCATGATGTGGGAATCACAGGCAAAAAGTACAGGTCTTTTGACTGACGCCACTTCTAAGCCCTTCATCTCTTTATTTTTGCTTGTTTGTTTGTTTGTTTTTTGCTTTTTGGAGGGGGGAAGGCAGGACAATTGGGCTTTAGTGACTTGCCCAAGGTCACACGGCTAGTAAGTGTTAAGTGTCTGAGGTCAGATTTGAACTCAGGTCCTCCTGACTCCAGGGCTGATGCTCTATTCACTGGGCCACAGTCACCCCATCTTCATCTCTTTAAAAGAAAAAAGATTAAAAGCTTGACTCCAGGATTATTTCTGATTGTTACTCTGTTCTGTTTACTCTTTTATTCTGTTTCCTTAGTACTAATGAATGTAATTTGTCTTTTCACTTAAACTTATGGCTATAGAGTACCTTTTATTTATTGTTGTTTATTCATGTCCAACTCTGTGACTGTATTTGGGATTTTCTTGGCAAAGATATTGGAGTGGTTTGTCATTTTTTTCTCCAATTCATTTTCAGATGAGGAAATTAAGACAAACAGTGTTAAGTGACTTGCCCAGGGTCACACTACTAGTGAGTGTCAGAGATCATATTTGAACTCAGAAGTCTTCCTGACTCCAAGCCCAGCACTCTCTCCACTGTGCCTCCTAGCTTCCTTTGTATACATTGTCTTATTTGTTCCTCATAATGACTCTATCAGAGAGGAATGGCAGGGACTATCTTTTCCTATTTTACAAATGGGAAAATTGAGGCTCAGAGAGATGAATTTGCCATGGTCACACAGCCAGTAAGTTACAGGAAAGCACAGCTCCAGTCTTCTGGCTCCAAGTTGCCATCATAGCTCATTCTGTAATTCTTTTTCTGTTAATAAATCAGTGACTCTAAGTACTAGGAATGGTGCTAGATCCTGGGGATACCAATTCAAAGAGAAATTGGATTCTATTGTAGGTGGCTAGAACACTTTCATGGAGGAAGAAATATTTAATATGCCAAAAAATTAGCAGGGTTCAGAGAGAGGGGGATACCTATAATTCGGGAGAGTATGGAAAGGTTTCTTCAAAGATCTGACACTTAATCTGGGCTTTGAGGGGGTTCCAAGAAGGAAAGATAAGGAGGAAGAGAGCATTCTTCCAAGGCATGGGGGATAGCCTGTGCAAAGCTACGAAGGCCTTTTCATACATGGATGCTCCATCTCTTCCGCTACCACCACTACCATCAATAATGATAATGATAACAGGGAGGGAGGAAGAGAAGGAAATAAGCATTTCTTTAGTGCCTACTTTAGCTGCCAGGGGAAGCTAGGTAGCTCAGTGGATAGAGCTCTGGGCCTGGAGTTAGGAAGACCTGAGTTCAAATTTGGCCTCAGACAGTAGCTGTGTGACCTTGAGCAAGTCACTTAACATTTGTTTGTCTTACAACAGTGGAGAAGGAAATGGCAAACCACTCCAATATCCTTGCCAAGAAAACCCTATGGACTTTAGGCCCTCTATCCACTGCACCTCCTAGCTGCCCATAATAAATATATCCTCATTTTCAATCTTACAAGAACCCTGGGAAGTAGATGCTTTTATTATTCCCATTTTACAGAAGACAAAACTGAGGCAGACAGAGGATAAATGACTTTCCGAAGGTCACACAGCTAATTACTGACTGAGGCTGGATTTGAACTTGAATTTTCCTGACTCCAAGCTCAGCAATCAATCTACTCTGCCACCTAGCTAAAACTAGATTTTTAAGATCGTCAGATCAGAAACCTCTTTTATTCTTTTTGTATCTCTACCATGTTACCTAGGAATAGTGCTACCCAAATAGTTTGATAAATGCTTGGGATCACTGGTTCTTAGACTTAGAACTAGAATGTATCTTGAACGTAATCTAATCCAAAATTTTCATTTTACCAGTAAGGAAACTAAAGCCCCAGGACATTATTAAGTTATTTGTCCAGGGTCATACAGGTCTTAAGGTATGAGCCAAGATTCAAACCCAGGTCCTCTGACCAAATTCAATGCTTTTCCCACAACTCCATGAAGCCTTGCTAATGGTAGTGAATTCCATACAGTCAATCAGCCTTTACTATTTGCTGTTGTTCTTTAGGAAATTATCTCATACTCCATTGGGGGTCTCTTGTCTCACTTCACTTTTTTCTCATATGTTCTTGGCTTCAGGGTGCCTCTCCTTGCTGGTGACAGTGCAGGATACCGAGCGCTACGTCACACTATTTGCCTCTGTCGTCCTCAAGTGCGACTATACCACATCTGCCCAGCTGCAAGACGTAGTAGTCACCTGGCGCTTCAAGTCCTTCTGCAAGGACCCAATCCTAGATTACTACTCTGCATGTGAGTGTCTTCCCATGATCCTTCCCTCTCCACCCTGCAAAAGCCTTCCTCCTATGCTTGTAAGTGAAGAGGTATGGAAATTAACTGAGAGCCTCTTCCTAGCTTCAGTCTATAGGAGAATGTTTTTTTGGGGGGGTCTGTGCCCAGATATATTCACTCTCTTCCTTTCCCTTCGCCATGAAGATGTGTTAAGTTTTACTAAACTGTAAGCTTCATGAGGGCAGATTTCATGACATACCCAAACTCTATACATTTTCTGTCACCTCAACCATGAAGTATACAAGCTTGATAAAATGGGGTCTCAAAAGTACTTGCTTTCATGCAATTAGGCTGCAGAGTTGGAAGAGAGGGATCTTGGAAGGTATCTAATCCAACTTCTATCCAAAACAACCATCTTCACTTCCACTTTTCTGACAAATTGGTCAAAGAGAAAAGTCCCATACACGCAAAAATACTTATAATAGCCCTTTTCCTAGTAGCAAGGAACTGGAAGTAGTTTGGGTAGCCATCTGTTGGGGAATGGCTATTATAATATATGAATGTAATGGAAAATCACGAGAAACAATGAATATGAGTAATTGAGAGGAACTTGTAAAGGCTTACGGAGCAAAGTAAATGCAACCAAAAGAACAATTCACGCAATGACCATCATAAAGTAATGAGGAAAAAAAATGGAAAAACTTCAAAAATCTAGACAAGGAAGCAGTGATCACAGAGAACCAGCATTCCTTTATTAAGCACAGATTATGGCAACCTGACTTCATTTCCCTTTTTGACAGTAATTAGGCTGCTAGATCATAGGAATTTTTGTGTATATAAATTTCCACAAAACGTTTGACTGAATCTTTTGTTATCCTGGTGGACAAAGTAGAGATGAGGAAGATGATAGCAGACTTGACTAATTTAGAGGTGATAGAAAGACCAGACCTGATAAAAAGTCACTTATAGGTCAGGTCAATATAAAAGAATGTCTCTACTGGAGTACCCTGCAGGGGTGGGGAACCTGTAGACTTGAGGCTACATTTGGCCTTCTAGGTCCTTGAGTGTCACCTTTTGACTGAGTCCAGGTTTTACAGAACAAATCCTTTTATTAAAGGAAATTGTTCAGTGGAGTTTGGATTCAGTCTGAAGGCTGCACTTGAGGACCTAGAGGGCTACTTGTAACCTCGAGGCTGCAGGTTGCCTACTCCTGCTAGGGAATCTCTTATTGGTCCTGAGCTACTTAAAAACTTTACTAATAATTTGGATAAAGTTCTAGTTGGCATGCTCATCAAATTTGAAAGGGATAAAAAACATTAAATGAAAATCAGTTTTCAAATTTCAGGAAGCGAGAATATTTGGGCAAATCTAACAAACTGAAATGTAATAGTGATAAATATAATGTGCTTACCCTTAGGGTCAAAAAATCAACTTCACATACACAAAATGAAAAGTACAACTAGATAGCAGTTTGGGTTTGTTTTTTTTTTAATGGTGATTTTAGTGGGTTGCATGCTCAAGGAGTTAATACTGTATTGGCATTTTAAAAAACAATAGAATATTTAATGTTTTTTAATTAAATATTTCCCAATTATATAGTAAAAAATTTTTTAACTTCCATTTTTAAAAATTTTGATTTCCAAATTCTCTCTTCCTTCTGCAATTCTTCGACCCCTTGAGAAGACAAGCAATTTGCTATCATTTATACATGTGCAGTCATATAAAACACATTTCCATCTTAGTCATGTTGCAAAAGGAAACAAACCCCAAAAAAGGAAAATATTTTTAAACATTTAAAAATTATGCTTCAGTCTGCACTCAGAGTTCATCAGTTCGCTCTCAAGATGGGTAACATTTTTCATCACGGATCCTTTGGAATTGTCACTGATCATTGTCTTGATCAGAATAACTAAGTCTTTTACAATTGATCATCTTACAATACTGTTGTTATTTTGTGCAATGTTCTCCTGGTTCTACTTACTTCATTTTGCATCAGTGCATATAAAACTTCCTAGGTGTTTTCACAGCCATCCTCCTTGTCATTTCTTGCAACCATATATCACAGCTTTTTTAGCCATTTTTCAATTGATGGGAATCTGCTCAAATTCCAGTTCTTTACCACTACAAAAATAACTGCTATTTAAAAAAAAGAATCTTAAGCCATATTAAGAGAGACAGAGTCTAGAACAAAAAAAGTAATAAGGCTGTTGAACTCTGTTGAGAGCACATTTAGAATATCGTATTCAGGTCTAGGTGTCATATTTTATTTTAAATTAAAATTTGTATTGCTAGGTGGCACAGTTAATAGAGTACTGGCCCTGCAGTGAGGAGGACCTGAGTTCAAATCCAGCCTCAGACACTTAACACAAAAACTAGCCATGTGACCTTGGGCAAGTCACTTAACCCCAATTGCCCCTCTGGGGAAAAAAAGCAAAAAAAAATTTGTATTACTATTTTATGCATTTTGTCACCTTTATTTCCAAATATATTCTTTCCTTTCTCCTCCCCAGAAAGTCATCCCATGTAAGGATGAAAGAGGAATAAGGGGAGAAAGAAAGTAGTTCAGAAAGACTAACCAATGTATCAGCTGAGTCTAACAATAAATATGTTGCTCCATACTCATTGTCTCTGACCTCTGCAAAGAAAAGTTTCCCTAGTCCATGAACTAGAAAGGACTTCAAAGGTCATTCAGTTCAGGAAACTGACAGGCTAGAAGGTATAAGTAAATGTCAGAGGTGGGATTTAAACTCAAGTACTTGACTCAAAAGTCAATTTTTTCCCCTTGAACAACACTTTTTTCTTTTTTTTCAAATGCTTTATTAACTTCTGATTTACATCATTCATTTCCACCAGATTTTGAGTTACAAATTTTCTCCCCATTTTCCCCCTACCCACCCCACCAAAATAGCAGTCCCCCAGGATATCCCCTCCTCCAATCTGCTCTCTCCTATATTTTCTCCCATACCCCTTTCGACTCTTCCAGTGGATCTCTATGCCCCAGTGCCTGTATATCTTATTTCCCAATTACATGTAAAATAGTATTGATAATAGTATACACACACACATATACATATATATATACACACATATACATACATATTTGAATATTTTATTTTAAAATTTTGAATTCCAGATTCATTCCCTTCCTCCCTTGTCACCCACCCTTACTGGGAAGATAAGCAGTTCAGTATAGGATATACATGTGTGGCTAATGCAAAACAATAACATAGTGGATATATTGTAAAAGACTGACTATATTTCCCTCCCTCCTATCCCACCTCCCACTTGTTCTATTCTCTACTTTGATCCTGTCCCTTTTCAAAAGTGGGTGCTTCCAACTTCCCTCCCCCCCAGCCTGCCCTGCCTTCCATCATCCCTCCTCTCATGCCCTTCCCTCCCCTACTCTCCTGTAGGGTGAGATACCCTATTTAGTGTGTATTTCATTCCCTCCTCAAGCCAAATTCAATGGGAATAAGGTTGACCCATTCCCTTTTGCCTTTCTATTCTTCCCCTCCATTGTAACCATTTCCCCTTGCCTCTTCTGTATGGGATAGTTTACCCCATTCTGTCTCTCCCCACCTCCTCTCATTATATTCCTCTCTCACCTCTTAATTTCACCTTTTAAGTATCATCCCTTCCTGTTCAGTTGATCCTGTGCTCTCTATATATATACACACATTCACATATGTATTCATATGCCCATATAGGCATATATATATATACACATTTCTATTCCCTTCAACTACTGAGAAAAGTTTCATAAATTACAGTTATTGTTTTTCCATGTAGGAATGTTAATAGTTCAACTTGGATAAGTTTCTTATGATTTCTTTTCCCTGTTTACCTTCTCATGCTTCTCTTGCTTCTTGTATCTGAATGTCAAATTTTCTGTTCAACTCTGTTTTTTTCAGCAAGAATGCTTGAAAGTCCTCTATTCCACTGAATGACCATATTTTCCCCTGAAACATGATAGATACTCAGTTTTGCTGGGTAGGTGACTCTTGGTTTTAATCCCAGCTCCTTTGACCTCTGGAATATCATATTCCAAGCCCTTTGATCCCTCAGTGTAGAAGCTGCTAGATCCTGGGTTATCCTGATTGTGTTTCCACAATATTCAAATTGTTTCTTCCTGGCTGCTTGTAATATTCTCTCCTTAATCTGGGAATTCTGGAACCTGGCTATAATATTCCTAGGAGTTTTCTTTTTGGGATCTTTTTCAGCAGGTGATCGGTGGATTCTTTCAACTTCTATTTTGCCCTCTGATTCTAAAATATTAGGGCAGTTTTCTTTGAGAAATTCCTGGAGTATGATTTTTAGGTTCTTACTTTGATCATGGCTTTCAGGTAGTCCAATAATTTTTAAATTATCTCTCCTGGATCTATTTTCCAGATCAGTGGTTTTTCCCATGGGATATTTCACATTGCCTTCTATTCTTTCATTTGTTTGGATCTGTTTAACACCATCTTGATTTCTCATAAAGTCATTAGCTTCCATTTGCTCCAGTCCAATTCTGAAGCAATGATCCTCCTCTTTGAGCTTTTGAGATTCTTTTTCCATCTGGCAAATTCAACTTTTTAAGGCATTCTTCTCCTCATTGCCTTTTTGAGCCTCTTTTGCCATTTGAGTCAGTCTGTTTTTTAAAGTGTTATTTTCCTCAGTCAGGCTATTGACTCTCATTTCATAATTTTCTTGCATTGTTCTCATTTCTCTTCCCAATTTTTCCTCCACTTCTCTTATCTGCTTCTTAAGGTCCTCTATGGCCTGTAACCAACTGGTATTTTCCTTTGAAGCTTTTGGTGCAGGAGTTCTGACTTCACTGTCTTCCTCCTGTTCCATGCTTTGCTCCTTCTTGTCCCCAAAATAGGAGTGTAATGTTGGAATCTTCTGTCTGCTTTGTTTCCTTTGCCTGGTCATGTCGCCCCTCAGTCACTTGACCCCTGGGCTTTTTGCTACAGTAGGATTCTGCCACCAGACAGGGGAGCTTTCGTCCCAAACGCTGAGGTTTTCTCAGTTGCCGGAAGTATTAGAATGGTGCCCTCTCTGAGGTCTCCACACACTCTGGCAAGCTGGACGTACACCCCAGGACCTCCACCCTAGACTGCAATCCAGATCCAAGCAGCTTAAAGCAAGAGCGATTACCCCTCAGACTGGTGCTTGGTCCCCCTACACTCTGCAGGCCAGGAGCTGAAGCTGCCACATGGAGCTGGCTGGCTCTGCTGGCACCTCAGCGGCTTCTCGCCCTGGGGGCAAAAGCCATGCCCTCCCACTTACTGGTCCCAAAGTCCAGATTGCCCTGACCACTTACTTTGTTCTTCGCATCTGTGTGTTGATAAATCTGGAAGGGGCCACAGCTGCTGCTGATCTGGAGTCCTTCCAGCCAGGGCTGGTCAGGCCCGCCCTGGGGCTAAAGCCTTCATGTGCGGCTGGGCTCTGCTCCCAGAGCACTGCACTGGGCTATTCCTGCTGGCCTGCCAGGCTGTCCTCAGGAAGAGGTTAGCTTCTCTGTGTCATTTTGTGGGTTCTGCAGCTCCAAAGTTTTTTCAGAGTCCCCTTTTTACATGGATTGGGGAAGGTGGAAGCAGGAGCAGCCGGGAGGTCCTGCTTCTACTCTGCCATCTTGACTCCACCCCCACAACACTTTTTTCTGAACTGAGAAATGTGCATTTTTATCATCTCTTTTTGGGGGTTAGGCCTAATTATTACAATTACACAGTGTTTGGCTTCACTTTTTTTTATTGTGGTTTTATATTGGTTTCCTTGTCTGCCTACTTCACTTTGTGTCAACTCATTCAAACCTTTCTATGCTTTTCAATAATCTTTGTAGTCATTGCTGCTTATGGCACCATAATACTTGATTAAATTCATTCATTTCCCTACCTCATTTCCACTTCTTAGCTCTTGATAACTGTTATGTTATACAGATGCCCTTCAACTGGGGAACAGATAAATAAAGTATACAAGGCATTAATTTAATAGAATATTAGTATACTATAAGAAATGACAAATATAAAGAATTTTAAAAAGCATGAGGAAGACTGCATGCTCTGATGCAAAATGAAATAAACAGAACCAGGTAAACAATATACATAATGACTACAACAATGTTAATGGAAAGAAAAGAAAAAGCAAAACCAAACTGAATGCCTTTTAATTACAATGATTACGTTTGGCCACAAAGGAGAGAGGAAAAAATTGACTTCCTTACTTTCTGTGCAAAAGTAGGTAACTAAGGATTTGGAACATTCCAATCTAATCCAATGCATTAAGCATTTATTAAGTTCCTACTATGTGCCAGATTCTGTGCTAAATGCCTGGGATATAGTTAACAAAAAGAAAGACAATCCTTTCCCTCAAGGAGCTTACAATATAGAAGGGAAAGCAACACACAAAAAGAAAAGAGAAAGAGGGGGTGGAAGGGAACAGGACACTAGGAATTACCCAGGGTGGGGGGTGTCTTGTTCTATGGAGTTGAAATCAGGCAGAACAGCAGATGCAAAGTGGAGAGAGTACAGTGCATATGCTAAAACTTGGTCCATTGGTTACCTTTGCTGTTTTTTTTTTTTATCATTGTCACCAGGGATTGCTCCCTGAGAAGGGGAGAGAAGAATATATGCAGATTCTCCTTAACCTCTGTACAGCCTTTGACACTGTTGATCACTTTTTCCTCCCTGATTCTTTCTCTCTAGGTTTTCCAGACACCATTCTCTCTCCAAATTTTCCTCTACTTATTTGACCACTCTTTTTCTGGTTCTTTTGGTGTATCCTCTTCCACATCACAACCTCTAACTGTATGTTGTCCCTTACGGTTCTGTCCTGGGCCCTCTTCTCATTTCCCTTTATTCTACTTCACTTTGTTTTTTTTTTAAAGCAATTGGGGTTAAGTAACTTGCTTAAGGTTACACAGCCAGGTGTTTCTGTGTGGGTGCTAAGTGTCTGAGCCCGGATTCGATTCCCCAGGTCATCCCGACACTGGGGCCGGTGCTCTTACTCACTGTGCTACCTGGCCGCCCCGCACTTTGGTGATCCCATATGAATATTACAAATTTTGAACTGGAATGGACCTTAA
This sequence comes from Petaurus breviceps papuanus, assembly GCF_028583685.1. NCBI lineage: Eukaryota > Metazoa > Chordata > Mammalia > Diprotodontia > Petauridae > Petaurus > Petaurus breviceps. Next base: position 534,897 of record NW_027187407.1, read on the forward strand.
AGAATATCCCATCCAACCTTCTCATCCTCATTTTACAGAGAGGAAAACTGAGGTCTAAGGAGTTTAAGTGCCCTTCCCAGGGTTACATAAATGGTAAATGATAGCAGCAGGATTTGGATTCAGGTCTTTTGAGTCCAAATCTAATGTTCCTTCTATCCATCATGCTGCTTCTACCCCAAACTTAACTCCTTTGTTGTGTATGTCTTCATCATTTGACTCAACATGTCTCATTTTACAGCTAGAATCTTCCCTTGTGTTGGTTAAAATGTCCCTGTTTCCTTACACACTGTTGGCCTGTCTGTTTCTTTGTTTTGGGCCCCCTTTAAGTCTCCAAACTAGTGGCTCAGACTGTAGTGATAGCAGCTTATCTATATGTCTTAGTGAAGATTTTTATTCAGGTGTGGATTGGACCCTGTGGCCTCTGAAGTGAAATTCTTCTGACTGAAATTCCATGATTCTGTTTTTTTCTGAGATAAAGGGAAGTTGACCATCTTAGCTTCTTTCATTGACACACTGAGGGAGAAATGAGCTTCACTCTTAGTAGATAAGAAATTGTGGTAGAGAGAAAAGGAGAAGCCCCTGAGTTCAGGAAGTAAGAAAAGAGGGAGTTACATAGACTCTCCTTTCTCCCCAATTAATAAAGCAGTTAAAGGTAGGAATCTCAAACCCTTGTCCCTATCTAGGTCCAGATGCTTAAAGCCCACCCCCAAGTCATATAATCTTTAATCTAGTCATTCAGATGAATTTGTGATGGATTTAAGAAGTCTTTGTGAAGAGAAATAAAGATTCCAACATTAGATATTTGTCCAGATGAATCTGTGATACAAGCTTGAAGTAAGCATGCACACTACACATGTATAACCTATGTCAAATTGCTTGCCTTTTCAGTGGGGAGGGGAGGGAAGCAGAGAACTTGGGAATTCAAAATTTGAAAAAGAATGTTAAAATTGTTTTTACATGTAATTGGGGGGGGGATAAAATATTAAATTACCAAGTTAAAAAAAAGTAAGAATGCACTTTGAGTTCAAAATTACTGGCTCAGGAGATGAAACATGACTGAGATCGCAGTACTAAGTCATTGATTCCTTTGTTGTATTTTGTGTCCTCAGCATATCAGGCGGCTTTAGCTCTGGGTCAGGATCCATCCAATGATTGCAATGACAGCCAAAGGACTGTCCGAATTGTGGCTCAGAGGCGTGGACAGAATGAGCCAGTTTTGGGTGTGGAGTACCGGCAACGCAAGATTACTATCCAGAACCGTGAGTGACCCACAAAATGCCTAGAGCTAGCAGTTAAGAAATTTAAGGAAAGGACCTTAAAGAATATTTCATCCAATTTTCCCTTCCTCATTTTACACAGGGAAACTGAGGCCTAAGGCTGTTAAGTGACCCACCTGGAGTCACACAAATGGTAAATGTTAGCAGTAGGATTTAAGTCCAGGTCCTTTGATTCCAAATTCAGTGTTCTTTTCATGCATCATGCTGCTTCTGCCCAAACTTCCCTCCCTTATGATATTTGAAACCTGGCTCTCTACCTCCAAACTCTCAGTCTTTTTTCCATCTTACCACACTGATTTAATATTCCTGGTGCATTGTAGGTACTCCTTAATTATATGTCAAATAAGTACATAGAGAGGCAAATCCTTTTAAGGAATAAAACTACTTTGCCTCTAAAGAATGCACTTTATAGATAGAAAGTGATTAAATCCAACTTGAGTCAGTTTAACTTGTCAATCTGATTCTTAACATTTTGTAGCCTTTTTCTCCCCAGAGGCCATGGGGCGCTTTCTCTCTCTCTCTCTCTCTCTCTCTCTCTCATGCTTTTTTGGATGGGGAAGGCAGGACAATGAGGGTTAAGTGACTTGCCCAAGGTCACACAGCTAGTAAGTGTTAAGTGTCTGAGGCCAGATTTGAACTCAGGTCCTCCTGACTCTAGGGCTGGTGCTCTATTCACTGTGCCACCTAGCCAGGGCTTAACCTCAGTCCATTGGGGTGATTCAGGCCTTACCTTCTAGAATACTGGTAAACCCCTGATTTCAGATTGGAAACTACTCTCTTCAGGGTCCCTGAGCCCCAGTCTGGTTGTTTTCCTGTATTAGAGCTATTTAACAAATCAGTGTGGCATAACAGAAAGACCCTGAAATAGGAATCAGGGGACCTAGATTTGAATTGGATATTTGATACTTACTACCTATGTGACCTTGGGCAAATAGCATCACCTCTCTGGGCCTCAGTTTTCTCATTTATAAAATAGGGATAGTAATATCAGCCTCATTGGATTCTTACAAGGAAAATCATAAAACTGTAAAACAATATATGAATTATTGTTGTTGAGAAGTGAATAGAGAGCCAAGAACCAGGAAGCCTGGGTTTAAGTGCCTTTCCTGATACATACTGGCTATGGGACTCTGGGTAAGTCACTTAACATCACTGCAGCTGTCTTGAGTTGCAGAGAAGACACTCACTTGCAGTATGGAGAGAGTTTCCACATTCGGATGTTCCCTTTAACTAATGAAATCAAAAGTCCACTTCCTATCTACCTCTGTCCTTATATTGTAAACTTTGTGCCAGAGGCTTCGTGGCAAAGTGCTCTGGTACATTTTGTGGGATTTCCCATCTCTCTGACTGGTCCTCACCTAGAGAATCTGAGGAATTCACACATGTGGCTATCCAGGGAGCTGGTACTTTACAGTGTATTATTTCCAGTTCTCTTTGCCAAGTACATGTCCCATGTCACAAAATTCAGGAGAGAAAAGCTTTATTTACAGACTGAAAAAATATAGTGTTCAGAGAAAATAAAAGCATCTGATGCCAGTGGGCAGCCCTACTCTCTTATTCTGGATAACCTCAGTCAGTCATGTATAGTCATGCATTAGCTAGCCTAGTGCTAACTAGCCTAGGGGTGGGGCACCTGTGGCCTTAGGGCTACATGTGGCCTTCTAAATCCCTAAGTGTGGCCTTCTGACTGAATCCAAATTTTGGATTTGTTCTGTAAAATTTGGATTCAGTCAAAAGGCTGCACTTAAGGACTTAGAAGGCCACATGTGGCCTTAAGGCCACAGGTTCTCCACCATTGACTAGGGCTTCTAGCAGCCTTCCCTCTCTTGGCTCTTCTAAGCCTGTCATGGTTCCTTGTTTGGTTCTGGATTGCTCCCATCAGCTGATATTGGTCCTACTCCCTACTGTTATTCTTCAGGAATTACTAGACCTTAGCCAGTAACAAACCCATCTGTGTCTTGGGCCCTGTCCTAGCACCACAGAGAAGTTTACTAGTCCCAGCAGGAAATCAGAATTCTCTCTTGCAGCTTTAATACAGTGACAGCCTTGGGACCTCTATATAAGATTTTTCTCTTTTGCATTAATTAATTAAATTAATATATCATATAAATAAATATAAAGATATAAATTAATTAAATTAACAAAATTAATCCCACCAATCACTGCTCATGGATGTTTGCTTTGTCTTTCTCATTTCTAAATGTCTGGTGTAAGTCATCAATACCAGGTTAGTATACACTTCAGTCCAATGCCTAATGTTCTCTTTCCTTCTGGCACCTAACAACATGTCTCCTACCTAAGAGAGCGCTCACTACCTATCAGGTCAAAGCTTAACAAAAGCTTTCCAGTTGTCTCTTCTAGACCTCTTGGGCCTCCAGGGAATGGAGCAGGGGGTGGATTGGCAGGGAATGGTCTGAGATAATAACTAGGCAATGTTTCTGAAACACTTAAAGTCCCATGGGTGGGGGAAGCTGCACATTCGATAGAAAATACAGTTTACTGGGGGACTGACCAGAATTGGGGGCAAAAGACAATCCTCACTGCCATTATTGCTATTATTTAAGTGTCCTTTACCTGGATCCTTTCAGGTTAGGAAAAGCCTCTGTTCATGAATCTAATTCTTAACTCATTTCTCTCTGAACAGTTATCAATTGCAGACCTCAAATTGTCCCACTTCCTCTTTTTTCTCAGTAGAATGTTTCACCCTTCTCCCATGCCACGTTTCAAAAATTTCTTTTACCTTGCCTCTCCAGCCCCTTCCTGGAGCCCTTTCCCTCTGTTCTACTTTATTTTCCATTGTTCTTTCATCTTGGCTGATATTAAAATTGCCTCCCCTAAATCCCCCTTCTATCACTGTGACCCTAAGGTAATTTTCTGAGTCTTTCACAAGAAGTCAGGGGTATGCTTTAAATACACATATAATGGGGAGTAAAATATTTCACCACAATCAAAGTCCCTTCACCCCTGTTCTAGCCAGGGGTAGGGAACTTGCAGCCCAGTGACCACGTGACTTTCTAGGTACTTGGGTACAGCCTGTAAAATGAGGGTATTAGACTCAATAGACTTTTATGTTCCTTCCTATAATCAGGTGAAGGGCCTATCGGCAGCTAGGTGGTACAGTGGATAGAGTGCTGGGCCAGCAGTCAATAAGACCTGAGTTCAAATTCAGCATCAGATACTTCCTAGTTATATGACCCTGGGCAAATCACTTAAACTTGCCGGCCTTAGTTTCCTCATCAGTAAAATGAGGATAATGATAGCACATACCTTCCAAGGTTGTTGTGAAGATTAAATAATAACAATATTTGTAAAGTGCTTAGCATATTGCCTAGAATATAGTAGACACTTGATAAATGATTATTTTCTTCCTTCCTTCTAAGGAAGAAAGCTCTAATTTATTATTTATTACTAATTATTTTATTAATTACTAATAAAACTTGTAAGCTGTTATTACTAGGAGCTCTTTTTACAGGTGTAGAAGTTGAGAAGCAGAGAAATTAAGAGATTAGCCCACAAGGTCACTTAGGTAATAAGTAGCCAACTTGGAGGTTTTAATTTTAACCCTTTAACTCCTGAGTGTGGTTTTTTCCTATCCCAAATTGTCTCTTTTACATAGATAACATTCACTTTTAAATACTTTCAGTTCTGGTCAACAGATATGCATTGTTGGGGGAAGGGAGATTGTCTTTGTCCTCCAAATTTATAAGCTAGTCAGGAAAGATGGTAATCCACTCAAGAACTGAGCCTACTTCTTCCTATTGATGAAGGTCACTAAACTGTGCTTTCTCAGTGCATGCATTTTGTCTTAAGACTTTTTTTCATTTGTTCAGTCCTTTCTGACTCATTGGGAACCTTCTTTGGGTTCTTCTTGGCAAAGATACTGGAGTTATTTGCCATTTCTTTCTCCAGCTCATTTTACAGAGGAGGAAACTGAGGCAAATGAAGTTAAGTGCCTTGCCTGGGATCACACAGTTAGTAAGCTCCTGAGGCTGGATTTGAACTCAGATCTTCCTGACTCCAGGCCCTGTGTTCTATTCACTGCAGTACTAAGTTGCTCTTTGTTTAAGACACTGTTGTCCAAGAAAGTGTTGTCAGAGCATAGTTATGTCAGAGGACCTGGCTTCAAATCCCACCTCTGCTCCTTCCCACCTTTGTGATTTTGGGCAAGTCCCTTAGCCCTTTCTGGGTGTCAGCTCCTCATCAAGAAAATAAGGAGTTGGACTAAATAATGACCTTTATGGTCCTTTTCAGATCTACATCTGTGATCCTAGGATGAATTTTTTTTTTCTACCGTATTCAGAGAGAAAGGAGAGTAAGTTCTTGAGAGAAAATATTTTTAAGGCAAAAGTCTACCCAGAGCACAAGAGATTCTTACAGGACTTGGAAAGACAATGGAGAAGATTCAGTACCTTCTCTTGACTACCCTGTTTCCTCTTGCTTCATAGGAGCAGATCTTGTGATTAATGAGGTGATGTGGTGGGACCATGGAGTCTATTACTGTGCCATCGAGGCTCCAGGGGACACCTCGGGAGACCCAGATAAGGAAGTGAAGCTAATTGTTCTCCGTAAGTACCATGTTCTCTTTCCTCTATGGCTATCTGCTACCCTGATACCTTTTTTTTAAAAAAAAAAACCCTCAAAGATAGTCCATGGATAGATTTCAAGGAGTCTGTAAATGTGGATGAAAAAAGAAATTACAACTTAGTTTCAGTATCATTGGTTTCCTTGGAAATCACAGTATTTTATTTTATTAATTTAAAAGCATTATTCAGAGATGGATCCGTAAGCTTCACCAGACTGCCAAAGCAGGCCATGGCAGAAACAAAGGGGAGAACTCTAAGGTTAGGCTCACTGAATGATCAGTTATATCAGTATCCTTATTTAATGTTGGCATGTACTCACCCCAGCTTAGAGGGGAAAACCTATGTTTAGTGCATAGATCAGAACTAGAACTGGAGGAAACCTCAGAGACCTTTTAGTCCAACACCAATTTTTTTATGTAACTTTTAGCTTATATTACTTTTTTTTCAATTAACAAATATGTATCCCTCTCACACACCCCTATTGCAAAAGAAAGAGAGAGAGAGGAGAAGAGAGGAGAAGGTAGGGGAGGGGAGGGGAGGAAGAGAAGACAAAATTCTTGCAACAAAAGTACAGTCAATCAAAACAAACTTCTGCATAAGCCATGTCCTAAAAATCTAAATCTCATTCTGTGGACCAGGTCTTGCACTCTCTGTTAGGAGGTGGGTGTCACAATGGCTTCCTTGGTCCTCTTGAATTTTGTGAACCCTATTGTCATGGTATGAAATTGTTTTTTCCGCTCTTGGCTTGCCCATGGAGTCATCATGGTAGGGAAATCAAGTGGTTTTTCCAACATAGAGAGTGAAGGCCTGGAGTAGGCACGTCTGTGCCTACCTAACTGGTATTGACTTGCTCCCTTACAGACTGGCTGACGGTGATTTTCATCATCCTTGGCACCATCCTCCTCATCGTACTGGTCAGTGTTTGCTGGTGTCAGTGTTGTCCCCAATATTGCTGCTGCTATGTCCGCTGTCCTTGCTGTCCAACCCGGTGCTGCTGCCCTGAGGAAGGTGAGGGGGCTTCTAGGGGATAACTTTCATAGGCACACCTGCCCAGTAGCTACTTGGTAAAGAAGTTACCTTTTTTCTTTTTTAAATCCTCCAGATTCTTCCCTCTCCCTATTCATTCCTCACAGGCTGAGAAGAGTTCACAGAATCCAGGGTTGGGGAACTTGTGGCCTCAAGGCCATGTGTGGCCCTCTTGGTCCTCAAGTGCAGCTCTTTTAGGTTTGTTCTGTAAAGCTTGGATTCAGTTAGAATCGTACTTGAAGGCTGAGAGGGTCACATGTGGCCTGGAGGCTGCAGGTTCCCTATCTCATTTCACATTTGGAAAGGGATCAGAATGAACATCAAGTTCAACCCCCACTCCCCACTCCCATTTTACAAATGAGGAAACTAAGGCCCAGAAATTAATTGAAGTGAAAATAATGTTTAAACCTCAACACCGTAAGAGAGGTGTCTGATTGCAGGATCATAGGGACACTTAGAGGTGTTCAATCCCAACTATTAATTTTATAAATGAGGACCCTGCAGCACAGGAAAAGGAAGTGACTTGTCAAGGGTCACATAGCTAGTGTCGCTAGAAGGATTTGAACTCAAGCATTCTTGATTTCAGGGACATCAACTAGCATTAAGCCATGCTGCTTCTAGTATGCCCCTCATTCCTGCTGCTCTGCCTAGAGAACTCTTTGTAGAGAGCTACTTCCTTGAAGTGAGTATAGATGATGGGGTATAAGAGAATGGGATGTGCTCCCCGAGAAGGGTCTAGGACTTTCAAAAAGTATTGGAAATGGGGGTGACTCATACTATAATTGGCTATAGTCAATTTAGTAGGAACTAGGCTAACATGCCTGGCCCATGGCATAGGAGCAATTAGCCTTTACGTAACCTGTGTTAACAGGCCCATCATTCTTGAATCAGTATAGACTATTGGGACATAGAATATTTCTAAAGGCAATGGAGACAGGATCTGAATTTGTGATTTCTATGCTATAGGGAATTCCCAGACTAGGAAATTCCCTATACTAATATAGGTGACTTCCTTCTCTGCAATGTTATAGACAGAGAGGGGACCATGGGCAGTCATCCTGATGTGGATCTCCGAAGGAGAAAGTGAGGTTGGTGACCTTGCACAGCCTTACCTCACTTAAATTCAATCCATTTGCAAGTCATGGCATCACCTTCCTGATGTCATGGTCCTTTTTGAGAATAAAGGACAAACAATAATAACAGATTTAGAGAACTGCTTGAACCCTGAGCACCAAAGGACCCTGTGTCTTGCATCTAGAATGTGTCAGATGTGGGACTCAAACCAGGCTCTGAGACCAACTGTCTATCTGCTTTATCATTTTAGCTCTCTGAAGGCCAGGCTGTGCCTCAGTCTTGTTCATTTATTCCTTCATCAAACCCTTACTGAGCACCTACCTCATAGAGTTGTTGCAAGGATCAAATGAGATAATGTTTATAAAGTGTTTAGCACGGTGCCTGGCACATAATAGGAGCTTAATACATGTTCATTCTCCTTTGTATAAGGTCCTATGCTCAGCATTCTAGAGTATAGTGTGCCAAAAGTGAACATGGCATTGAATACATGGATCGGTTTAGGTAAAATTGTCATTTTTATTATCATGATTCCATAAATTAAAAATTAAATTGGAAAATTGAAAAAATAATTACATTTCATATATATACAGAAAAAGATGAATATGACATTTCCTGCTGGCCTCAAGAAGTACACAGTCTAGAAAGGGAGTTTACATATGCAAATAGATATATATGCAAATTGTTTGGGTAATGTGTGGTAAGCACCACAGGATAGCTTACAGATGTAAGACCATAGAAATTCAGAGAAATTAGAAATTTTCCTGGGGGAGCATGGTGGAGTCAGGGTAGTGGTTTAAGCTGAACCTTGAATGATGCATAGGATTTCAATAGGTGATGAATAGGGTGGGGAGAAGGCATACTAATGGGAAAGTCTCACACACAATTATGATAGAACAAAATGTTTGTTAATGGAATACTAGTGTTCCATACTCTAAGATTCATGTAAAAGATAGAGGTAGATAAAGCAAGAAAGGGATCTTGGAGTATGTGCAGGGTCTTGAAAGCCATGATGAGGAGAATGGACTCCATGTAGTAGATGATGGAGAGCCAGTCAAAGTTTTTGAATAACATGGTAGCCAGGGATGGCTAGGTGGCTCAGTGAATAGAGCACCAGCCTTGGAGTCAGGAGGACCTGAGTTCAAACCCGGCCTCAGACACTTAACACAAAAACTAGCCATGTGACCTTGGGCAAGTCACTTAACCCCAACTGCCCTCCAAAAAGCAAAAAAAAAAACATGGTAGCCAAATCAAAGAGATATTAGATGAGGAACATTTATATGGCACTGTAAGGCATTTCTCTCCCAATCCTGCAAGATAGGTGGTAAAAGTATTATCATTCCCAGTCTACAGGTGGTGAAATTGAGGGAGACAAGTTAAGTGACTTGTGTAAGGTCACACAGTAAATGTCTGAGGCCTGATTTGAATTCAGGTCCTTCTGACTCTAGGCCCAATGCTCTATCCACTGAGCCACCTAGGTGGTTCTTAAAAGAGGGATGGATTTCGGAACACTAGGAAAGGAAAGTCAATAGGATTTAAAATACAGTTGAATGCTTTGGCAAGAAAGTTGAAGGCATCAAAGATGACTTCTAAGTTTTTAAGTTTGAGAATATGGTCAGACTATTATTGTTATTTTTGTTGTTGTTAGTATTATCATGTTAATAGGGAAAGGCAAGGAGGAGGAACTAGCCAGAAAAGAAGATGATGGTGATCAATTCAGTTTTAGATTTGTGCATGTAGTGCCTGTGTGACATCTGGTAGATATCCCAATGGGATGCTGGAAATTTGATCAGGGAAGACATCATGGATAAAGATAGAGGCTTGCAAGTCATAAATTGAAACTCTAAGATTGATAGCAAATAGAGGTCCACCAAGAGAGAAGCTGTAGTGAGAAGACAGAATCTTGGGAAATGATCTCATTAAGAGAGGAGGAAGAAAGGTCATTGGGTGGGGAGGGGAAAACCCAGTAAAGGAGTAATTCAGTTCATCAACAAACATATATTTGGCATCTACAATATTCCAGGCGCTGCCCTGGCTAGCACTAACTAGTCTTGGGGAGGGGGTGCAGGGAAGGATGGATATAAAAACGAAAATGAAACAATCCTGTCCTCAAGGATATTGTACTCTCAGGAGAAACAATATCTAGCATAAGTAATGTAAGTAATACTCTAGCAAAGTAAATACAAAGTCAGGGGGGTCACTAATAGCCAGGGAAGTTCAGGAAAAGGCCTTATGTATGAGGTATAAGAGGTCTGAAGGAAGGTAGGGTTCGAAGAGGAGTGCATTTCAAGAAGGGGCTACAGCCAGCAAAACCTTATACACACACACACACACACACACATATACATATATATGTTATTGTTTGAGGCAGTGTGATCTAATGGGGAGTGTACAGGCCTTTGAGTCAGGAGGATCAGGGTCCCTAGGTCACCTCTGACTCTTACCACCTAGACAAGTCACTAAACATCCCTGGGCCTCAGTTTCCTCACCTGTAAAATGAGGGTGGAGTCCAAGGCTGCAACAGGAAGGGGATAAGAAGTTTGGCCAGAATGTTGGTGGTTTGGGGTCACTGGATTTTCTGAACCTGGTTGCCTCTGCAGGGAATAGTTCTGAGAGCTCATTCTCGTAAAGCCAGTTAAATTTATTTTCAATGGTTTTTCACTGTCCTTTTCAGGGCACTGGGGCTGCCCAAGAGGATACACCCCTACCTGCTATTTCTAGCCATTGTTCTCATTTTCTCAACATATGGTAGGGGATTACTCCCATAATTAGTATTCTGCTATTAATAGCTAAAGATGATTTCATGTGTTTCACCTTTAAGGGGAAAGTTCCACTCTTAAGGGGGCTTTCAGTGCATTAGCTAAAATCCATGGTGGGAAGGCCAGTCACAGTGTCAGCACTACAAAAGACATTTTTTTGGTGAGATTTCTCAGTTCACATGAGTCAGTGGTTGCCTACTCTGTCCACACATCAGTCTGACTCTTGAGTGTTATCTATTATTAAGCAAATAAGGAAGTATTCTCTCCTCCAGAATGGATGCTATGCTTTAGTCTTCCTTCCCTTTTATTATACCCTCAACCACTGTGATTTGCACCCCTGAGTAAGCAGAGGTAGGCAGGATTCTCTGGAATGTATAGAAATAGAGTTAAAATAGAGGTAGATTGGCACTCACCACATGAGGACATGCCAGGAGGACTGTAGTCTGGTACAGTAGAAAGAGCACTGGATTTAGAACCCTTGGGGGTGTGGATTATATGCCCTTTGAAGAGTAGGTATTCCCAAGGAATGCCAATCAACTCTGATCAACATGCTGGGAGGTGGGCTATATTAAAGTGAGGTGCTGAGTATGTAACTTAGGTCATTTAATTCTGATCAAAGAGACAGTCAGTTTCCATATCACCTGTCTCATCCCGAGGAAGGAATCATTTTCCCAGACCCATCTGGGCTACATAATGAGCAGGAATAGACTCAATTAGATTAGATCTTAAAGTCCTCCTGAAGAAGGACTGAACTTTGAAAGAAAGGGGGATGGGAAAACTCTGAGTTTCCAAGATAATGATTGCTAAGAATAATCATTTTTCATAGAAGCTATTGCAATAGTCCAGATGAGAGGTGAGAAGGACCTGAACTAGGCTGGTTGTGAAGTGAGAAAGAGGAAAGGAATGAATATGAGAGACTTTGTGGAGGGAGAAGTGGCAAGATTTGACAAAATTGAGGATGACTTTGAAATTGCAAACCTAAATGATTGGAAGGATGGTAGTGCCATTAATTTTTTAAAAAAGAAAATTAAGATTATCTTATGTCAAAGGAAGAGGAGGAAGGGACTGTATAGTGCATGAAATACTATAGAGAAGGGGTGAGAACTAAGAAGAGGTCATTAGTGATGCAGGCAAAAGCCAAATTTCCAGGAATAAGGACATGAGTAGGAGGTAGTGAGGAAGTGAAGGCAATAAGTATACATGACTCTTTTGAGCAACTTTGCTCTGAAAAAGGAGTGAGATCATTGGGTCCTTTGGAGTAAGAGGAGCAAGGCAAGATCTTTTTTTTAAGGAAAAAAATCAATATGTTTGTAGGCCGAGGAGAAAAAGATAGTGGGAAGGACTAAAGAGAGAGGAGAGATGATGGAACTGAAGTCCAGGTGCTAGATTAGTCAACACAACAGGTTTTCAAGTCAACGAAGATGGTGGCAGGAGACAGGATGAAGTCATGAGGAGGGTTGGGAATGTGTCTTGGAGGGAAGCAGATCTAATGATGACAGAAATCAAAAGAAGACATGGTGAGGGGTGATAACAGAAGGATGATTTGGAAGTCTGGGTTGGGATACCCAGGGTAGCCTTCCTCTATGAAAACGAAAGCCTAAATTTAGCCTTAGCTCCTCTAAAATGTAGGGGAATCTCATAAGTTTTTCACATAGTCAAACCTGTCATTTTCTCTTTTGTGATCTTTATCTTCTATTAGCACATACCTACCCTGCGAATGAAAGTGGTGTAGAAATTATGGCCAGGAATAATGTGAATAATGCAATGATATTGTTACAGAGTTGAGAGAAATTCAAAGAACAATGAGGATAACTTTTATTATAAGACACTGGGGTCTTCTTGAAGCTTTGTAACTTCTCCCTATGCCTATGAGTGTCTTCTCTGCTTTGTTTTTCACTGTACTAGCTGTAAAAACCCTAGGAAGTCAGAAAAGGAATTGTGTCATTGTTCTGTGGGCTACAAGGTAGGGGAGAAATTGTGCACTGGGGATGGAGAGGGGAGAAACCTTGCCATGGAAATAATGGGTGGTAATAGCAAAAAAACAAACCAGCAAAGTTAGTCCTTAGAGCCTAAGGCTAGAAAAATAAAAAGCAAGGTGGGGGGGGGGGGTGCGGTAAAAGGATAGTCTATTCCCAGAGGGGTTTTACCAAGGGAAACCTTTATGCCTCGACCCTTATCTTAATTATTTTTTTCTTTCTTTTTAAAATAAATTTAAGATTTTTTGAGACCCTTTGTTTTTACATTACTTAGATTTCCCCCATGTATCCTATCCTATTCTTCCACATAACGAGGATTTTTAAAGCAAAAAAAATTCAAAGGAGAAGAGAAAAAAAATGAGCATAACTGATCAATAAATCAAAAAAATTTGACATATACAATGTTTTACATCTGTGAAGTCCCTTTCCCTCCCCTGCATCTCTGCTAGGAATGAGGGAAGTGACATTTTATTTATCTTTAGATCTTCCCCAGTACAGTAGATTCTTAATAAATGTTTGATGAGGCCTCAGACACTTAACCCTTACTAGCCATGTGACCTTGGGCAAGTCACTTAACCCCAATTACCCTGCCTTCCCCCTCCAAAAAAAAGGGGGGGGCAATAAATAAATGTTTGATGAATGACTCAATGATATGATAGGGATAAAAAGGACTTGACTTAAAATCAGAAGAGCTAAGGGGCAGCAGCTAGGTGGAATAGTGGATAGAGGGCCAGCCCTGGAGTCAGAGGGACCTGACTTCAAATCCAGCCTCAGACACTTATTAACTGTGTGACCCTGGGCAAATCATTAACCCTGATTGCCTCAAAAAGAAAAAATCAGAAGAATTTGGTTCAAATCCTGTTCCCAACCCTTCTAGTTAGGTGAGTTTCCCAAGGTCATAAATTTTTCTGAGCCTCAGTTTTCTGATCGATAAAAATGAAAATAATTATAGTACCTACTTCATGAGACTGTTATGAGGAAGGGGCTTTATAAGCTGTAAAGTATTATGTAAATATGAGCTGTAGTTACTGCAAATTTGATGCTGACCTTTCCTTGCTTTTGAGTGAGTAGAGGAAATGTGTCCTCCATTAAAAGCAATATGAGGGAAGGAGCATCTCAGAGGAAAGCTAGATTCTAGTTAAAGCAAGGTTGGGGGGTGGGGGGTAGAAACCACTTGTGAAAAGGTCTATTCTCTGTGGGAGGTTGCTCATAATATAACATGAAATAATCAGCAAAACTGGCAGAGAGGCCTTTGGCAATAATGGGAACCTGGGAAGAGGTAGGTGGAGGTGGGTAGAAATGAGAGTGACGGGGCAGCAGCAGAGTGAGTAGCTGGATCAGAGTGATGAGGGCAGCAGGAGGTTCCTGTTAGTGCTAGTGCAGAGGAAATGCTGAAAAGGTAAAGAGCTGTTACTAGAAGAGGATGGAAGAGTGAACATTCTTGGTGTTTTTGAAAGGGATGATGATCCCAGCAGGATTCCAACATGTTTCCTGGGCACTCCAAGCTTGCTCGTGGCTCACTCCCAGGCTTTTGAGCACAGGATTATTCTGGGGTCACTGTCGTGCCATTCTCTGCATTCTAGATTTGTAGCCCCTCGGTTTCTTTCCCATAAAAGCAGCATTTTATATCCCATAATGCTTGATCCCACTCACATTGTCCCTCCTGTCCCTAGTTCCCCACACCTTCTTCTTTTTCTTCTTGTTTAGTTGTTTCTGACTCTTCATGACCCCATTTGAGGTTTTCTTGGCAAACCTATTGCAGTGATTTGCTATTTCCTTTTTTTACAGAAGAGGAAACTGAGGCAAACTGGTTGAAATTACTTGCCCAGGGTCACACAGGTAGCAAGTGTCTGAGATTTTTGTAACTCCAGACCCAACATTATACATCGTCACACCTAGTACATCACTCCTCTAATGTAGGCAACAAAGTCTAGGGGTGCAAAGGTTTTTTTTTTTTTTTAAGCAATTGGGGTTAAGTAACTTGCTCAAGGTTACACGGCCAGTTATTTATGGGTGTGGTGCTGAGTATCTGAGCCCGGATTTGATCCAGGTCATCCCGACACTGGAGCCGGTGCTCTTACTCGCTGAGCCACCTGGCCGCCCCGGAGTGCAAAGGTTTTTAAGTGCAAGGTAAGGAGCTCTAGGCTAGAAAGTCAACCTTGAAGACTCTAGGGATATCCTTTTCAAGGGGCCGGCAGTTACATTCCCCTTTGAAACACATGAATAACTTTTGCATGGGCAAGGGACAGGTGTGCCACTTTGTAAGATGTATCTCCCTCAAGATAGAGATTCTTGGCCAGAGAAAACCGAAAGTTTAGCAAAGAATTCCTCCATGCACAAGTATCTGTTTTGATGGATGACCCATGTGCAGTGTGAGTCTCTTGTCACTTGAGAATGTAAGCTCTTAAAGGTCAGAGTGGAATTTTTTAGGGTAGATAGATGGTGAGGCCTGTCTACTACCTTCCTGCTTTTACCCTTGATGGGGACTGGTATTTCCCTTCCTTCCTCCTCCTGCCAGGTTCCCGTCATTGAAGAAAGCCCCTGTAGTGAGAAGTCTGGGTGAAGAAACTGGGGATTTTTAGCCTAGAGAAGGAAAGATGAGGTAGGGGATGTGAGGGAAAAAGACAAAAAATTCTTCAAGTCTTTGAATGGCTGTCACATGAAAGAGGGATTCTACTTACTTTGCTTCACCACAGCCAGAGAGCTGGGAGCGCTGAATTAAAGCTGCAGAGATAGCTTCGGGCTTTGTATAAGGAGGCCTAATTCGAGTTGTCCAGAAGTGGAGTAGACTATCTCCCAAGGTAGTGAGTTCCCCAAGGAACTCGGGGCACTGTAGCCACTGACACCGAAGCTATTCCCCACTATCTTGCCACAGTACTTGGAGGCTGCAAGCTCACTTGTTAAGGACGACTTCCAAGTTCCCTTCCAACCCCTTCCAATGCCATGATTGGGAAGAAGACCAGAAAGCTGTTGCCTGAATCCCTGGTTAGCACCAAGTACTCCCTTGACTACCTCCCACACTCATTGCTCATGCCTAGGAGGAAGCAGAGGACACATTATTATAGAACTATATACTTCCTTCTGCCCTTCCAGACTTCCTGGCCTGTATCCTTAACTACTTGCTGTGTTTGTGCCTTCTATTTCTGGCTAGTGACTGGATGCCATCTTGGTCAATTGCCAACATTTATTTGGATGCTTGATAAAATACATGCTGTGTCACCTTGGGGGAAAGCAGAGTGGTAACATTTTTTTTTCTTAATTTTTTAAAAATGTATTTGTTTATTTTTAGTTTTCAACATTCATTTACACAAGATTTTGAGTTACAAATTTTCTCCCCGTCTTTTCCCTGTCCCCCAACCATGGCAAGCATACTGAATACCCCTTCCCCCAATCTGCTCTCTCTTATATCCCTTCCCATACCCTCCCCCCCCCCCCCCTTAACCTTCTGGTAAAGGAGGATGGATTTCTATACCCCATTGCCTGTATATCTTATTTCCCAGTTACATGTATAAACAATTTTTTTAAACATTTATTTTTAAAACTTTGAGTTCCAGATTTTCTTCCTTCTCCCCTCCTCACAGAGTGGTAAAATTTTAAAAGCTAATGATTTTGTTCTCTGTGAAAACCTCTTTGAAGAATCTACATTTCAGGGTTGATGGAAGTCTAGGTCCTGGCGGGTATTTGCAGAGTCCTTCCAAACCTCCTATCCATTGAAAATATGGCACAGCAGATTTGGAGGAGAGACTGATTTCTGGAAAGGGTGGCTAACACTGATTCATATTAGGTAGTTTCAGAGTTAGAGAACATTTCCCTTAAAACTAACCCAGTGGGATAGGTGGTATGATTTCTATTTTGTAGACAAGAAAACTGAAGTTTAGGGGTTATGGCTCACCTAGCTAACCAGTAGAAGAGGTGAGTCTGAAACCCAGTGTTTCTTACTCCAAATGCAGTGCTTTTTCCCCACACACCACATTGCCTTCTGATCTCATAAGGGGTTGAGAAACTACATAGAGTGAAGGTAATCATTTCTCCTTCTCCCCCTGCAGCCCTGGCCCGGCACCGGTATATGAAGCAGGCTCGGGCACTAATTCCCCAGATGATGGAAAAACCCCTCTACTGGGGAGCTGACAGGAGCTCCCAGGTTTCATCTTACCAAATGAACCCGCTGCTGCAGCGAGGTAAACCCTACCAAAGAAATGTAGGAGGGCTGAGGGTAAGAATATGGGCTACTTGGGGCCTTCGGGAAAAGGACGACAAGGATTTCTACGGCCCATAGAGAAGAAGCACAAATCAAACAGTTAGTTTGAAAAGCAAATAAAGAGGGTGTTCCAGGGGACTTTCTGGTACCCCTAAGAACCAGGGAAATCCATTTATCTTGGGGCTTATCATACAGTGATATTGTCATTTCTCTTTATGTTTAGATCTTTCCCCACCAGCCAGCTTCCCTCAGATGCCAGTGCCCCCAACACCAACTCACCCCCCTGCTGCCAATGGAGTGCTAGAGTACTTAGAGAAGGAACTGCAGAAACTCAACCCTGCCCAGTCCCTCCCACCAGACCACAAAGCAAGAGTCGGTCGTCACTGCAGCATGTTGTCCTCCCTGGGTTCAGAAATAGTGGAACGTAGGATTATCCACCTCCCCCCCTTGGTCAGAGAACTTCCCTCCTCCCAGAGGACCAGTGAGTCATCTCACCAGCAGTTTTCCAGGAGACCTTGGGCTCTGGAGGAGGGGAAAGAGGAGAGAAGGCTGAATCATTACTCTGACTTCCGTCAAGGATCCTTGGAACCACGGCCAAAGCCGAAAGCCTCAGAGCATAGGGGCCGTGAGAACTATAAGAGTGGAAGCCATTGGAACTCCAGAGAGGAGGTCTCACACAGGGCTAGGCCATACTCTGATAGCCTGAGTGATGATGGGTCCTATTCCCGAGAGGCCCACTGGCACTCCAACCACTCAACACAACGGAGTCGATCTCCAGGGAGGCGCCATCGACCAGGCCAAAGGGAGAGCGCCTACAGGCACCGTAGCCACCGACACCGAAGCTATTCCCCACCATCTTGCCACAGCTCTTGGAGTTCAGAAGAAGAGAAGGAACGGCAGTATCATCAAAGCTGGAAATCCCACTGTCCTTCTCAACCCCCAAGCTGGACAGAAGAGAAGCCTCCAAGCTACCGCTCTCTAGATGTCATTCCAGGCAAGAATGTCAGGAAAAAAGGGAATGTGGAAAGGCGTCCGGTGAGCCTGGGGGTTACTTGCTGTGATGGTAGGGCACAGAAAAGAAGACCCATTAATCTGGCATAGTTTTATGTATTTGGCATCCTTAAAAGGGGTGATCTCTCCTAGTCAAGGGGTGACCAACCCTAGACAAGTTTTACAAACTGTCCAGGAAGTCAGAAAGCATTTATTAAACACCTACTTTATGCCAGACATTATGCTAGGCAGTGGAGATCCAAAAAAAAAGTGAAATTTTAATACCTACCCTCAAAAAGCTTACATTTTAATAGTGGAAAACATTTGCTATGTTGTATTCAAAACAAGTATTTAATAAATGCCTCTGACACCAACTCTCTTAGGAGAGGGTGAGTTGGAGGGACCTAATCTTAGAAAGGACAACATCCCCAACAGATTGTAGAGAAAGCGCAAGTCTTAGAGTTAAGAAGACCATGTGAGCATCACTTTCCTTCCATTTGCCATGGGGCAAATTAATTATGGTGATACTTATCTCAAATGAAATAATACAGAAAATACTCAAAAGCACTATTTGAATGACAGTGACTCATTTCAAAGCATTGTCAGAGCTACTGTGTCCTTTCTGATATCTGGGTCATTGATCATGACTCCCACACTCAGAGATCATGGTGCCCAGACCTAGCAGAGACCTTAGAGATCATCTCCTCCAACTTTCTCATTTTATAACTGAAGAAATCCCTCTGTCCCTAGAATATGGTGTCGTATAGAACATAAGCTCCCTACTCCCTACCCAATTGTTCAGAAACTAGGAAAAGGTCAGGCTTGTTTGGGGGAAAGAGCAACAGGAAAGCCAGTGGTATGTGTTTCCATGGTGGATGCCACTATTTCCCATGATACTGAGTTCAGAGTGGTCTGTGGAGGGCCACTGGATAACCCCTCTAGGAGTTTCTAGCTAGCTCTGTGGCATTACCATCTTGAGAGGAAAGCCCTATCCAGGTCCTTAAGATGTAAGTACTACCTTGGAGGTCTGACCGCAAGTAGCTTTGGGGGACTCACTTCAGTCTCAACATGGGGTGGTGGGTAGAAAGGGTGACTCACTTCTTGGCAGACAGATGTTATAGGAAACACTCAGGGGGCGAAGTGGTTTTGAGGATTTCCCTGAGGGAAAGTAGAAACATTATAGTTGGAAGATCTCAGAAGCCTCTCAAAATTCCCTGGTGAGGAACATGGTGGGTAATGGAACGAGTCTCAAAGTGTCCTAGAATTGTAACACTGGCCCAAACCAAACATGTACATCTTATACTACTCTAGGTCACAGAAGGTCTGCTTCGGACCTCCCTAGAAGCTATTTTGGGTTCAGATCAGGAATGTTTCATGGGATTGCTGGCTGCTCTCTATCTGGCAATCACGAGATCTATACCAGGACACAGGCCACCACCTGAGGTCCACTTAACTGTTGTGTTAGGGGCCCAGGAGGCCATGCATAGGAAACGCTGGAGCCACAGGTATTTAGGTGATGGAGTGGATAGAGTTCTGGGCTTAGAATTCACTAAAATCTGACTTCACATTCAGCCTCAGACACTGCTAGAAAGCAATGTGACCTGGGCAAGTCTTTTACATGGGCCTCACTCTCCTTCCTCATCTATAGAGTGAGGGGAAAGGACTTGATGGCCTCTCACGTCCCTTTCAGCTCTCAGGTTATAACCAAATGAGTTGGCAAATGAGATGACAAGGGAAGGGGAGAAAATAAGCATTAATATAACTCCTACTATGTACCAGGTATTGTGTGCTAAGTGCTCTACAAATATTATTGTATTTGATCCTTAACAACAATTCTGCAAAGAAGTTGTTGTTATTATCCCTATTTTGCAGCTAAGGAAACTAAAACAAACAGAAGTTAAGTGACTTGCCCAGGGTCACAAAGCTAGTAAATGTCTGAGACTGGATTTGAACTCAGGTCTTATTGACTCCAGAATCCAGCACTGTATCCACTGTGCCACTTAAGCTGCCTCAGTATGGCAGACAAAGGATGTGGTTGAGCTTAACTCTTAGGCTTTCATTGGACTGGATTTCTTCTAGAATCATAGATCGGTAGAACTAAAAATTCACCTTGGGATCCACTAGCCCAACTCTCTTATTTTGTAGATGGGGAGAATGAAACCAAGTAAAATTATTGAAAGAACTTAGGATCCAAGTCTAACTCTATTGGTATGCCAGGGCCCTCACATTACCAGTTAATATGATGAAATAATGTCACTTAGTGTGACTTTTAAAAAGGTTTGCAAGACATAATTTCTGGGTAATTTAAATATTTTATTAATAAGGTCAGCAGGTTATTAATACAAGAATGAATAATGGTGATGGTGGGGGTCACAGTTTCTATGCCCTTCGAAGAGGAGGTGTTCCCGAGGGGTACCTACTCAACTCTGATTGGTTAATCAAATAGGAGGTGGGCTATCTTGGGGTACATGACTTAGGTCACTCAAATCTTGGTCAGAGAGACATCAATTTACATATCACTTATTTTGATAATAGGGAGAATCAACATTTTCCCAGAACCTGCCTGAGCAAACACTGTGAACAAGAATTCACCCATCAGCCCAAACTTAGAATTTCTTTTACTGTCTGATTAGATTTTGGCCTGGGTAAATCTCTAAGAGAAATTTGCCACACTGGTTGGTTTCTGGATGAGGAAATAGAAAAGGGGAAAAACCTTGGTTCTAATACAATAATTAGTTATTAAATAGAAGAAAGAAATATTAATTTTTCACACTAACTAGTACAGTGACTTTCACTGCCTAGTTTGGCTTGTGACGGTTTCATCGATTGCCACTAGGTGGTGACCTTTGATAACTTGTAACTTAAAATTTCCCCATCGTGGAGAAAAAAATCAGTTTCAAAGCTTGGAAGGAATCTATGAGATCTTTTAGTACAACTGGAATCTATCTAGATGGCTTGTGTTTGTCCTTGGTTTTCGAAGAGGATCATGCCATCAGGGGAATGATGACATGGCTTGCAGTTGACTTTGATTTGAGTGAGGGAGTACTATACAAGGTCACCAGCATCACTTTCTCCCCCAGAGCCATCTGGATCCAGTGACCAGATATTCATCAGGATGACCAGAGATGACCCAGGATGCAGTAGGAGACCCTGGGCCTTTTAGGTTTAGGCCTTTTCACATACTCACTTAGAGTGAGGTAACGCCAATTCAATGAATAGGCCTCTTTAAAAAATGAGTCAAGGGATGGTCCCTTTATTTAGAAAAAAAGGAAAAAAATCAAGCTGGGGGTGGAAGACACTCTGGGTTGCTGTTCCAAAGAGAAACAGTTACCCTTGACATTCACTCTAAGCCAGGAGGGGCCTTCCTTAAAGCATTATTTACATTACATCACAACATCTCTCAAAGACCTCTTGTCTTCCCAAGGTGGCTCATGCCTCTTCGGTCCTCCTCTATCAAGTTTTCCTTTACCTCAAATCAAAATCTGCATCTCTGAAACATCCACCCATTTGTTTCTAGTTCTGTCTTTGGGATCCAAGAAAAACGAGTCATATTTCTTACAAATGACTTAAACAAGGCATTTCTCTCTCAACCTTATTTTCCTCATCCATAAAATGAAGGGGTCAGACAAATAACCTCTGAGGTCACTTTTGGCTCTAAATCCATGGTCTTTTGACTGTTTGAAGACAGCTATTATGTTGTCAATCCTTTTACCCCCTGCCTCATGCCAAGCTAAACTTTCCCACTTCCTACTAACCAGTCCACATTTCCTCAGTCAATCCAAACATGGCACAGCTTTCAGGACCCTTACAGTCATGACCATATTCCTTAAATTTGTTCTTCCATCTTTCCTAAGATGTGAATATCAGAACAGAACACTGTATTCTAGATATAGTTTGATCAAAGCAGAAGATAAAGGGCCTATCCCTTGACCCCTTCTGGATACTCTGTTATTGATACCGCTTAAGATTACACTTAGAGGCAGCATGCTACAGTGAGCTGGCTTTGAGTCGGAAAGGTCTGGGTTCAAGATAAAACTCCAAGCAATGTTAACTGTGTGACCCTGGGCAAGTCACTTACCTTCTCAATAACTAAGCAGCTCTCTAAGACTAAAAATAGCAAAATGATTTCTTAGTATAGATCCAGACCCAAAACTGAATGATTACATTAGCTTTTTGTTGTTATTTGGTTATGTCCAATTCTTCATGACCCCATTTGGGATTTTCTTGGCAGAGATACTGGAGTGGTTTGACATTTCTTTCTCCAGCTCATTTTACAGATGAGGAAACTGAGGCAAACAGGGATAAGAGACTTGCTCAGGGTCACAAAGATAGTAAGTGTCTGAGGCCAGATTTGAACTCAGGAAGATGAATCTTTCTTACTCCAGACCCAGTACTCTATTACTCCACCACCTAACCACCCCATTAAAGCATTAGCTTTGTTGACCAACCTGTCACACTTCTTATTAAAAATCTCCAAGTATTTTTCACAGAAACTGTTGCCCAGTCATGCCCCCCTCAATACTGAAGACATGCAGCTGTTGCCTATTATAATTCATAATCTCAAAGTTTATTTCATCTAAGATACCACCAGAATAACAACCTCCCCCCAGTGTCCATTAACATCCCTATATAGCCTGGAATTACAGAAAAATTCAAGGAGGAACGTCTTGAACTTCTTTCTATAAATTTTTCTACTATTAACATATAACTTTATAACAAGTTCTTAGTAAAAACCACTACAGAATGACTTATAAACAGCCACTTATGAAAAATAAGTCCAAGCAACATCAAATTAACAAAACACAAACAGAAACCTAGTGTTATCTAAATATTTCTTTCATACCTACATCCCTATGTTCTCTTAGAAATAAATCCAGTAGTAACTTACAGTTCTAATGTCAAAAGGTCCAGCTTGTCAGAACACCCTCCTGTGTGATGACCACCAAGAGAATCTGCTCTCTTTCTTGGCAATCTTACCTTGTACTGAGCTGTAGTATTTCATTAGTCAGTTTTGCAAATTAGACCATGCATACTCTCTCTGGTAGAAGACAAGGTAGGTTTCTGTCTCAACCACACTCACATTCAACTCATAATAAAGCACTCATGATTTCTATCTTTTTTCACTTGACTTTTTAGTCCAATCAGTGAGCTTTTTAGATACAAGCCGGATACCAATCTATTTTCTAAGAAAATTGACTTCTTGGGCAAGTTGAGACTTGTATGAAGGAGCCCTAAATAAAATTCTGTGGCCCTCCTTGACTTCCTTCCCCTTTTTTCTTGGTACAACATGATACCTCAACTAAGCACTGTGCTTTGATCAAAATAATAAAAATCAAGACCCATAATTATCAGATGTTTGAGAGGAGAAGCAATGATAGAACTAATTCATAGGATCATAGGTTTAGAACTGAAATTGGCCATTGAGGGTTTAATTGTTCCTAAGGTCCAATCCTTTCATTTTATAGATAAGGGAATTGAAACCAAGAGAAGCCACAGGATCAGATGGTTAACAGGTGTCTGAAGCAGAATTTGAACTTATCTCCAAGTCCAGTGCACTATCTACTAAACCATTCTGTCGCTATTATAATAGAGTTTTTCCCAGGTAGCCATTCTTGCTATAATACAGAAGTAGCATATTCATGAATGAACCCATTCAAGTCACACAAACTACTAGGAAACATTTACTGAGCACCTGCTCCAAACACAACGTTGTTAGACCTTGTTGTAGGATGGAGGAATAGAAAAGGTACCTGCCCTTAAGAACTCGGGGAGACAGTCACCCCATGTGGAAGAGTAAACAACAAACAAAACCACATTGGTTAATCCTGTGTTAAGTGCTGAAGTAAAAAAAATTAAGTAATTTGAGGTAATTTAGAATGGTTGGAGATTTCTTGGAGACTGTGGCCCTTAGGCTAGGCTTAGACAGAGATTCTTAACCCAAGGTCCTTGAACTTTGTGCATGTCTGTGAATACATACATACACACATACATACATATATATACATACATATGTAGTATGTGCACCTGTATATGTGTATATATAAAATATGTGACATGTATATAGTTATATATTGTGTCTGTGATATAATGTATAATTTATATATAAAAATATGCTGTATTTCAATGCAATTGACTTCCTTCATAATCCTATGTATTTTGTTTTATTCATCTCAAAACAGTATTCCAAAGAGGGGTTCTCACCAGACTGCCAAAAGGGTCTATGACCCAACAAATGTTATTCACCCCAGGCCTACAAGAAATACAGCATTTGGATAGGCAGAGAGGAAGGAAAGAAGGCACTCCAGGCTGGGAGGGCTAGCATGAGAAGACTGAAGCAAGAATCTGAGGGACATGTATAAGGATAGGAAGAAGATAGGTCTGACAATTTCTTTCATCCCTTCTTCACCCCCCATCCTCCTTACTGCTAATTTTAGTCATTTGAATTTTATCACTTGAAGGTGCTAATAAAAATCTAATTAGAAGGGGAGAGAAAAAGGTGAGAGAATTTTGAGATGCTTGAGGACTAGTTAATTACTTACTCATAATCACTCCTAACAACCCTGATAGTTGTTCTCCTGTGTGATATTGAGGCATAGCTGTGCTCAAATGAAACCGATCTCTTCCTCCTCCTTCTCTTCCTCTCTTCCCTCTCTCCCTCCCACCCTACCTCCCACAGGGCTATAGTGAAAGCCAGTGTAAGTGAGGCAGTGTGTCACAGTGGGAGGAAAAAGAACTAGATTTTAACTTGAACAAGTGAGCTCAAACCCTGTATGGCCCTGGGCAAGTCATTTACCTTGTCTTTGCCTAATTTCTTCATCCATAAAATAAAGGGATTGAATCAGATGACCTCTAAAGGCCCTTTCAGCTCTAACTCTGTAATATAAAGATGTCCCTCCAATAATCTAGGCCAGAGGTGTCAAACTCACTCCCAGCAAAACTCCCAAAGGGGGATTGTTTCTATTTGAGTTGAACTTACTGTTTTCAGTCCTGTCCAACTCCTAACCCGTTGGACCATAGAACACCATAGTCCTTCTGTCCTTTTCTATCTCTTGAAATCTGTCCAAGGTCATGTTCACTGCTTCTGTGACACTACCTATCCATCTCATCCTCTGCCATGCCCTTCTTATGCCTTCTGTCCCAACACTGGAATCTTTTTCAGTGACTTCTTTCTTCTCATTATGTGGCCGAGCATTATAACTTCAGTATTTGATCTTCCTGTGAGATAGCCTGAATTAATTTCTTTAAATATTTACTGATTTGATCTCCTAACTGTCCAAGGGACTGTGAAAAGCCTTCTCCAGCACCACAATTCAAAAGTGTCAATGCTGTGGTACTCAACTTTCCTTATAGTCCAGCTCTCACAACCATACATTGCTCCTGGAGAAGCCATCATTCTGACTATACAGACCTTTGTTAGTGAGGTTATGTCTTTGCTTTTTAGTATACTATCCAGATCTTTGGGTGCCACTGATCTAAACTGTTCCTACACCCTAATTTTGAACCATGCACTGACTCTCCAGTTTTGATTTTTTTGTAAAAGAGACATAAAGTTCTAGGCCATAGCAGTCATTTGCTGGGCTTATATGTTCTATAGTTCTCAAGGGACTGGTTATATGTTGTCTACCCCTGGGAGTAATTATGCTTTATATGAGGAAAGAGAAACAACGAGCAGCTACAATGTGTAAATCATGTTAGGAGGTGTTTGGTGCAAAGGAGAGTCAGGAAGGGAAAGAGGAAATGAGGGATGAGGGAGGGAGGGGGGGAGAGAGAGAACAAATGAACACAGTCTGCCCTCATAGAGTTTCCTATCTAGTAGGTGCTTTATGCATGTGGGGATTAAATTGAATATTGCCCTCACAGTTTGTGATTAATTCTTTTCTGTGTCCTCCCTTTCTAGCAGAGAGAAAGCTCCCATAGCGGGAGGAGTGTCATCATCTAATACCTGGGATCTTCTTCTTGGACAACAATTAATTTTCTGATTCAGAAGTCCTGGCGATTCTGAACTTGTGCTTCTGGATTGGGCTCCGGGAACCAGGCTGAAGTGGCATCATGGCGTGAGCCTACTACGTTTGACCTCTGGCTTCTCAGTTATTAAGTGTCTGCTGTGTGCCAGCTACTGTTCTAGGCACTGGGGATACAAAGACAAAATCAGCCAATCAACAAGCATTTTTAAAATACCTACCATTCTTTACAAGCGCAGTGCTAGGCAGTGAGCATACAGACACTAATGACGGTATAGGTCCGCCCAAGAACTCAGTTTCATGAGTCTTCAATTCAGTTACATGTATCAGAACCAAGGGTTAATCACACTTAGAACTCAGGAATCTTGATGAGGCAATTGGACATCCGGGAGGACCAAGAGAGATGACCTTTGGCAGCTCTAAGGGATATTGATAAGGGGAGCATTTTGTTGAAACTTAGTCTCTACCTGTTTCATTCCTTGATTTATAGTCTCATAGTTCAGTTCATTCTGTTTTAGGGTCACATCAATTTAAAGGGGCTGCCGAAGGGAAAATAAAAGACTTGTGATTGGTGATAGTTGTGCTTTGGTTTGCTTTCGTCTTTGCTTTGTTATATCTGTGTGTGACTGTCTCAATCAGCAAGCATTTATTAAGTTCTTGCCATGTACCAGGCACTGTGCTAAGTGATGGAGATAGATAGAAAGAAAAAGAGAAAAGTCTCTGCTTCAAGGGGCTTAATTCTTTCCAGGGATACAATATGCACACACATAATATTTGAGCATATGGGAAATGTATACAAAATGAATACAAGGTCATTGGGGGGAGGGGATGCCCTAGAAGCTGGGGAAACCAGGAAAGGCTTCCTGTAGAAGGTGGTCCCTTTGGAGCAGCTAGGTGGTGCAGTGAATAGAGCATGGGCCCTGGAGTCAGGAGGACCTGTTCAAATCCAGCCTCAGACTTGACACAAAACTAACCGTGTGACCTTGGGCAAGTCACCTTTCCCCCCCTCCTAAAAAAAAAAAGTGGTCCCTAACTGACATGAATGAAAGGTAATCATTTCATTCAGTGCAAAGGCATGATGATGGGAGATGAAGTAGCTTATGTGTGGAACAGGCAGTAGGCTAATATTACTGGACAGAAGAGGAGGGGAATAGAGTGTAGGAAGGGGCCAGGCTGTAAAGAGCTTTGAATGTCAAACATATTTTAGGAAAAATAACTTGGCAGTTTGTGGAGGCTAGTTTGTAATGGAAAGAGACATGAGACAGGGAGACCAAATAGAAAGCCATTGCAATAGTCCAGGCAAGAGATGATGAAGTGTTGAACTGGAGAGAGGAGGGAATATCTGCAAGAGATGTTGTAGAGACAGAAATAATGAGGTCTGGCAACTATTTAGACATGTGGAGTGGGAAAGTGAGTAGAAGATGATGATCAAGATCATAAATCTGGGTGACTGGAAGGAAGATGGCATTTTGACAGACACAAGGAAGGTTGGGAAAGGGATGGGGTTTTTTTGGAAGGGGAAGATAACGAATTATATTTTAGATTTGTGGATGCATTGAGCTTAAGGTGCCTAGGGGACACTGTTGGAAATATCCAATAGGAAATTTGTAGAGTGGAACTTGGGCTCAGGAGAGAAACTAAGTTTAGACATATAGGTTTGGTAATAATCTGGAGAAAGATGATCATTGAACCCATGTTATCTGATAAGGTCCCTGAGAGAGAACGTATGGAGGGAGGAGGGCCCAGATGCACCCACAGCTAGTAAGCGTGCCAGGGATAAAGGTATAACAAAAGAGCTAAAAGGAAACTCAGAGATCATAGACTCCAACTAGCCCATTTTATGAATGAAGACGCACAAAGATGAAAGCTATCATCCCGGGTCACACAGCTAATAAGTGTCTAAGCTGGGGCTAGAATAGAGGTCTTCTGACTTCTTCTACACTATGCTTGAAGAAAATTGGAACTGTCACAGGAAGGAAGGAGGGAGGGAGGGAGGGAGGGAAGGAAGAAAGGAAGAAAGTAAAGGAAAGGAAAGGGAGGAAGGAATAAGCATTTATTAGGCACCTACTATACACTAGGTTCACAACAAGCCTGGGTGGCAAGTGTTATTATTATCCCCATTTCACTGATGAGGAAAGTTAAGGTAGCTAGGTTAAGTGGCTAAGATCAGAAAATGAAATCCTACCTCCTGAAGCATCTCATTGCCATGTAATCTATGATCACAGATGACGGATTTAGAAATATCACAGCATCAGAGATATAGATCTCTAAGGGACCTTGAGGTCATCTAGTCCAATCCCCTTGTTTTATACCAAGCTGCTTCTCATTAATTTGGAGCTAAAATAACTCATAAAAGGGTACTAGGAGAGCAAAGCAGGAGAACAGGGTTATTCATTTGTAGAATGTAGCCATACTCAAATACAAGAAGGAAACACGGTTTTGGTCTTCATGGAGAGACCACAATTTCCTCCACCAACACAAATTAAAAACAACTGTAACTTGGGAAATAAGTTAAGTGCCTGAGATGCATATGATGTGACTTGCTCTGGGTCATACAACTAGTACATGTCAGATGCAGGACTTTCTTTTGAACACCAAGTATGCTATCTACTATACCAGCCTACCTCTAAAATTTAGGCCTAACATTCAGAAAATGAGTCTGATGGAGGAATTGGAGGAAATATCATAAGCACACCCATGGGAAGGGAGGAAAAAAACAAGCATTTGTTACTGTGTTCCAGTACTGTGCTAAACACTTTATAAATATAATCTCCTTTAATCTTCACCTGAGAGATAGATGCTATTATTTTCCCCATTATATAGTTGGGGGAACTCAGGTTAAGTGACTTGCTCAGGGTAACATAGCTAGGAAGTGTGGAGGCCAGATTTGAATTTGGGTCATTGTGACTCCAAGCTCAGCACTATCCACTGGGCTACTTTGCTGGCCCTTTCCATGGGCCAAGGATTGTTTAGGATTTTTTTTTCCTTTCATCACTTCCTTCCCATTCAGTGACTGGTCTATATGGTGAGAGTGCTTCGACACAGTAATAATGCACTTTTCATTTTGTTTAAAGTATAATAATAAAAAACACCCTGTAAGAAGATGCTTTGTTGGACATGCCAGAGTGATGAACTTGCTCAGACAGTTGGTCAATGGGAACACACGTCCCGTCAGACCAGGTGTCCTCATCAGCAAGTGTTTTCACCCTAGAGATTATAGGAAGGGACCTTAGAGATCATTTACTCCCACCCTCTCATTTTATAGATGAGGAAACTGAAGCCTAGATGGGTGAAATGCCTGGTTTGAAGTCACAGCTAATGAATGGCAAACCAAAGAATAGAACCCAATTTCAGGTCTCTTTTTTCATTATACCATACTGCTTCTTAAATTACCCTGGAGGAGAGTGAGGCTGATGACTTTGTGCAGCCCTGCCTCACTTAAGTCCAGTTCCTGAGCAAATCAAGACATCACCCTCCTGAGGTCATTGATCCTCTGTGAGAGGGAAGGACAAACAGCAACAACCAACATGGGAATCAAACCTGCATCTCTGAGATTAGAACTTTCAACCCCCACCTAACAAGCGAAGTGGACATCAATGCTTCCAATGTTACCATTTGTCTGTTCTTTTATTTGTTAAGTTCTTTTTAAGCCATAGGATATTTGGATAGATCACAGTTTTATATTTACATGTAAAGTTAACACCAATGTAAGTGTGACGTGCTGACTACCCAGCATATCCAGCGAACTATTCTCATCCTTAATGATGGTGGAACAGAAACACCCTGTTTGGACCCTCACATCTCAGTACTCCGCTTGTACATCCCATCCAGGCCGTCTCTCCACCTCCTTGCCTTGTGACTCTCTCTTCCATACTTAAACCAGCTCCCTCCACATCAGACCTTAGAACTGGCCCTCCATCCCTAGGTCTTTCTGCATCCATGTTCTAAGTCCTTGGAGAAGCTGGCCCACTCATCTTCAGAGTTATCTTCTTAGGACCCAACCCAATTCATAGATGACCTGAGAGTGTGCAAACTAATCTACTCAGCCCTTTATATCTATTGACTGGCCCTAGCTACCAGCCCATCATTCAGTTTCATAGCCTATCCAACCAACCACTGAAACTGTCTCACCATTTGCCTGCCTCACAGTATGTAATTCCTCCAACTCCTTATATCTTTCTCTATTAGGATATAAGTTCCACGAGGGGAAGGATTGTTGTTTGTTTGCTTGTTCTTATTCCCAATACTTAGCACAATGCAAGACACATAGTAAGGGTTTAATAAATGCTTTTCCATTCATTGAGTTACCTAATGTGCCTCATGAGGAACTGAAAACAGCACTAAAGATAGAAATCAGACCAATTAGACCTGACTAAATGCATCCCAACAAAATCTTGTTGGTGGCGACATAATTATAGAAGTAGTCAGGGAGAGAGAAATGCTGAGAAGCTTAAAGTACCTACCTGCCTCTGATAATAGACTTTTCATTTCAGGGATGTGGATTAAAACCCCCAGTTGAGCAGTGTGAGAGGAAGCATGGTGTGATGCAGGAGTCCAGGACTCCACAGTTCTGCTCCCTGATTTGTCACTAATGGGCTTTGACAGACACTTCACCTCTCTGGGGGTGTTTCCCTATCTGTAAAGTAAGGGGGTTCTATTAAATCATCTCTGAAGTGTCTTCTAGTGTTACATCTTGTGATCTTCAAGGTTAAAATCTAGTTGATTAGGATCAATTGATGTGGCAGTAAATTTGCCCAGATTCACAAGCCCCACATGACAGTTTCTTCCCATTGAGGCCAGTCAAAACCAACTTTGTTTTGTTTTCAGCATTGTTTTCAACATGTTTTCAACATTCATTTCCACAAGATTTTGTTACAATTTTTTCTCTGTTCCCGTGTTTCCCCTACCCCCACCCCAAAATAGCAAGCCTGCTGAATACCCCTTCCCCCAATCTGTTTTCTCTTATATCCTCCCCCTTCACCCTCCTAACTTTCTAGTAGGGCAAGATGAGTTTCTATACCCTAGTACCTGTGTATCTTATTTCCCAGTTGCATGTAAAAAAATTTTTTTTAAACATTTGTTTTTAAAACTTTGCATTCCAGATTTTTTTTCCCTTCTTCCCTCACCACCCACCCCCACTGGGAAGATAAGCAATTCAAAATAGATTGTACATGTGTGGTTACCCACATCATTTCCATAGTAGTTATATTGTGAAAGACTAACTATATTTCCCTCCATCCTGTCCCGCCCCCCCAGTTAATCTATTTTCTCCTTTGACCCTATCTATCCCTTTTCAAAAATGTATGCTTTTAACTACCCTCTCCCCCAATCTGCCCTCCCTTCTATCCTCCCCCCTCTTATCCCCTACCTCCTATTTTCTTGTAGGGTAAGATAGTGTATATTCTTCCCCTCTATTGTAATGGTTTTCTTTTGCCTCTTTTATATGAGATAATTTGCCCTAATCTATCGCTCCCTTTCTTCTTCTCCCAATAAATTCCTCTCTCACGTCTAAATTTTATTTTTTAGATATCATCCCTTCATATTCGACTCATCCTGTGACCTCTGTCTATGTATACACGAACATACAAATGCCCACACTCACATATATTTGTATATAAATACATCCTCCTTTACACACACATATGTATGTATGTGTACATATATATATATATTCCCTTCAACTGTCTTCATACTGAGAAAAGTCTCATGAGTTACAATTATCATTTTTCCATGTAGGGATGTAAATAGTTCAACTTTAATAAGTTCCTTATGATTTCTTTTCCCTGTTTACCTTCTCATGCATCTCTTGCTTCTTGTATTTCAAAGTCAAATTTTCTGTTCAGCTCTGGTTTTTTCTTTTTCTATTTTTTTTTTTTGGAGGGCAATTGGGGTCAAGTAACTTGCCCAAGGTTACACAGCTAGTTTTTTTGTGTGGGTGTTAAGTTTCTGAGGCTGGAACTGAACTCGGGTCCTCCTGACTCTGGGACTGGTGCTTTACTCACTGTGTCACCTAGCCGCCCCAAGCTCTGTTTTTTCATCAAGAATGCTTGAAAGTCCTCTATTTCATTGAATGACCATATTTTTCCCTGAAACATTATACTCAGTAGTGCTGGCTAGTGATTCTTAGTTTTAGTCCTAGCTCCTATGACCTCCGGAATATCATATTCCAAGCCCTTCCCTTAATGTAGAAGCTTCTAAGTCCTGTGGTATCCTGATGACATTTCCACAATATTGAAATTGTTTCTTCCTGACTGCTTGCAGTATTTTCTCCTTGACCTGGGAACTCTGGAATTTGGCTATAATATTCCTTAGGGGGTTTTCTTTTTGGGATTTTTTTCAAGAAGCAATTGGTGAATTCTTTCAATTTCTATTTTGCCCTCTGGTTCTAGAATATCAGGGCAATTTTCCTTGAGAATTTCTTGAAAGATGGTATCTACGCTCTTTTTGTTTTTGATCATGGCTTTCAGGTAGTCCAATAATTTTTAAATTATCTATCCTGGATCTATTTTCCAGGTCAGTGGTTTTTCTAATGAGATATTTCACCTTGCCTTCTATGTTTTCATTTGTTTGGATCTGTTTTATCTTGTATTTCTCATATCTTGATTTCTCATAAAGTCATTAGCTTCCAATTGTTCCAATCTAATTTTGAAGGAGTTATTCTCTTCAGTGACTTTTTGAAATTCCTTTTCCATCTGGCAAATTTGGCTTTTTAAAGCATTCTTCTCCTCATTGGCTTTTTGGGCCTCTTTTGCCATTTGAGTTAGTCTATTTTTTATGGTGTTATTTTCTTCAGTTGTATTTTTGGGTCTCCTTTAGCAGTCGGTTGACTAGCTTTTCATGATTTTCTTGCATCACTCTCATTTCTCTTCCCAATTTTTCCTCCACTTCTCTTACTTGATTTTCAAAATCCTTCTTGAGCTCCTTCATGGTCTGTAACCAGTTCATAGTATTCTTGGAGGCTTTTGATGCAAGGGTTCTGACTTTGCTGTCTTTTTCCTGCTCCATGCCTTGATCCTTTTTGTCCCCAAAAAAGGATTCTATCGTCTGTTTGTCCTTCCATTGCCTGCTCATATTTGCGGTCAATTACTTGACTTTTGAGTTCTTTGCCGCAGTAGAACTCTGCTTCCAGAATGGAGAAAGCTATGTCCCAAGTCGCTGGGGTTTTTGCAGCTGCCAGAGCTATTGGATGGGTACCCTTTCTACAGCCCCCACACACTCTGGCTCACTGGTCACATGCCCCAGGACCACCACCCAAGACCACATTCTGGATCCAAGCAGGTCAAAGCAAGAGCAGTTAGCCTCTGAATGGTCGCTTGGTCCCCCACAGTCTGCAGGCCAGGAGCTCCAGAAGCACTCATGCGGCAGCTGCTGCGGCCACCACGCCTCCTACACTTCTCGCTCCAGGGGTAACAGCTGGACCGCACTCTTTTATCCTCCCCTGGACCAACCAAGTTCCACACTGACCTTGTACTTTGTCTTTGGCATTTATGGATTGAGAAGTCTGGAAAGCCCTACAGCTGCTGGTGAATTACTCTCGTGAAGTCTGCACTATGTGAAGCCTATGCTAGCCTCCACTCTTTGGGGCCGCCCTGGGGCTAAAACCTTGACTCAGGCTGGACTGCCCTTGGCTCCCAGTGTGCTGTGATGGACCCTTCCTGCCAGCCTGCTGGGCTTCCTTCAGTGGGAAATTTTTCTCTCTGTGTCACTTTGTGGGTTCTGTAGCTCTAAAGTTTGTTTAGAGTCATTTTTTACATGTATTGGAAGAGGTTGAAGCCAGAGCCATGTGGAAGTCCTGCTTCTACTCTGCCATCTTCACCAACTTTGTTTTTTTTTTTTTGCAAAGTCACTTAAGAGGTCACCAAGTTGTGAGCCAAAAGGAGCCTTAGAGGCAGATGTGACCACAGATAATATTTTCTGTGTCACTGATTCTGGGAAAATTGCTTTACCTTCCAAAAATTGTGTTTTATTATGAGTCAAATGGAAATCACTATTATTGTTCACCATTTCTCTAACTAGATATAATAAGCAGGCATAGTTCAGGGAGACTTGTTCACCAAATGTCTTCATCGCTATTACAGTGGTTGGCCTACTTGAAATCCAAATGCAGGAGGTAGTCCCTAAAAATGGTGACATTCTCCAGAATTTTCTGTTTGTAGATGACACCAGGCTAATTGCAGCAAGCCCTGAAACACTAGAGGATCTTTCCTTGGGAATCCATGGCCACTCAGAAGAGATTAGCCCAGTAATGCACACAAGGAAAAACAAGTGGATGAAGTCTAAATATTGGCCAGACTAAAACATCTGGTTTGATAGATAATCCATTGAGTTGGTTCATCAAAACATCTGCTTAAACCAGCACTATAAGTGAACAATAAACCTGTGCTCCACATCCAATCCAATCCAATAAACATTTAAATGCCTACTGTAGGGCAGCTAGGTGGCATAGTGGATAGAGTGCTGACTTGGAGTCAGGAAGACTCTTCTTACCGGTTATATGACCACAGATCAGTCACAACCCTGTTTGCCTCAATTTCCTCATCTGTAAAATGAGCTGGAGAAAGAAATGGCAAATTAGCCCAGAACCTTTGCCAAGAAAACCCAGAATCTGGTCATGAAGAGTCAAATACAACTAAACACCAACTCAGCAATAACAAAATACCTACTGTGCTACAACTGTGCTAAGTGCTGTACCTATGACATGCTAATCAAATAAATGCTAAAGGTAGAATAGTCTTTGAAATCAAGGTTAAGATCTTTAAGTGTTATATTTGCCCTGTGTTCAGATCAGATATGGAATGTGGAGGTCATTGGGTCATAGAGTTTAAGCTAGAAGAGATCTGAGAAGTCATTTAACCCAACCCTCTCATTTTACAGATGAGGAAACCAAGGCCCACAGAGGTTAGGACTAACCCAAGGCTATACAAGAAGAAATTGGTAAATCTGAGATTTGAACCCAGGGGCTCTGATCTCAAATGCAGACACATTGCTGCCTCATGATAAGAGATACTTTCTTTTTATATGCAATTTTTCAAGTATGTCTATTGCATAGCATAGATCACCTTCTGTTCTACTCAGATGGAATTTGCTTGTTGGTTGTCATGGAAGGTACAAAAAGATAACTGTTAACTACCCCAAGTAATTTTGTTGTTCAAATGTGTCTGTTCATGACTCCACTTGGGGCTTTCTTGGCAAAGATACTGGAGTGGATTGCCATTTCCTTCTCCAGTTCATTTTACAGATGAGGAAACTGAGATAAACAGGGTTAAGTGACTTGCCCAGGGTCACACAGCTTGTAACTATCTGAGGCTGGATTTGAACTCATGAAGATGAGTCTTCTTGATTCCAAGCCCAGTTCTCTATCCACTATACCATGTAACTGCCATCCCAAGTAAACTTCAATAAAAAAAATTATAGTGTCTGCACTGTTCTTCATTATGATGAAAAGCAGTTAAATATTTATCAATATAAGTAGAGTGTGCTAGATATCATTAAAACCAAATTAAACTCACAATAATAATATTGTAAAGCACTTTGTAAACCTGGATATAAATGTTACCAATTATTTATTATCTTTATAGGTAATATTTATATCCAGGTTTACAAAGTGTTTTACAAATATTATCTTATTTGATCCTTACAACAACCATGGAAGGTAAGTTCTATTATTATCATCCTCACTTTTTCAGATGGGGAAATAGAGTTTTTTTTTTTCAAATAGAAGAGTCAAATAGTTTTTTTTTTTTAAATTTTCCCAGTTGTAGTAGTAATGAAATCTGAAGATCCCTCTGTATTGGAAAGCTGAGAGGTACTTAGCACCTAGTTTCAAATTAAGCCTCTGTTAAAGAAACAAAAGGTATGATCCCCTGTTGCTGACATAACAGGAAGGGGCTCAATAGGGAGGAGCTATGTCATATTTAAGGAAGAGCACAAGCTGAACAGTTAGAACTTCTTGGAACAAGCATCTGGAGGCAGTGCAGCTGCTGCTGGACTAGAACTTCTGTGGAGAAAATGATTTTGATTTTGAGAATGGGAGAAAGTGATTGATTTTGATTTTGAGAACAGAGCTGCTGAAGACTTCCAAGGGCCATATATATATATATTTCTATTTCCTTCAACTACTGAGAAAAGTTTCATCAGTTACAATTATTGTTTGTCCATGTAGGAATGTTAATAATTCAACTTTGATAAGTTCCTTATGATTTCTTTTCCCTGTTTACCTTCTCATGCTTCTCTTGCTTCTTGTATCTGAATGTCAAATTTTCTGTTCAACTCTGGTTTTTTCAGCAAGAATGCTTGAAAGTCCTCTATTCCACTGAATGACCATATTTTCCCCTGAAACATGATACTCAGTTTTGCTGCATAGGTGACTCTTGGTTTTAATCCCAGCTCCTTTGACCTCTGGAATATCATATTCCAAGCCCTTTGATCCCTCAGTGTAGAAGCTGCCAGATGCTGGGTTATCCTGATTGCGTTTCCACAATATTCAAATTGTTTCTTCCTGGCTGCTTGTAATATTCTCTTCTTAATCTGGGAATTCCAGAACCTGGCTATAATATTCCTAGGAGTTTTCTTTTGGGGATCTTTTTCAGGAGGTGATCAGTGGATTCTTTCAACCTCTATTTTGCCCTCTGGTACTAAAACATCAGGGCATTTTTCTTTGAGAATTTCCTGGAGGATGATTTCTAGGTTCTTACTTTGATCATGGCTTTCAGGTAGTCCAATAATTTTAAAATTATGTCTCCTGGATCTATTTCACAGGTCAGTGGTTTTTCCCATGAGATATTTCACATTGCCTTCTATTCTTTCATTTGTTTGGATCTGTTTAACAGCATCTTGATTTCTCATAAAGTCTTTAGCTTCCATTTGCTCCAATCTAATTCTGAAGCAATGATTCTCTTCATTGAGCTTTTGAGATCCTTTTCCATCTGGCAAATTCAGCTTTTTAAGGCATTCTTCTCCTCATTGCCTTTTTGAGCCTCTTTTGCCATTTGAGTTAGTCTATTTGTTAAGGTGTTATTTTCTTCAGTCAGGCTGTTGACTCTCATTTCATAATTTTCTTGCATCATTCTCATTTCTCTTCCCAATTTTTCCTCCACTTCTCTTATCTGCTTCTTAAGGTCCTCTATGGCCTGTAACCTGCTTGTATTTTCCTTTGAAGTTTTTGGTGCAGGAGTTCTGACTTCACTGTCTTCCTCCTGTTCCATGCTTTGCTCCTTTTTGTCCCCAAAATAGGAGTCTAACGTTGGAATCTTCTGTCTGCTTTGTTTCCTTTGCCTGGTCATGTTGCCCCTCAGTCACTTGACCACTGGTCTTTTTGCCACAGTAGGACTCTGCCACCAGACAGGGGAGCTTTCGTCCCAAATGCTGGGGTTTTCTCAGCTGCCGGAGGTATTAGATGGGTGCCCTCTCTGAGGTCTCCACATGCTCTGGCAAACTGGACACATACCCCAGGACCTCCACCCTAGACTGCAATCCACATCCAAGCAGGTTAAAACAAGAGTGATTACCCCTCATACTGGTGCTTGGTCCCCCTACCCTCTGCAGGCCAGGAGCTGAAGCTGCCACATGGCTGTGCTGGTGCCTCAGAGGCTTCTCGCCCCAGGGGCAAAAGCCACGCACTCCCAGTTACTGGGTCCCAAAGTCCAGACTGCACTGACTACTCACTTTGTCCTTCGCATTTACATGTTGATAAATCTGGAAACGGCCACAGCTGCTGCTGATCTGGGGTCCCTCTGGCCGGCAGCTGGTCAGGCCTGCCTTGGGGCTAAAGCCTTGGTGTGGGGCTGGGCTCGGCTCCCAGAGTACTGCCCTGGCTGATTCCTGCTGGCCTGCCAGGCTGTCCTCAGTGGGAGGACACTTCTCTGTGTCATTTTGTGGGTTCTGCAGTTCCAAAGTTTGTTTAGAGTCCCCTTTTTACATGGATTGGGGAAGGTGGAAGCTGGAGCCGCAGGGATATCCTGCTTCTACTCTGCCATCTTGGCTCCACCCCCCCCTTTTTCCTATTCCTTGAACAAGACACACTGCTCATCTCTCAGTTCTGGGCATTTTCCTTGCCTGTCTTCCATGCCTGGAATTCTCTCCCTCCATACCACTGCTGCCTGACTTCCCTCAAGTCCGAAGTAAAATCCCACCTTCAACATGAAGTCTTTCCCAGTCCCTTTTATTAACTAACTGATCACCTTCTAGCTAGGTGTTGAAGTGGATTGAGTGCCAGGCCTGGAGTCGGGATGACTCCTCTTCTTGATTTCAAATTTGATCTCAGAAACATACTAGCTACTGACACAGACACAGTGTGACCCTGGGAAAGTCATTTAAATCTGTTTGCCTTGGTTTCCTCATCTGTAAAAAGAGCTGGAGAAGGAAAAGACAAACCACTCTAGTATCTTTGCCAAGAAAACCCCAAATGGGGTCAAAGATTAGGACATAACTGAAAACAACTGAACAACAACAAATTGACTACCTCGGTTCTTTTTAATTAATAGACCACAATATAAAATCATTAATTAATTTGATCATTTAATTATGACATAACAGAGAGGTCAATAGAATAGGAGCCAGGAGGCCTAGCTATTAACTAAGACATGTATGGTCATATGACATGAAACAAGTCATTTACTTCTGTAGGCCTTGGTTTTTACACATGTAAAATGAGAACATTTGACTAGATGGTCTAGTGCTCTAAGATGAAGGAGACCCTCGGTTAGTCATGGCTAGAACACACAACATTTGGTAAACCACAAAGAATTTTAAGTGGTAATTTATTTCTAGAAGTTAGTTTGAACTATGTTCCCATTGCTATGGCCAAGGAAATGTACGTAATCACAGAAATGACAGGATCATCTATCTAGAACAGGCAGAGACCTGAAGGCACTTAATCTAACCCTCTCATTTTCCAGATAAAGAAACTGAGGCCCAGGGAATTAAATTATTTGCCTGATAGAAAAAGGAAGTAAGCACCAGAGACCCTGTTCCTCTGATTCCAGAGTCATTGTGCTTCTCAACAGTCCATGCAGATCATGTGAACATCCTGGATGGGAGAAACCTCCACCCATCCCAGGTATAGTCACGTTACTGAAACTCCTCTATTTGCCCTGCTCCTAAAAATGTTGGTTGCAACCCCACTTGCAAACACATCTCACCCGAGTCACAGGTCCTCCTGAGGAAACTTCCCCTCTCTTTTTGCACATCATAAATACTTGTTGATTGAGTCTCTGGCTCACAGATCTTTTTTATAGCTAGTCAGTAGGGTATACCAACAGGCCAGTGAAGTCCTCTCATCCCCTCAGAACTAGGGCTAGGTAGGGGTTATGGTGTTTCAGGATAGCTCTTTAGTCAACAAAACTGATGCCTTTCTGAATCAACAGAGCTTAGCTAAGTGGTCTTGGTATTGGGGGCCCACAGAGTGACTCCTGTGCACTAGGCCATAGAGTTCCTCCAGGTGCAAAAGCTATGGTGTCGTCACAAGTACTACAGCACTTTCTCCCAAGAGTCTAGGTTAGGGGCAGAGAATAAACACTGGAGTGAAACACAGATAAGCCAGACAACTTTGAAAACTGCAGCTTGAACTGATATACATGAAAAGGAAAGCAAGATGTTCAGAATGGACATCTACAGGTGTCTATGCAATCCTCTTTTTCATTCAACTCTGTAAGGAAATACTTATTGTGTTTGGAATTTAAATTCAGAATAGTCAATATTTTTAAGAATCTGAGAGAATCAGTGAGTAGGTGCAAATTCCCCAAGATGAAGCCATTAGCTCCCCAAATCCTTTTACTTAGTTTGGTCTTGCCCTCCTCTTCACTGCCAACTGTCTTACCAGGCTTCCTTTAAGTTCCACCTAAAATCCCATCTTCTGCAGGAAACCTTTCCCAATGCCTTTTAATTCTAATGCCTTCCCTCTTTTAATTGTTTCCTACTCATCCTGCTTACAGTTTGTACATATTTGTTTGCTTGTTATCCCATTAGATTGTAAGCTCCTTGAGATCAGGGGCTTTTTGACTCTTTTTGTATCACCAGCACTCAGCACAGTGATGTTTATTGACTGACTGATTGGTACCAAAGAATAACACACCAGGGCATAAAAGATATGGTTGGCAAGGAGAGTCAGAAAGGGCTAATCCAGGGAATCTAGCTAATCAAGGAAGTATTGGCATAGATATTAAGGTCAGGGACAGAGTAGAAGAGCCAACCAAGTGTCCTTGATCTGGGCAATGAAGGTACAATTCAGGGTGTAGAAGATCAAAGTCAGCAAGAAAAATCAAACAGACCAGGGGATCTCCTAGGGTGAAGCCAGTTTGCTCATATCTCTCCTTTAATCCTGTTGGTAACGGGCAGCCCTGAACCCACGGACATTAACTGTAGCCAAAATATGTCCTAAGGACTATAGGCAAACTATGTCCCTGACAAAGGCAGGAAATGACATATTCCAGTTACCCAGAGGTTCTCATGGTCCCAGCCCAACCAACTGTTACTGCCCAATACTCTTATCACCTTCCCCAAAAGAAAGGAATTAGCTGGCATAAAAATCGAGTACCCAGCTGTAAGTTGAACCTGTACCATAAGTCATCATTAACCAGACTCCTCAGAGGCCAGGTCCTTGTTCCCACCAAAGAGAAGCACAATATTAGTCATAGGTCCACATAAAGAACCTTGGAGGAAACATACACTTCCAGACAGTTCACAAACAGCCACCACACAAAAGGGATCAACAGTCAGGAACATAAGACCCCTGTAATGACGTTGCTGAGTTGTTCACAAAATATTTCCTTGCTCTTGCTTTTTACAGTGTCTTCTCAAAAGTGTCTACACAATAATACACATGGCAATGGAACATTACACTCTTCCAGCTTTCCTAAGCTGGTAGTAGGCATGCTCTCTACGTAATCATACCAGTGAAGGACCACTCTTCCATTTTTCACATGCTGGTGGTAGACGTAGAAGAGTCCCTCTGGTGCAGTCTTACACAGCTGTTTTCTTTCTACCCCCTAACTCAGCTACTCTACCTTCCCACTCTGCTAACATTGATTATAGTAACATTTTTGTAATTCCAGCTCTCCTTTCCCCAGACCAGCCAGGATCAGAGTTCACCCAAAGTCCTCTCATTTCCCAGCTACAATAATTTCTCTCTGCATACCAGGAACCCAGGGTAATCCAGACTTAGCCAATCATTTCCTGAACTTTTAAAATGAAGAAACGCTTCTTCATTATTTAAACCTGGTGCTTCTCTGCCTCAGCCACCTTGTCCACCTTGCTGCTTCACTCAGAGAACTAACTTCACGTGGGAAAACCAGCTCAATCCAGTTTTATTTGGTCAAAATCAGACAGTCTGTGCCAGAATTGTGTCCACAATAGTACTGAAATCATATCCAAATGAATGTTCAATCCTAGGTAATTCACACATCACAATGTAATGGCATTTCTTTCTTTCTTTTCTTTTTTTTTTTTTTTTACAGATCTTTCCAGTTACTGAGTTGTCACCAGGCCTTACACCCCCTCAAGGATTTACTTCCTGGACTGAATTCAGATCGTCATGGTACTCTGTAAAAGCCAACCTTCTACAGGGTTAAATTTTGTTTCTCTTGTTTCCACGAAAAACAAAAAAAGCCCAAAAAATAACCCCCCCCCAAAAAAACAACCCACACTCAACAGCTAGATTTTTTTCAGACTAACCACATCAGTAACTTTTTTTTACCATGAATGATTTCTCCTTTATTATCTTGTAATTTTGCACCCCAAGTTATTTCTCCATTATTATCTGGTATTTCTGTACCTCAAGTTATCTTTCCTTTATTATCCTGTACCTTTCATCCAGTTTCCATAGAATTGGTATGCAATTAAAGCTTTTTGATCAAATAATGAACTATTGCAAACATGAAGCCTCAGTTCCTGGAAGAAATAATTTTCTTCTCGGAACAACTCATTTACATTGTTCTTTCAGGTTTGCAAAATACTTGCTTTCAGAAGAGCGTTCTGTGATCAGCTATTAAAGTATCATATTCATTTTATCTTTACAATTTGAATTTCACTTTTTTCAGATCTGTAGTCTTTTCCTCCCACCCTACCTCACCCCCAGTTGAAAAAGCAAGTGAGAATCTCTGGCTTACATGATTAAAAAAAACCAAAACATTTGACTGGATAGAACATGGGTCCCAGAGTCGGTGTCTTAGGTTCATTTCTATCTGTGTGACCCTCGGCAAGCCACTTAACCTGTCTGCCTTAGTTTCCTCAACTGTAAAATGGGGATAATAATAGTACTTACTTCCCAAAGTTGTCATAATAAAATGAAATATTTGTAAAGTATAAAAGCTAGTTGTTACTATTATAGTCATCTACCACTTCCAATACTGAACCTCCCCTGTGACAAAGAAAAGCAAAAATATCTGATTTACAAACCTTATCTGACAATATAGAGAATATTCTGTCCAATAGATTTTCCCTACCTATACACTCCACTTCCCATGACACACATCCACTTCTACTCTGAGACTAGAGTTTTGTATGTCTCATAACCTCTTCTCTGGGACTTTGCTTGGTTTTTCAATCACTCAGAGGTCAATTTCCTTTTAACAATCTTTTCATTTGGGGAGGCTAGGTGGCACAGTGAATAGAGCAAGGGTCCTGGAGTCAGGAGGACCTGAGTTCAAATGTGGCCTCAGACACTTAACACAAAAACTAGCCATGTGACCTTGGGCAAGTCACTTAACCCCAATTGCCCTACCTTCCCCCTTGCAAAAAAAAAAACAACTTTTCATTTATCTCATTGGAAGTCATTGTGTATTTTATTCTTTTGGTTCTGCTTATTTTGCTCTATATCAGTTCATATAAATCTTCCCATATTTTTATGAATTCCTCAAATTTATCATTTCTTAGTGCATAATATTATTCTACATTTATAAACCTTAGTTTTTTCCTGGCA
This sequence comes from Petaurus breviceps papuanus, assembly GCF_028583685.1. Classification (NCBI taxonomy): domain Eukaryota; kingdom Metazoa; phylum Chordata; class Mammalia; order Diprotodontia; family Petauridae; genus Petaurus; species Petaurus breviceps. The sequence goes on from NW_027187407.1 coordinate 577,653, forward strand.
TTCCCCAATGAATTGACGCTCACTTTGTTTACTGTTCTTTGTTACCACCAAGAGCTACTATGAATATTTTGGTATATGATTTCTAATTTCCCTTCCCAACCAATATGCTCTTACTCTATGGCACTTGAAAATCCAATAAATTTCCTCAGGGGGGCTATACAATTTATAGTCTGAGTTGATATAAATCAACCCCAAAGCTGTCAAATTCTTTCTCTTTCACTCCTTCCCTTTTGACTCCACAAATTCAAGGTACTTTCAGGATTGTTCTTCAAAAACATAATGTTCATTGAGAGGTTCCCTTGCCCCTGTAAAAACTTCTCCATCTGCTTGATGATACCCAACATTCCCAGGTCCTGTGGTTCACCAACAGCAACTGAAAGGGATGATGATGATAGTTCAAAAGAAATTTCTGAGTCAGTAAAATACCAGCCTGGAAACTGCTCCAATACCAGTGGCAGACAGACAAATTAACTCATTAGCAAAATATAGAAAACGGTAAGCAATCTCTTTTTTCCTTTCTTTTTTTAAAGGACATATCCTCCTGCTTCCTCTGCTCCTTCCCTTTATGGGGATTTCAAGGTGGGAAAGGTTCACGAGATCTCAGAAAGCAGAGAACATATGTATTGAGAAAAGGATGCGTGGTGACAAAACAACCATTGAGATGCACGCCATTTTTCCCTTTCTAAAATGCATCCTGGGAAATCTGAAGCCTTAGGAAAGCTAGTCTCAAATCTCAGAGACTGTACTTAAGAGAATGAGCAAGTGTTTTTTTGCAAGGCTGATATATGTTTCTCTTTTTCCTTTTGGAAACAGGGTATAAGCTAAAGGGGGAAGCTTGTCTGTGCCCCCAAAGGCTCTCTTCTGATAAAGATATCCATCAATGTTTATTTATGAATGACAATAATGATAATTTACATGTTTACAGATCTTTTAAAAATATTACAAAAAAATTTATTCCAAATTTAACAACCAACAAATAAAATGAGCATTTCTATATACCGAGTAGAATAGAAAAAAAGATTGCATTTGAAATTGTAGGTTTCTATTATTTACAGCTTGCTTTTCTTTTTGAGTATTTAAGTCCAGTCTTATAGCTCTTCTCGAAGTATTTTCACAAAATAGTTCCTGCCCTCAAGGAGCTTACATTCTGACTGGGGGAAGAGTGCACAGGGTAGATAGACATCATATATACAGAACTTCAGATTGACCAAATGTGGTGATTACTATTCTCCTACACAGCTCTTTAAAATGCTCAGTGTCAAACATAAACTCTACAAATAAATCATTTTGACTACTATAAATACCAAAATTAACCACAAAGAACATATGAAGGAAGATACCATCTGCATTAAGAGAAAGAGCTGATTAATAAAAGTCTGTATAGAATGATTTTATATATGTGTGTATACATACATACATACTTGTGTCTAATGGTAGTTATCTCTCGGCGAGTGGAAGGAGAGGGAAGAAAAAAAGGACAAAAAAGAAATTTACATGATAACTTCTTATATATTTATATATGATATTACATATAATATATATTATATTTATATAAATGTATTTAAAATACATATTTAAAAGGAAAAGCAAGTTGCACATAATAGATTTTCAGTGCCATGTGCAATCATCTTTTTTTATTACACTGTTATGGAAATGCTTTTTTATTCCATAAATAAATAAAAAATAAACTTAAAAATTTAAAAATATACACTGTGCTAGGCTTATATGGAATTGCAACTTTTCTTACTATGCCATTTTCATTAAATTCCTTTGTTTTGAATAAAAAAATATATACATTCTATGCTAAAGAGTTGCTGTTACAACATTGTCATTTTTTTTAAAGTTACACATACATGATTTCATATGAACACTTGCTATCAATCATTCAATCAACAAGTATTTATTAAATACTTTGTGACAGCTACTGTCTCACACTGGGGATACAAAAAACAAGGTAAAAACAATCCCTTACTTCAAGGACCTTATATTCTAAAGTGGGAGACAACATGCAAATAAATCAGGTCATACTAGGTACAGAGTAAATATGAGGTAACCTTGGAAGACAAAGCCCTAGCAGCTGGGGAGGAAAGGAAAGTTCTCCTGCAGAAAGTCACATTTGAGCTGAATCTTGAAAGAGCCAGAGAGTCTGAGGTAGAGATGAGGAGGGAGAACCTCCCAGGCATGGGGAACAGCCAGTGAAAAAAGCATGATGACAAGAAATGGGCCATTGTGTGTGAAACAGCAAGTGGGTTGTTTTGGTTGTGTAGTGTGAAAAGGAGAGTAGAATGTGAGAAGACTGAAAAGGGAAGAAGGACTCAGGCTGTGAACTGAACAAAACTGGATGCACTAAATTTGAACTTTAGACAGAGGATTTGCACCTATGCTGCTTGACCCCAGAGGGGAGAACTGAGAGCAATGGGTAGATATCTGGAAAAACTTCCTAACAACTAGCATTTCCTCAAAGCAGAAGAGACTGATTCCAGAGGAAGTGCTTTTCCTTCACTGCAGGTCTTCAGGCAAAGTTGGAAGGCTACTTGTCCTGGATGTTGTAGGGGACATTCTTGTTCTGACATGGGTTGGACTAGTTAGCCTCTGAGGTTTCTTTCAGGTGCCAACTTTCATTCCAACATCCTGTGATTCTTTTTTACAAGAAGAACAGAGGAATCATGTGGATTCCAGGGTCCTTTATGCTCCAAGAAAGCATCTCCCTCTATGATGCCTCATAGTCCTTTAACAGGGACACAGTCTTTCATCACATAATTAGGAACAAGGGGCTGAAAATGTAAATTCCAGGCTAAGGTAGCATTGACTAAATCTCCTTCATGCTTTCTGGGGAGGCTGGTTGCCTATTTGTTGAGATTGTTTTTACTAGGCCTGACTCAGGTAGCTTAAGCTCAATATCTGAACAAAATGAGATGCATGTAGGTAATTGAATAGTTAACAAAAGGACATTTACTTAGCCATAACAGGAGAAGGATATTCAACAGGGATAGGCATTGAGAACCCTGGGATTTGATTCAGCTTTCAAATCTATCTACCAAACAAGAAAGTCCCTGTAGCTCATTAGGGCTGCTTTGTACTCATAATCTGAAAGTGACTCAGCATTTAGAGCCAGCCAAGTCTTCTTTCTAAAATTTTTTTTTCAACTTAACAAGCATTTATTGAATGTCTATACTATATGCTCAGTCATTGATGGTTAGAAGGAACTTTGGAGACTAATTCACAACCCTCCCTTTACAGATTAAGAAACTGAGTTCTAGAAAGTAAATGACCTGCCCAAGGTTCAAAACCAGGTCTCATGAGTCTTAACCACAGTAGTATTTCTAGTTCATCCCACTTCTCTCCCCCCCAGTAGAGATGTACTGCAGGCACTGTTTGTTTTTTTAAGGAAGAAAGCTGCATAGCAGCAACTAGACAGGTTTGTCACAGCTTTCTGTACAACTCCACTCCTCCCAATGCAAACCTTGGCTTAGCTTGCACAGCCACTTTCTTCCACTACCACCCTCAGCCACTAACTTTTGAGTGATGGGGTTTTAAGCCCCTTCAGCATCCTGGCCACCTTCCCTCAAACCTGAACCAACTTGTCAACATTCTAAGAGGGGTGCTTAGAATTAAATGTATCACTGAAGTTGTGTGTCTTCCCTTCCCCCCCGCCAACTTACTGAAGGCAGGGATTGTTTCTTTTTTTATATGTAATACATAATATTATATCATAATTATAAGTAATTATTAAATAATTAGTAATTATTAAAATGATATATATTATATCATAAGTGTCTAATATAAAATAGGCACTTAAGTCAATGTAAGTAGCACTTACTACTCTCCTTTTATTCTGGACTTTTCTAGCACTACGACAGAAAAATGTTTTGGTTTCTTAGCTACCATGTCACACTGTTTACTTATGGTGAGCTCAGAGGTGCCTAAAAATTCCCTTATTTTAGTAAACTATATTTGACTTTAAACCAAGACTGAATTCATCTTAATGTTAGCTGTCTTCATAACACTTAATTCAGGAGGGTTGGTCTGAGTGTAGTGCTTACTTTATAAGGTAAATGAGGCCCCACAGTATCAACAATTCTCAGATCTAGGGCTGGGGAGAAGAAAAGGAAGCTAAGAGAAATGATTTAACGTTCAATAATAAAATTTAACTATTAAGCACAAAATCAGTGAAAAATTAGAATTTTTTGCTGAAATCTTTAAGAAACAGGAAGATATCAGCCTGGACTGGGGGGAGGCATTGCCAAACACCTCTGAGCAGGTGGTTTTAGAGCCAAGCTCTACCCCTTAGCCTGTAGGAACTTAACCCACACAAGAAATGGGCCACACTCCCAACCACCTAGCTCAGGATGTTTATTAGACATCAACCAAGGTATAGAAGACTTGGAAGGGTTGGAGGAGAAAAAGCTGCCAGCCCTCTCCCAAGCCAGAGAAGTCTCAAAACTGCCCAAAAAAACAGCTAGAAAGAGAATGCTCTCTTCCCTCCCTAACTGTGTATATTTGCTAGGGGAAGCTGAGGGGTTTCCTCTCAGTCACAAGTCAAGGTGGGTGGGAAGCTGAAAACAGCAGGAGAGGTAGGGGGCAAAAGAAACAGAAGCACTGTGGAACATTCAGGATAACATTTGGTTTTTCAGATGGACCAGGAACAGAGGCATCTATTAATTTAGAAAAGCAGAACTCAGAGCTCAGAGCATACAACAGAATAAATGTGTGCCTAGGGGAAAGGACATATGGCTGGCAAAGACCAGAAAGACCCTGTTCTCACCAGGATATGCCAAGTGTTCCTTCTCTAGTTCCTACTCTGACCAATGTTTCTGCCCTGAGGGATCAGATACCTGAGGATGGTTGTTGAGAGCCAAGGATCTCACCCTAGCCCCATGCCCAGAGCTGGCGCAGCACCCAGACTCCAAAGGGAATAGGGAACAAGGCAACCCTGAGAGACAGAGGAGGAAGCATCAGTGCAGGTATATACAACAGGTACACTCAATATTAGAGGTAGGTGGGGGAGGGGGGAAAGGGAACATGGTCCATAAAGACCTTAAGCAGGTAGAGATAGGAACCTTCACTAGCAGCAGAGAACTGAGGGTGGGGGGTGGGATAAAAGACTCAATGAGAGCAATTTGAATAATAGGTCCCATTCCCAGAAACAATAACCTCCAGGGCTACAGAGGGACCCTGCTGGTGTGGAGCAGTCTTGGAGTAAGAACTGAGGAAGGAAGTGGAATGGGGGCAGAAGACAAGTGGGACAGGCAGGCAGTTTCTCCAAAGCATCACCATCCCTCCCAGCACCAGATGGCTCTGCTGACTTCAGGTGTTCACTCATGGCTAGGGATGGGAAGGGAACTGTGAAGAATTTCACATGGTCAGACACTGCTCTCCACTGGCACTTGCAGGGCCCGATGGATTCCAAGTGTCAAGGTCAAAGTTGAAGCCAGGGGGTGTTTCTCCTGCAAGCTCCTTTGGTGGATGGCCCAAATGCTGAAGATGCTGCATGAGATCTAGATCCATCTAGAAGTGGGCCTTCTGTGTGGCCTCGCTGTCTGCAGCTGTATCTTTTTCAAATTGTTCACAAGTCTTGCCCATTACATTGTGCTGTTCCTGATACTTTTTTTAAAAAAACTTTAGTTTTCAACATTCATTTCCACAAGGTATGGAGTTACAAATTTTCTCCCTTTCTTTCCCCTACCTACCACCCCAAAATAGCAATCCTACTGAAAACCCCTTTCCTCAGTCTGTTCCCTCATATCCTCCCCCATTCACCCTCCGACTTTCTAGTAGGGCAAGATGGGTTTCTATACCCCAGTGCCTGTATATCTTATTTCCCAGTTGCATGTAATAATAATAATAATTTTTTTAACATTTGATTTTAAAATTTTGATTTCCAGATTCTTTCCCTTCTTCCCTCATCACCCATCCCCACTGGGAAGATAAACAATTCAATATAGGTTGTATATGTGTAGTTACACAAAACATTTTCATGGGGATATATTGTGAAAGGCTGACTATATTTCCCTCCTCTTTTATATGAGATAATTTACCCTATTCTGTCTCTCCCTGTCTCCTATCATTATATGCCTCTCTCACCTCTCAGTTTTATTTTTTAGATATTATCCCTTCCTATTCAACTGATCCTGTGCCTTCTATGTATACATATACACACACTCACATATGTATTTATATGCTCATATACCCTCCTATATAAACATATATGTATGCATACATACATATATATAAATATGTATATATTACCTTCCACTATCCTCATACTGAGAAAAGTCTCAGGAGTTGCAGCCTGATACTTTTCAAATTGTCCTGGGGGCAGTGCTTCACGGTGACTCTGCAGCCGCTCTGGATGTTTCTCCATGGTTTCTTTTAGTGATGGGTACAGTACATCCTTAGACAATAGGTTCTGCATAATGGGCAGTGTACTGCCTTCTTTTAAGCCCAGCCCATCTATGGCCTTGGTCAGCTCCTCCTCAGACAGGCCGGGATTCTGAAGGTCAGTGGCATTCTTTGCTAGTCCACGGAGTGTTTCCTTCAGGCAGGAAGCGAACTCTAGCTGGGATGTTGTATCACTGCCCACCCTCCCTGCTGCCTTGAGAAGCTTCCTTAACTGCTCATCTGCATGGGGCCAGCTCCTTCGATAGCCTTCTCAAACTCTGCAGTGGCTTGGCCTGCTAGCTCACTGTCAAACAGTTCTTGGAAGAATTCTTGGGAAGCAAAGAGGGCATCTTCTGCTGTGTCTGCAGGCTCTTCCGGGAACCTGAAGCATCAGGGGCCGTGGTGATAGGAGGGGATGCTGGGAAGGGTTTGGCTGTATCAAAATCACCAAGGGTGCTTTCCAGAAGCTTGTCCATCTCCAGGGCGGTGCCTGATGCCCTCTCTGCCTCTGCTGCAGCCATCTTGCTACGTTCGACTTTCTACTTGCTATAGAAGCAATTCGTTTTTGTTTTTTTTTTTTTTTTTTAGGAAAAATTAGCCTACTTAGTGTTGGGGGAGTGGTTAAGGTCTTGCTTCTACACAAAGATATTGGTAAATACAATTTGAGATTTTGGTAAAGAGATGATGTATAAGATACACTCCAGCTCTGGAATCTTCAATTTCCTACAAAACATCTCCATCTGGCTATTCCACTATGTCTCTCCTGTGAACCACTGAAAAAGGAAGGCCTTCCTTTCCCCCTCACCCCACCCTTTCTTCTTTTACCCCATCTCCAAGAAATGGACCTGGGGGTATCTGTTTCTGTTCTGTGCCATTTGTCTTTCCCAGTTTCAAATGCCAGAGATGATCCCCATTGCATTGAGGATTTGGAGCCACAGTGACTTGGAACCAGGATTCCAGGAGGGATGGTATTAAACATGGAAACCTGGAGAAGTTAGGGTGCCTAGGACTGGAGCTGGAGAGGAGCTCTGGACTTGGAACTAAAACTGTGTTCTATGGGAACTAAACTATGAACCTAATCCCTTTCCACATATTGAGGGAGCAACATTGTATATTTGTGATTATACCTTTTGAAGTAAATATTCTTTTGTAAAAGATAATCCTACTGTTAATGGTAAAATAGAACTGGGGCACAGGGGCCCCCCCATTCTTGCAGAACGCCATCAATGGGGCCTGGCACCATTTGCAGAGAGCCTACACACCCCAAGGCCATCTAAGGGTACTGGAGGACCTTGGAGAGGATTGAAATGTAACATACCTGACTTTAAAACAGTGGGAACTAGGGTTTCCTGAGTTACATTAGATAAGTACAGAAGGCATATGACTTCTTAGAGGGAAGGACATTACCAAAGGAGGGATCAGGAAAGGCTATGTGGAAAACATGACATTCAAAGTTAAACTTTAGAGGAGCTTCAGAAAAAGAGGAAGGATGGTCCAGCCGTAGGAAATAGACAAGCCTTGAAGGCAGGAGAGGGCATGGTGTTTTTGAGGTATAGGGGTAATGCAGTTGGACTGGAGTATAAGATGAGACTAGGAGGAAGGGAATAGGTAATAAAGCTGAAGGGGGAGGGTAGTGTTCCAAACAAAGTTCACCAGCATTCCTCTCACACCTGCTCCTTCTCTTGATTTCTCTTCTGCTTATGATTCTTTCCCTTCTTTTTGTTCCCTGGCCAAACATTCAGGGTTCTGCTTGACTCTTCTCTTGATTATATGCAATAGTTCTAAAGCCCAGTAGACTCCATCTATTGTAATAGCTTCTCAATAGATCTTATCTTTCCCACTATTCCTCCTCCAATTCAGCCTTCACACTGCAACCACATATCTTCCAAATACATAGATCTGATTAGTCCTACAACTCCCATGCTTGTGTCATTCAAGACCATCTGCAATACAACATCTCCTTATCTTTTCAGCTTAGCTTGTGCTTCCTCCCTACATTCTCTATGCTCCAGCCATCCTCGACTACCTGTAGACACCCTAACCTTTCGATTCCCCGGTCTGGGCCATTGCCAGTCATATTGACTTATGTCTTGCCACTGGATTCCAAAGACTTTAGAAGAGAAAGTGAGGCTCTGCTTCACGGATCCAATTCATTCACAAGTCAAGACATCACCTCTGTGATGTCACCGGTCCTCTTTGAAAAAAGATGAACAACAATAATCCCTTCTCTGGATCTCTTCTCACCCTCTTCCTAAATATCTGAAATGCCTTCTTCTTTTTATCTGCGCCCGTTAAATTTCTGCCCTTCCTTTAAAGCCTAACTCCAGTGCCATATTGTCTAGAAAGTCTTCCCTGATCCTGCCAGTCACGAATGATTTTCCCCAACTGAAACCTCGCCATAGGACATATTTCATTCTTGCAACAGGTCATTGAAAAACCAGTTCTCTACAAGTGGAGAGAAAGTCCTCATTGGGAGAACCTCTATTTGATGGAGGAACTGAGTATGTTTTAAAAAGACAATGTTGTTTTCCCCCTAGTGCTAGAGGGGAAACATCATAAGAATCAGGACACAGGGAAAATAGAGGAGCCCTAAGAGCATGACTTTTATATAGTTTATTTATTTATTTATTTATTTATTTTTAAGCAATTGGGGTTAAGTAACTTGCTCAAGGTTACATGGCCAGGTGTTTCTGGGTGTGGTGCTGAGTGTCTGAGCCCGGATTCAATCCCCAGGTCATCCTGACACTGGAGCTGGTGCTCTTACTCACTGTGCTACCTGGCCACCCCAAGCATGACTTTTAAAAGAAGAGTTTGAGCAAGGAATTTAAAAGAGAGACAGAGAGAGAAGGGCATTGAGGTGGCTGGCATAGCTGGTGTTTGAGCAGTCACCTTCATCTGTCAAGCCCCTAAGGATAAGTGTGAGCTAAGTAGATGGATGCTAATGAAACTTTTCTCTCTGGGAGATGTGATAAAGAAAGGGAACATGTCCTGTCTCTCCTTTTCCCCTTCCTGGGTCAGGCAGCAGATATTAAATCCAAAATTTTCTTGTTCTTCAAAATTCATTTACAATTTCCACTTAATTGGTTTTTAATTTGCCAATTATAGAAAGTGATTGATCAGAACTGCTTCTTATCTATCTGTGTGCTTCATTATTTGTGACTAAGGAGTTATAAAGAAAAGACAATGTAAAGAAAGACAGTGAGGAGAGAGACAGACAGAGACAGAAAGACAGATACAGAGAGAAAAAGAGAGAGACAGAGAGAGATAGGGAGAGGGAGAGGGAGAGGGAGAGGGAAAGAGAGAGAGAGAGAGAGAGAGAGAGAGAGAGAGAGAGAGAGAGAGAGAGAGAGAGAGAAAGAAATTCTGTCTGAATGGGGGAGGGGGGTGGTGGAAGAAAAGTAAATCTCCCTGACTCGGGGTTCAATCTTATTAATTTCTAAATATTTTTAATCTAAAAGTCCCAAAGTCACATAAAACCTGAGTCGAGGGTTTTCCCTTAGGTGAAAGCAAGCTGGTCATCACTGCTGTCTGGGGGAAAGGGGCCTGCTTCTTTAAAGGATGCTGCATTCTCCATTTTTCCCCTTCTGGGAATGCTCAGAGGCACCCCTCTGCCAAGACAGAGATGAGGGTGGAGATTAGAGAGATCATTCCCCTTAGGAGGAGAAAAGGAGAAACTGGAAAAGACTAGCAATACCCACATTCCAAAGGGGGGAGGGGGGGCGGTGCGCAGAGAAGAGTGAGATTCCTATGCTTTCCTTCCTAACAGCTCACCAGATGAACATTGCTGCCTCATTCAAACAACTTTCACACTCAGCTATACATTTACGAAATTAACTCTGATTATCTTGCGTTAAGGTGATTTGTATATATGTATCATATCCCTTACTAAACTCAGATCCTAAAATTCCTAAAGGGTAGGGACCATGTCCTTTCTTAACTTCATGTTTTCCTCACTTTCCATGCTTAGCAATCAATCAACCAATCAACTGACAAGCATTTATTGAGCACTTACTATGTACCCAGAACTGTGCTGGGGAGTAGAAATACAAAGACAATAAATGAAACAGTCTCTCTTTTTATTGTAACCAGGGAAATAATAAGGACAGATGTAAGTGTCTATTTATGTATATATGTGTGTGCATATGTGTGTATGTGTAAGTGTATACATAGGCGTGTGTTTCTATAGAGAGAAAGAGAAAGAATGAATAAATTCAATGTAGGTTGTTTGTTTTCATCAGAATCCTTCCCCTGAATCAGAGAGGGCTACTAAAGGAGGCTAGAGAAGAAATAGGAGAAACAGAATGACATATCATTTCTCCTAGTTGCAGCTTCGGCCAATGACAGTCATAGATAAAAAGGCACAGTTAAAATTAGACCAGCAGTACCTACTGATTGATATACCAGCAATGAAGAACTAAGGTCTACTGAGGGCACCCAGAGGCATTCAGGACTGGAGGGCAGTGTATTTAATAAATTACCTGCCTACAGAGTTTCTGCTCCTTTCTGCAGGCGAAGACCTCTGATAGAAAACAGCTGCTCTTTCCATCCAGCTTTCCTTGTTAAACAACAACCTAGTTGTAACAGACTGCTAGTAAATACATGAGAAGGAAAAAGCTCGTAAGCTGAGCCTGGTCACATTGCCTAGTGTGATATAGTTTTATTTTTAACATCCAGGCACTTGAGCTATTTCTGCAGAAGTTTTCTTTCAGCCTCCCCTTTTTCCCTGCCTCCCCTAAGGCACGGCTTCTCTCTTCATCAACTATCTGCTCAAAGCCAGGAGACCCACGTGTGGTAGATATCATTGCAGGGGATATATGATTAAGGTAAGACTTTTCAAATGAGAAGGCCTAAGCCAATGCAATCTTTGTTCTCAGGCATCAGAAGACACCAGAAGATCTGTAAAACTTGACTTAGCATGTTTGAAATAAGGACGATGGGGTTGTGGGTCAGGTGGGAGGAGACAGTATAAAATTCTTTTCTGTACTCTCTAGGATCCCAGAGATTCCACAAACAAATAATATCAGCAAGATAGGTTGTGAGGGAGGGGACCTAAGAGAAGAATTGATTTTTAAAGAATTCATTTGGAATCCTAGCTCTTAGAGTTGAGAAGGGGCTGAAAGATTCACCGTTCTGCTTCCAAGGAATCGCTCCCGATTTTTATAATCCTTTAAAGCTTACAAAGCACTTTTAAATGATTTCGGTTGATATTCTTTTTTTTTACATCTCTATCATTTCTAAATATACTCTTCCCTCTCTCTACCCAGTGAGTGTCGCTTGTAACAAAGAAGAAAAAAGAAGTTAGCTGGGGTTAATTCTCCTGTCTGGATCAGTAATCCTGAAATACATCTACTGATCTGAGAGTAGGTAGCTATGACATTGCCTGGTGGCAATCCCTACCTCTCCAAGGAATGGAGGAGTGTAAATCCTGTCATCTCTTCTCCAGGGCTAAGCTTAGTCATTAGAACTCATCACACAGTCTACAATTTCATTATATATTGTTCTTTCCCTTTAACTGTAATATCCTTGTTGCATATTCTTCATTTGGTTCTGACAAAGTACTTTCTAGTAAACTAGATTGAACAAGTATTACTATCCCCATTTTGCAGATAAGGAGACAGGTAAGGTATAAAATAATAAACTGGGCAGCTAGGTGGTGTAGTGGATGGCTAGGAATCAGGAAGACTCACTATCATGAGTTCAAATTCTGCCTCAGACACTTACTAGCTGTGTGACCCTGAGCAAGTCACTTAACCCTGTTTGCCTCAGTTTCCTCATCTGTAAAATAAGTTGGAGAAGGAAATGGCAAACCACTCCAGTATCTCTGCCAAGAAAACCCCACATGGGGTAACAAAAAGTTGAATGTGACCAAAATGGCTCAATAGCCACAATAAAAGGAGACACTTTAGAGATCAACTAATCCTACCCTTTCATTTTACCTGAGAAGATTTGAGTCCAAGTAAGTTTAGACTGACTCACACTGTTGGTTGTTGCTGTTGTTTTGTCCTTCATTCTCCAATAGGACCATGCTTGATATCAGGAAGGTGATGCCATGACATGCAAGTGAATTGAATTGAAGTGAGGGAGAGCTATGCAAAGTCATCAGGCTCACTCTCTCCTCTGAGCTATCTGGGTCCAGTGGCCAAATAGAGATCAGGATGACTGGGATGGCCCAGGATGCAGTGGGGACCTTGGCCTTTTTAAGTTAAGGTCTGCCCCAGGTCTCAGTTTGACTGAGGCAATGCCCATTCAGTGATTAAGGCTACCCGGGTAAGAAGTGAGGCAAAGAATGGCTTCTTTTACCTAGTTAAAAAAAAAATTCAACCTAGGAGCAGAAGACCCTCAAGGTTTCTGGTCAAAACAGAAACAATTTCTATTTATACTCACTTTGAGCCATCAGGACCCAAACAGTAACCAAATGAGGCTTGGGCTGGGAGCTATTGTTGACCAATCAATAAGAGTCAGAGTGATTAGGGTTTAAGGCAGGGTCCTTAAAAAAGAAATCTAGCACCCAAAAGTAAGGGTATCTCCATAGGGCATACTGGTTATATGAGTCTCAGATGACTTTAGGCAACTCTCTGAAAAGGTATAGACTTGCATTGTTAGAGGCCATTTTCTCATCTGAAAATTCACTGTATAATAATAATAAATGACAATGAAAAGGACCAGCTTCTGTCCAATTCCTATAGATTGCAATTGAATCCCAGACAGAAGTGACTTTCCTAAAGTATCCAGCAAGTGAGGACAGGGGACTAGAACCCAGGTTTCCTACCTTTTACTGCAACCATTTTTCCACTATATTGCAATCTATAGCAATTTATAAACTTAGAGCCAGAAACAACCTTACAGTAACCTAGTCCAATGCATCATTTCAAAAATGAGCAAACTCGGACCCAGAGAAACTGACTTGCCCAACCAAGGTCACAAAGCTAGCCAGGGGCAGCGTCAGGATTCAAACCCAAGCTCTCCAATAAAAAATCCACTGTTCTTTCAACTATCCAAGCTCCAAATCTTTAGTGTCTAGGCTATATGAGGTCCTCTAATGATATCTGCCAAGAAATATTTAGCAAACGTAACTTGAGATAACTATATTCCTGAAAGCAATAAAAGTACACTTTCTAAACAAAATCTTGTAATTCAAATAATTGAAGATCTACGTATGTGCAGCATACTTGAAGCTCCAGACAAGGGACAACAATCTAATGCCTGAAACTGACAAACCCTCCACAGCATGGGAGGAAAAAGGATTGGGGTACTTCTAAGGATGCTGAGGACCCTTTAAATGTGATTAGATAATACCTGCCTTTGCTCCTGGGGAGTGGCCTTATTGAATGACAGAGGTGCTATGTTTGATTCCTTGCTTTATCAAAACTTTGGTTTAGTGTTACTGAGCTGAGGTTCTGCTGAGGGCTTCAGACCAACTGCATGGGTAATGCAAGAAATGCTTAGGACGTTGGTAGGAACTATTTAGTCTGCTCTTTAGGAGGAAGGATGTTGGACTTAGGTGATCCTAAGGCCCCACAGTGTGACTTGAGCAAAGCAAAACTGATGATCAATGCAAAGACTCAGATGATTTAAGCAGCAGCAGTCCCAACAACCAACTGCTCTCTGTTCCTTTGCTTGGAGGTATGACAGAGGAAAAGGGAATCTGAAACATGAATCATTGCTATTTGTTACCAAAATAGATCATCTTCACCATATATTTATTTAACTCTCTAATGGATTTTATGAGCAGGTAGGTGGCCCAATGAATAAAGCACTGGGCTTAGAGTCAGGAAGACCTGAGTTTAAATCTGTCCTCAGAATACTTTCTAGCTACGTCATGCTTAGTCCTGTTTGCCTCAGTTTCCTCATATGTAAAATGAGCTGGAGAAAGAAATGGTAAACCACTCCAATATATTTGCTAAGAAAACCCCAAATGGGGTCATGAAGACACAATTAAACAACTCTTCCTCCTCCTCCTGTTACTAATACTGGATTTTATCTGCATGGAGGAATCCAGGGCTTTAAGGAAGTGTGTGTGCAATCAGCTCCTTGTAACATAAGATAGTAGAAAGAACACTAAATTTGATGCAAGAAAAAGTGGGTTCAAGTCCTGGTTTTGTCATATAATAGCTATGTGACCTTGGGCAAGTAACTTGACCTCCCTGAGTTATTCTTATGTAAATGAGGATAAAAATATTTGTACAACTCATGGTTGTCATGAGGATCAAATGGGATAATATATATGGAAGCATTGTGTAATTTCTCAAGTACTTGATAAATGTCAGCTATTATTATGACTGCCCTGTCCCACAGAACCTCAACTAGGCGCCTATGGCTCCATAGACCAGGGAAAGAACTTGGGGCACACAAGACCATCATTTGGGTACCATCTTCCTCTCCTTACATGACCTCAAGCTATACAAAAAGCAGCCACAGGACCCATTATGACCTTGGTCAGCACAAAGGAGATTATACAAATAATAAGACATGAAGGCTTGAGCAAAATAATACAGCGTGAACCAGCATAGCATAGTTGATAGAGGGCCAATTTTAGAGTGGGGAAGGCTTGTGTGTCTATGTGAAACTCTCTAAGACTTTATTTCAGAGAAATAGTCAATCTGCATCTAGGAGAAAGTTTTCTAAATGGGAACTCACACTGGAGAAATCATAGGTCTGCTTTTAAGAAATATAACAATTGATAGGAGAATTCACAAATTTAAAAATGAAAAGGCAAAGAAATTCTAGTGCAGAGGGAGAGCTAAAGACAGTATTGTACAAACCATTCCGATGGTTGTGGCAACGATGCTTTGAGGTTGTTGTCAGTGGAGCAAAGATGGTGATGTCATGATCCAGAGAGGCCATGTTGATATGATGGCCTAGTAAGGCAAGATTACTGAGGCAGGCGTGAAAATTAGCTCCAGCTAACTATTTAAAAGCTAAAAGAACCTCTTCTGTGTTTAACTTATTAACAGAAGCTAAATATAGTAGCCAGGTTCAACTTTGCATATCAGCAGAATGATCAGCCCCAGACAGATTTGGAATGATTTGAAGAGGACAAAGAATTTCCCTTCCCCCCAGATAGCTTCCCCTTTGCCTGCCACCATTAGAACTGCATTGCTAATTCTATTTTAATTTACCTGAGTTCATTACTCAAAGGCTCCCATCAGTCAGTTCCTCAGACCCTTGTCACTTCTTAGTTTGGGTTTTGCCATTAGACCTATCCAAGATAGTCACTTTATTGATCAGCCCCACTCCCAGAGAACAAGTAGTTCTCTACCTGACTTTCTAGCTCCTAAAGAGTTCATAATAAATTCTCCCTCTCTCTTTGTTCCCTGACAATATTCTGGCAGCTTTCAGAATTGTTCTAGAACATGCTGGTTTCTTTTTAATTAAAAAAAAAAGGTTACATTAATTTAAGTAGGCTAAACCATCATTCCAGAGAACCAATAATGAAGAGTCCTACCTATTTGCTGACAGAGAGTAAATTTTGGGGTGCAAAATGAGACACATTTTTCGGACATTGCCAATGTGGGAATTTGTTTTGCTTAAGGATACTTGTCACAAGATTTATTTTTTTTGTTTATTTGTTGTCCAATGTGGGAAGGGGGAGAAAAAATAGATTTTTGTTAATTGAAGAAATTAAATTAAATTTCCAAAAATTTAAGTAGGCTAGAGGAAAAAAATTTTTTTTTCTGTTCTCAGATTTTGGCCCACAATTTTCAAACTCTGTCAAACATTTCTGCATATGTCCCAACCCCTAGGTCCATTTCAACAGCCTCTCTTTCAGCAGCTTCAGGCCCTTTGGAATATCTAGTTCAGTACTGGTTGTGCTCACAAACACTGAATTATTCAAAGTTATTCTTACTCTGACTGCATTTGCATAGGCCTTTTCAAAACTGCTATCTTCTCTGACTCCAGCAGCCTCCTCCTTTATCCTTCATATTCTTACTTAAGCTCTAGTCCCACCAGATCAAGATGCTCTCTCAAAGGTCACAGATGTCTTTCCTTTAACCCCTTAATGTTAACACTGAAGCATGCATAATAAATCATTTTTCAATCTTCTTCAACTCTTTGTGACATCATTTGGGATTTTCTTGGCAAAGGCACTGAAGTGGTTTTTACCATTTTCTTCTCCAGCTCATTTTACAGATGAGGAACTGAGACAAACTGGATCAAGTGACTTGCCCAGGGTCACACAGTTAGTAAATGTCTGAGGCCATATTTGAATTCAGGAAGACTTATCTTCCTGACTCCATGCCCTGCACTCTGTTTAAGAGACATTGGGGAGGAAGAAGTGATAATACTTGGTGGTTAACAGGATATAGGAGGTAAAGGTTACAGTGAAGTAAAAAATAAGAACAAGGTTGTGAGCCTGAGGTACTGAGGGGATGGTGGGACAATTGCCATTAATTGAGCAGTCGGGCACAAGGAGAAGATAATGAACTTAATTTTCCACAAATTGAATCTTAGTTGTTAATAAGACCCCCAAATACAGATGTTCAAGGATCATTTCTATACAGATGATTCTCAGATCTATACGTCTATCCCTAGTCTTTCCATGAACTAGTCTAGCTGAGTATCTCAAACTGCCTTTTGATTGGATGATTTAAACTTGATGTCCTGTAACTCAAACTCAATATGTCTAAAACATAGACTCGTTTCCTCCCCCTGCCTCCTAAATATACTTTTCTTCCAAACTTCCCTGTTATTGTTGAGGGCACCACAATTCTTCCATTCTTCCATGTCCATAATATCTACGTCATCCTCAACTTCACACACTCTTCTCACCCCAAATATCCAGTAAGTTGCCAGATCTTGCTTATTTCTACCTCCACAACATCCTTACATCCATCACCTTCTCTCTCAAGGAGTCATCACCCTAGTTCAGATCTTATTCACCTTCCATATGGACTATTTTAATAGATTTCTAACTAATGTCCCAGACTCAAGTGTGTTCCCCCTACAAACTATCCTCCACATAGCTTCTCAAGTGAATTTTCTTGAAGTACAAATCCAACCCTTGATCAGATCTGATAAAAAAAAATGTCAATGGTTTCTTATCGCTTTTAGGAGTAAATATAAACTCCTCTATTTGTCTTTTAAATCCTTTCAGAACTTGGTCCCAACCTGCCTCTCTAGCCTTATTATACATTACCCTATTTTTTTTTAATCTTTCAGTTCAGCAATACTGGTCTTCTTGCTTGTTCCTTGCATGCAAAAATGTCCTATCAATCCCCAGTCTCCATGAGTTTGCAAATGACTTTGCTCCATATTTGGAATGCACTCCCTCCTTATTTTTCACCTCTTAGAACCCATTACTTCCTTCAAAACTCAGACACTACCTACAACATGAAATCTATCCTAATATTTCCAACTGTTAATGCCTTTTCACCCCCAATTACCTTATATTTATTTTCTATATGCATATATATGCATAGAGAGAGAGAGAGAGAGAGAGAGAGAGAGAGAGAGAGAGAGAGAGAGAGAGAGAGAGAGAGAGAGAGAG